>NC_073311.1:53443489-53743489 GCF_027595985.1 Sorex araneus
AGGGAGGGAGGGAGGGGGAGGGAGGGAGGAAGGGAAGAAGGGAGGGAGGGAGGGAGGAAGGAAGGAAGGGAGGAAGGAAGGAAGGAAGGAAGGAAGGAAGGAAGGAAGGAAGGAAGGAAGGAAGGAAGGAAGGAAGGAAGGAAGGAAATATCCCCCAGATAAAAGAGTTAAATATAAAAATGAAACCACAAAAGCACTAGAACTTTCAAAACGTGGAACGGTCTAATCCTGTAATGGTCAAGGCCTTTTCTAACTGACCGAACCCCCCCCCCCCCCCCGTGCCCCTGGAGGTCTCCCCCGCGGTCCGGCATTTGCCCTTGGTGTCAAGCAGGCCAAACGCCTGCTCTATCCGGGCAACCAGCTCTGCGCTGACCCCCGCAGCCTCTGGACGGCCCTGGCCGAGAGTCAGCGGCGCTGCGGGCGGGCGTGCCTGGGAAAGGCTCGGGCCGGGCCCGCGAGGACAGATCATCCCCGTCCTGACGCGTCCGCGGCAGCCGCCCGCACTGTCTCCCGTCCCTCCGAACACGCCGAGCCAGTGACCTGCTTCCTTTGGCACATTGGTTCACAGGGACATTACTCACGGGCCTGCTTGGATGACACATCCGATAACATTGTCATGCTGTGGACGGGGTCCTGGGTAAAAATATCCAGGAATTTCCTGTCGGCGGCCTGGCCACCTGTCCTGAGAGGGTCCGGGGGTGAGCTCTGGGGAGCAGCCCCCGGGAAGAATGGCCGAGGGGGCTAGACCCCCGCCCCAGCCTGTCTCCTGCACCTCAGCTCTAGTGATGGCACCTGTGGGGACAAGCCGGCAGCCTGGGGGGTCCCTCCACACCGCGGTCAGCGGCGGGCTGAGGGGGCCCCGGAGAAAGGCTCCCCCAAGCCCCTGAAAAACAGCAGAAGTGGAACCGCGGGCTGGTGGGGGGGGGCTCCCCTTTGCAAGCAGGAACCAGGGAGAGAAGAAGCCGGGTGGAGAGAAGGGGGGGAGGTCTGCCGGGGTGCGGGGCAAACGTCAGGGAAGTGACAGCCCACGAAGCCAGGGTCTCGAGGGGTCAGCAGTGTGCTGGGAGGGGGCGCCCGAGGTCAGAGTTCACAGGAGCAGGCTGGGGGAGAGCAGGCAGGGGTCTGGGGCTCACCGGAGGCGGCCAGGGCCAAGCTGACCCCCAGCCAAGCCCCGAAGGCTCGGAGAGTCCCACCCGGCGGCCTGGACACCCGCTGAAAGGGACGAGGACAGAGCTCCTGCCCTCTGCAGGAGGACGGGCCGCTCTCTGCAAGGACGCAGCCCAGGAAACCAGAGTGTGACCCAGGGAAAGGGCACCGCAGGAGGGGGGCCAAGGCCCAGGCAGGGCGGGCCGCGGTGCCAAAGGCAGGAAGAGGTGCCCGTTTCTTGCGTCAGCGGCACAAGGCCATCTTGGACTGGCAGCCGCCCAGCTCGGGAGCCGTGGGGAGGCAGGCAGCCTCCGAGCACAGGACGACTTTCTCCCACTGTCCAGAGACACGGCCCGAGGCCAGTGTGCCAGGGCCAGCCCGCGCACTGACGCTGCAGGGACCTGTCTCGTGCTCCAGCCACCAGGGGCGGGAGGGTCCAGCAACCTGAGTCTTTGGCCTTGCACCATGGGGGAGGGCAGCGGGAGTGCCCGGGGACACTGTGGCCTCCGGCCTTTAGGGCTTCAGACTCACTTTGCCGCCACATTGTCCATGGACCGCTGGGCCCCATCGCCCTTGCGTGGAGCCCACTCCCTTGCACCTCCACGAACACTACCCTGATAGGGAAGCAAGGTGGCATCGCAGAGACGGGCAAGGGGAGGCCGAAAGGCACAGCAAGGCTTAGCACAGGCGTGGGGAGTAAGTGCAGGAGCAGGAGGTCCCAGAAAGGGTCAGCCAGCGGAAAGCTGAAAGGGAGCGGAAATCTAGGGATGGTTTCACTCAGATGAATCTAAAATAACACAATATGAGACGGACACCCCAGGACAGTAGAGACAAGGGCCAGGAATATTGCCCCATGGTTGGAAGCCTGCTTCATGCGCTGGGGGAGAAGGCAGCTGGGATAGAGCAGGGATCACTAAGTCAATGGTGGTTGGAAGGATCGTTCGGGAGGGGAGATGTGTGCTGAAAGTAGATAAAGGACCAAACGTGATGGCCTCTCCGTAGGCATATTGCAAACCATAATGCCCAAAAGGAGAGAGACTATAGGGGGAATTGTCTGCCATAGAGGCAGGGGGAGGTGTGGAAAGGGGGGGATACTGGAGACGTTGGTGGTGGGGAATGTGCACTGGTGGAGGGATGGGTGTTCAATCATTGTATAACTGAAACTCAAACATGAAAGCTTTGTAATTCTATCTCACAGAAACTCCAAAGAACAATAGTGAGTTTTTTGTTGAAATATTGAATGTAATCAAAGTAAAGTGAAAGTAAAGTGAAATTTATCAGTTACACAGGAGGGGTGGGAGGCTGGGGAGGTGGGGGGAGTGGGAGGGAGGTATACTGTGATTCTTTTTTTTTTTTTGCTTTTTGGGTTACACCCAGCGATGCTCAGGGGTTACTCCTGGCTTTGCACTCAGGAATTACTCCTGGCGGTGCTTGGGGGACCATATGGGATGCTGGGAATCGAACCCAGGTCGGCCGATTGCAGGCAAACGCCCTACCCGCTGTGCTATCGCTCCGGCCCCTATACTGTGATTCTTGGTAGTGGAATATGTGCATTGGTGAAGGGATGTGTGTTCGAGCATTGTATAACTGAGACTTAAACCTGAAAGCTTTGTAACTTTCCACATGGTGATTCAATAAAAGAATAAATTTTAAAAATAATAAAAAATAAAAAACTTAATTAATAAAAAAAAAAAAACACAGACCAGCAAGCGAAGCGATGATTCCACCTGACCTCAGGCTTCCTGGGGAGAGCAGGAAGCGTTAGGGAGGACGTGGAAGGGCTTCCTCAGAGTGGCGGAGAGCAGGCGTGGGGAGAGTGAAGAGGTTTGCCTTGCACCCAACCCACCCCGGTTCCACCCTCGGCCCTGCACATGGTCCCCTGAGCACCACCAGGTGTGATCCCCGAGCACAGGGCGAGGAGGAAGGCCTGCATGCGGCCTCACCCCTCACTCTTCACCTCGGGTTGATTGAAGCTAAGAGCTGAGCATGGTGGGAAACTATAAAGCCATTAACAATGGGACCAGCAGCAACACAGGTTAGGTTATGAAATTAGAAATGAAGGGAATCCTTTGACAGCTGTTTGAGATACAGTTAGAGTGTGTCTTTGAATGTGTGTGTGTGTGTGTGTGTGTGCGCGTGTGTGTTGTCCTGGGCATTGAACTCAGGGTCTCATACCTAGAAGGCAAGTGCCGTACTGCTGAGCCATGTCCCTGGCCCTAGAACAGTGTGTCCTTCTCTCCGGGTGAGACCCCTCCCCTCCCCAAGGGACCCAGTCCTGGCAGCCGAAAACCTCCAGAACTCAACCGCCACCCTGCTCACGGCTGCTCTCCACATGCTCGGGCCGAGCCTCACCCACGAGTGAATCTATTCCTGGACCATACACCACCCATACTCCAAGAGTACCGCACCACATTGGGTGGGGTTCAAAGTAGGAGGTAACCAATCTTAGAGGGAAATGTTTTTTTACCTATATATACATCTAGCCCACACGGGAGAGCCTGGAAAGCTACCCGTGGCGTATTCGATATGCCAAAACCAGTAATAACAAGTCTCACAATGGGGATGTTACTGGTGCCCGCTTGAGCAAATCGATGAGCAACAGGATGACAGTGACAGTGACAGTGATATATATGTATATATATATATATACATATATATATATATATAAGCACATAATGCTCAACCTTTAACAACATGTTAGTGATCCCTTATAGAAGGACTTAAAGGCCCCTCAGTGAAATACAACAATCTTCACGCTCTTTTTTTTTTTTTTTTTTTTTTTGCTTTTTGGGTCACACCCAGCGATGCTCAGGGGTTACTCCTGGCTTTGCACTCAGGAATTACTCCTGGCGGTGCTTGGGGGACCATATGGGATGCCGGGGATCGAACCCGGGTCGGCCGCGTGCAAGGCAAACGCCCTACCCGCTGTGCTATCGCTCCGGCCCAATCTTCACGCTCTTAAGGAAACTTTTTTGTAGCATTTTCAACGGTTTTTCATAACAAACAATACAAAATATATTATTTCGGTTGTTTTGGGGCAGGGGTTGGGGTTCGGGATGGAAACATCCAAAATATGGTGGTAGGAAAGTGTATTGGTGATGGGATTGGTGTTTGAATATTAAATGCAATCAAATATTGTGAACTACTTTATAAAATTTAAAAATTAAAAACTTTTAAAAATACAAAAAAGGATGTACTTCCAAAGAACTAGTTCACAAAGCAAACTAAATAAAAGAAAGAAAGAAATCATGAAATATTGCATACATTTATAAATGACAGAGGAAACTGGCCACTCAGCAGAGTAATGCCAACTCATTTTGGAGAGCGTTAACTAACACGACTACACAGTTTGCAGGAGGGTCACTGCGGGCAACAGAAATTCCACTAGCACTATTGGCAAGACTCCGTGTGGCGATATTCTCGTTCCCAGGAGATGATATTCCTGCAAACATTTTTTTAGGTAACTCTCAAGTGGCGTGATTACTAACCTGAAGTTTTGTTGCACAAAATATCGGGTGCTATACGGTAGTGACTAAAGAATCTGAATGCTGACCATCTACTGGCCTAGATATTTTTGGAAACAATTCCATGCATCAGAAAAAGGTGTAAAGATATATGTAAGATGGGCCAGAGCCATCGTACAGCAGGTAAGATGCTTGCCTTGCACAGAGCTGACCCAGGTTCGATCCTGGCACCCTAGATGGTCCCCGAGTCCCACCAGAAGTGATGCCTGAGCAGAGCATCAGGAGTCAGCCCTGAGCACCGCTGGGTGTGTCTCCCCTAAAATATATATGTAGAAATAGAACTCTTCACACATTAAGGCAGAGGAATTGAAAACAGGCTTTGAAAAGGAACTTCAAAAGGAAAGAAACGCAGACACGTGATACCAAACGGAACAATCAGATTCTCCATAAAATTGTAAAGTAATGCCAGAAAGGAAGAGTTGAAGGGATTTACATGCAGCAATAGAGGGACTGTAATTAAAGGCAGGAAACATTGCCAGCATTTAATTTCACATGTATATTGTCTGAGGTATTTTTAAAAATATCTTGATGGGTCTCTCTAAGAGGGTTTGACGGATCCCAACAGTAAATTCATATTGTGTTGCATGCTTCCCCTTAGAAATGGAAAAGATGGAAGCATATTTCAGATTTTAGCCTAAGGTCATCGGTACAATAGCCACAGTTCTGCTGCAGCTCCAAGCACTTCCTCGGGATACCCCGAGAGTCTGGTCTTTGGTGCCACGCAAGCTCTGGGGGGTGCCAGGTCTTACCCTAGAAACCAGCACCTCGATGAGAACAGAGGACGCAGTTTTCCCAGAGGGCTTCTGAGCTCTGTCGCCAGTGGGATGCTTCCCCTGGTCTCTGTCACCAGCCATGGTAGGCTTAGACTTCTTCAGTATGAGTCACTAGACCACACCGTGTCTGTCTCTGAGCGCCAGGAGGACTGGGCCACGGTTGGAAGTTTGTCACAAGTAGGGAAGGGGAAGGTGCAGTTAGGATGAAGCAGGGACCACTAGGATAATAACACTCTGGATAAGAACTGAGTGCTGAGCTCCACCTGGACTTGATCCGAGTGGCCGCACATGTGTGGCCCCTCCGTTGCTGACCGCCCATGATCCCAGCGGTCATCTAACTGCTCTCAGCACCAGCAGCTTCTCGCAGAAATGCCTCCAGACTGTGAACTAAGCCACGGCCCCATACCACCCCAGGAGGGGAAAGGTTTTTCTCTCTAAGCTTTTCCTTTCCGGGGGGGTTGCGGGGGGGCGGCGTGGCAACCACTATCTTATAAGGCCCACTAAACAGAGGTACGGGCTTGCAATGATGCAATTTTTGGCAGAAATTTCTCTGGATTTAGTTACTAAAATACAGAAATATTTTAGTAATCTTCATATCTCTTCATTCTCAGCAAGGGAAAACAAAGTATCAAATGCTGCCTTTTCAGCAGATTTGATTTTGGGGGGGAAGTTCCAAATAATAATAGTGAGTTTTATGTTGAAATATTGAATGTAATCAAAGTAAAGAGAAAGTAAAGTGAAAATTACGAGCTACACGGGCGGGGAGTGGGGGTGGGGTGGGAGGTATACTGGGGTTCTTGGTGGTGGAACATGGGCACTGGTGAAGGGATGGGTGTGGAACCTGGGGACATTGATGATGGGAAATGTACATTGGTGAAGGGATGTATGTTGGAACATTATATGTATGGCAAAAACCCAATCATGAACAACTTAGTAGTTGTGTATCTCACAGTGAGTCAACAAAATAAATAAATAAGTAAAACAAAGAGCTTCTAAAAAATATGAAATTAAAAATAAATTGTCTGTCTTCTCCATGTCTTCAGGATGAACCTACAGGGCACTGGGAATGAAGACACAGTCTCCTGTTCCTCACCTCTCTCCTAGCTCTGCACTACCCGAGTCACTTACTGCAGGTACCTGATGTCCTTCTTATTGTACCGTCAAGACTCCACACCCCTCCCCAGCGACCACTTCTACCTGAAGCTGACGCCCGCCCTGTCTGACACCACCTACCCTTCAAACCACATATTCCCCTTTTCCCCCCACTGAACCCCCTATGAAAGCAATCTTGGGGTGAAAGGTAAGAGATCAAAGAAACCACACTCGCACTCAAGGATAAATGACTAAGAGTGATGCTTAGCATCACCGGGTAGACCAGTTGTCCCTAGTGGCTCTTTGGCAAATGAGTATGTTTTGGGTTAGTCCTGAGAGGAGAGTCATGTTCCCTCTGTGTGAGAACCGTAGTCCTGTGGGCTGAGAGGCAGCGGCCGTCTTTCCTGCAGAGACAGCTCTGACTCTAGTGAGAAAAGCTGGTGCTGCATTTCCACTCTGTGGAAGAAGGGGAAGGTGCGAGGGTAAGTTTGAACATGGGAGGTTTTGCTTCCTGGAGCTTTATTTTCTCTTCCGTATTTTTTATGCTGATTGAGTCTCTTCTCTCTTCTCTGTCAACAGAGGCATTTGGGTCTTTCTGAGCCTTATTTATTTTGCTCGTGCTGACAAGCTGGAGGCTGAATAACCCGCTGACCAGAACATCTTCCTTGAGGCTCTACCCTGGGGACTTGCTACGCCACACTGGGGCCGAGGAACTAGGTGCCCTCCTGCGTGCCCGCGTAGGATAGTTGCCTGTGTGGGCCAAAGGCAGGCGGGGATTTGGAAAAAAAAATGCCTCTAGAACAGACACCAAGTTTTGAGATGGAGTATCTCAGAGGCTCGTGAAAAGAAGCTAAACCCTCCGGAAAGCAGAAGTACAGAAGGACACTTATCTATCAACTCAATTGGGAGGGGCAAAGAAACCACACACAAAACAGAATATGAGTAATGCTTTCACAGTGATCTCACCTCAAGTATTTCATGAATTTCACATGACCCGCCCACTTTTCCTCTGCACCTCTGAAGCTGACCATCTCAGCGGCAATAATAGTCTGTTGTTCAAGGCCCAGATTTACATATCAACGTAGCCCGGGCATTCCTGAGTGTAGAATATGTTACTGTTCCCCAACTGTGCGGTTTCCACAGCATGGTTAATTTTTTGCTCCCTTACCCCCCTCCCTTAATCTCATGCCACCCCCTACCTCTCCTCAATCACTGGCTTGTTTCTCTTTTGAATAGTTTTCTCCTTTCCTTGGGCATCAGGAGCTGAAGAACCCACGAAGGGTTGTACATGTACAACCCTGCTATGTTTTAACCTCTTCGTCCCTAGGCCGCAAAAAGCCCAGCCAGAGACAGAAAAGTCGGGACTTGGCATTTGCGAGAGGACTCAGGGGCTACCTTCTCCCCTGTGTCCATGCGTGGGCAAAGGTCCCTGTGTGCCCACATCATGGCCCCCTTTGTTTCTTTATTGGTGATTTTGATTTTTGGGTCACAACTGGCAGTGCTCGGGGCTTATTCCTGGCTTTGCACTCAGGGGGCACTTTGGGCAGGGCTCAAAGGACCCTTTGGGGGGCTGGGGATTGGATCTGGTCTGCAGTGTGCCAGGACAGCACCCTCCTCGCTGTTCTATCACTCCTGCTCCAGTGCTCTTTCTTTTACATACCGTTTTGCTAAAATGGTATGTGCCAGAATCGAATCCAACGGTTTTTCATTCCCAGTGGAAGTTTGGAAAGGGCTGGATGAAATTTTGAATTCTTCGACTCCTGTGTGTGAGACTTAATGGAGAGCCAGCTGGAGCCCACAGCGGCTATTTTAATGAGCTTCCTCTCGCTCTGATGTGCCCCAGAGGGTACGGGCCAAGCCGACCCATGTGGCCCGGGCAGTAACACGATCATCTTGGCTCTGTTTGGACACCTGTGCTCTCTAAGCAGGCAGCGAGGGGAACTGGACACACACACACACACACACACACACACACACACACACACGGACGGCCAGAGAGAGGAGACGTGGTGGTGTGTACCAAGCGCTACTGAAGCACTTGCCACTCGAAACTCAGCAGAGCTGCACACAGAGCTGGCTGGGTGGGAACCCACAGTGCCTCCATGTGGGGGGTGTCCGAAAGTAGATGAAAATGTAGGTGTCGGCGGGGGGGGAGGCAGGCGGAGGGAAAATGAGATGCATTTTTGAACAGGAACTGCATGCCTTGGAGGTTCCTTTCTATAAAAGAGAAGGCTAAAACCATGGCTCTAAAGTATGCCCAGAATCCTGAGCGCCTGTTCTCCTTCCAAGCTTCCTTCCCGTCCCGAGCCAAACACGCACCCACCGTATCGACTTCTCCAGGGACCGGGGGCTGCCCGGCTCTCCCACTCCCACGGTCTCTTACTGCAACTCCTCTACTCGTCCTCCTTAAACTCGATCTCTAATCCCTTTCGCTGTGTGCCTTGCTTAGTGATTTCTATGTCTGTGTGCATTTTTCCTTCACGGGTCAGAAAGTTTTCAGGGCTCCTACTTACAGAAGCGGATACACCCTCCAAGTCTCTCCTCCCTGCTTTGTTAACAATTCAACTGTTTCTCAACCAGTGTTAAATACGTGGTTGCTCAATACTTCATCTTGACTTTTGTCCCTTTCCAAAGTCTTATTTTACAACATGATACAGATTTATCTTTATTTTTTATTGTTTTAATTTATTTATTTTGGGTTGAGGGGGCACCCCGGCAGTGCTCAGAGCTTACTCCTAGCTTGTGCTCCTGTGTCGCTCCTGGTCAGGCATTGAGCCAGGGTCAGCCATGTGCAAGACCAGTTCCTTAACTTTTTAAAAAAATTTCTCCAACTCAGAGATGTATTTTTATAAATTCAAATGCAAATATTTCCTAAAGCAATTCCTCTTTTCAAAACAAGTGCTTACATTTCCATTAACTTAGATTCTTTTTGAATTATTGTAATATTGCAAGTACACAGTACAAAAATGATGGCACAGCAAACCTTCCATCAGCCAGATGAATGGAGTTGCTTCATCTCTTTTTTTTCTTTTCTTTTTGGGTCACACCCAGCAATGCTCTGGGCTTACTCCTGGCTCAGCACTCAGGAATTATTCCTGGCAATGCTTGGGGGACCATATGGGATACCAGGGATGGAACCCAGGTTGCCCGTGTAGAAGGCAAACACCCTATGTGCTGTACTATTACTCCAGCTCGCTTCATCTCTTTTTGATTGTGTACTCCTGGATTTGCACTCAGGGATAACTCCTGGCATTGTTTGGGGGGTTCATCTTTGGTGCTGAAGACTGAACCCAGAGGGGTGCATTCAAGTCAGGCACCTGCCCACTGAATTATCTCTGCAGCCCTGCCTCATCCCTTTAAGAGTTGAAAAGTGCAGCTAACTACCATGGCCTCCTCATCCCCTTCCTCTCCCTCCTTAAAGACACTCACTCTCCTAAAACAGGTGTGCAGGTGCCCAAGCCCGCGTTTAATTCCCACGTGATTCAAAGGCTCTCAGTGGCCCTTATGGAGCCAGCACCTGGTATGTGTGCTACTGGCTGGCCATGGGTGGAGGAAGATCCTTCCAGAAGTCTGGGAGCGCTTTCCAGAGAGGTTGCTGGGAGAGCAGCAAAGAGCCAAGGCAGGGGAAAAGCCCTCCCACCTCAAAGAAGAGACAAAGAAGAGACACAGAACCAAGAAGGGCAGAACCAGGAAGGCCAGACTGAGGTTATGCAGGAGCAGGAAGGGCTGAAAGCTCTCACGAGGGTGTCAACCCCGGAAGATGTGAGAACAGGAAGAGCACAGGTGCTCAGAAGAGCACTGAGTTCAGCACCCCTCACCATTAGAGCAAACGTGTCTGGGCGTCCCTCAAGCCCCCAACATGCAAGTTGGGGGTCCAACGGCCTTGGCTGGGTCCTTCAGTAGCAATCTCAGCATGTCAGACCCACTCCCAGCTACACGCCCTGGCTGAATGGTTTAACGTGAGAAACGGATCTACTTTTGTTTCTCTTAGGTGGGGAGTGGAGGCATCCAACTTTCCTCGGAAGACTCCCTTGATGGGCAGCTGGGAGAACAGAGGATACCCAGCTGGATAGTAGAGTTTCCGATGAACCTGGGTGACTTTGGAGGGCTTCATAAAAGTGTGTCTCAAATAATCTTGTGGGACATACTTTTTTTATACTAAAATGGTGTTCGTTCATGAGAAATTCAAATGTGTGTCCTGTATATATTTATTTCAAAACCTGGGTGGTAGTGGGGGGCTTATTCAGAGGACCCTCTGTGGTGCTGGGAACTAAACAGGTGGGGTGCAGGCAGGCTTTATGCTATTGTTCCAGGCCCCTAAAACCTGGAAATTCTACGTGGTGGGTTTGGGAAGGATTTAGCAAAGCACTTTCGCAGTCTTTGTCAACAGAGGGAGGGTCACCCTCTAGAAGGTGCAGCAACCAGCACAGCATCTTTATCAGGTTCTCAGTGGCCAAATCCAGGCTAAAATCACCACAAAACTGCCTTTGCGCAACCAGGAAAATAAAAAGATGCTTGCTCTGCAGTGGCCTCATTGAACTACCATTCACACACCCTAAATTCCTCTAGTCGGAAAGGTCCAAGCCTGTGGCCTGTTTCCTTCAGTTCACTGCGAGTGCTGTGCCAGGTGTCACCAAATCCATGGTCAAACACATTCGTCGCTCAGGGAAGAAACCCAGCACCCAGGACCAATCGCTGCTCCCCCCGCCCACACACACACACCCAACCCGGCCACCACCGGCTTTGCACCTTGCCCCCAGGTCCCCAACCTCGGCTCCTGGAAACCCCTCACCCACTTGTCACTTGAGACATAGCCGACTAGGGATATTTCATTAGAAACGGGAGCTGACGGGACTGGATCAATAGCACAGCGGGTAGGGGGTTTGCCTTGCACGCTGTCGACCCAGGTTCTATTCCCAGCATCCCATATGGTCCCCTGAGCACCGCCAGAAGTAATTCCTGAATACAGAGCCAGGAGTAACCACTGTGCATCGCCAGGCGTGATCCAAAAATCTAAATAAATAAATAAATAAACAAATAATAGAAAAAGAAACGGCAGCTGGGAACTGCTCGGTGGCCCGAGAGTCTGATTCGGTCACTGCGCCCCGGAGGCATCACGTGTTTGCCCCCTCCCCCGGCCCAATAATCACTCTTGCGTATTCCTATTGGGACACCGAGGTTCACTGGCTTATTTCTGCTTTCCTGGCCCTTAGGACTAGTGCCTAGTTAGTGCCTAATGCGATGAGAGGCCACTGGGGTCCAGGGACAGCTGCTTTTCCTGGTTCCAGCAATCGTCAGCCATACGGTAGCCCTGGCCGCTTGGGGAGGAACGGCGACTCGTTCGCCCCCGAAGCCGCACTATGCTACGTTCTCGGCTGCTTTCTGCAACTTAAGGGTGCCCCCGGTCCCTTCCCGGGCCCCCACCCCTCCGAGGGGCGCCCCGCATCCCTCCAGGCGCATCCCCAGCCGCCCGCGCACCCCCCGGGCCGGCTCCGCAGCCGCCGCAAGCCGCGCGCCCGGGGCCAATCGCAGCTTCGCCTCCCGCCGGGCCCCGCCTCCCCCAGGCCCCGCCTCCGCGGCGCGCGCCGGGCCGGAGGAAAAACAGACGCGCGGCCGAGGCCGTGTGGACATTGTAGTTCTCGCGGGCGCCGGGCGCGCAGGCGCCGCGGGGAGCGAAACTACAACCCCCAGCAGCCCGCGGGGCTACGGCGGCCGCGGGGGCCATTCCGCGTGCCGCGCCCCCGCCCACCCCGGCCGTCCGGGCGGCTCTCCAGGGCGTCTGTAAACACACCCCGAGACTGTCATGGACGGGGAGGAGGAGGCGGCGGCGGCCCGGGGAGGCGTTCGGGGCCGCCTCCCGGCTCCGCTCTGCCACTCCTGAGCGGGTCCCCAGCCCCCGTGACGGTGGCATCAGGCAAAGCCAAGGGTTAGGCGAGAGGAGGAGGCAGTCAGGACCACATCCCCTTCTCCCCACCCCCCCCACCCCGGGGCGGGGGCCGGGCCAGGGCAGGGGGAGGGCGCGCCCGGCCACCCCGGCCTGCCCGCCGAGATGGATGACAGTAAGGTAAGTCCCGAGGCTGGCACGCCGCCGCCTGCTTGCCGCTGAGTGCGGGTCCCGCCGCCCCGCACCGCCGCAGCACCTGCCCCAGACATCCCCGCGCCCGTCCACTTGTGGCCCCCGTGGTACCCCCGTCCACCCAGGAGCCCGGGGGCGGGGGGCGCCCTGTGCTCCGGGCCGCCGCCACCTCCCCTCTCCTTCCCACCCCCCGGGGTGAGCCTGTTTGTCCGCTTTCCCCAGCGCTCCGGACCGAGAAGAGAAGGACCACTGACCCCTCGCCACGGCCTGGCCGCCCCCCGGCCCTCCCCCCCCACACACACCCTCCTCCCAGGTGGTGGGGGTGCTAGCGAGTGCCCCCCTGGACCTGCCCCGGGCCCCCCCAGTCGCTCCCTCGCTTCCGTCGGGCACCCTCGCTCAATGCCCCATTCATATCAGCAGTTCACTCCCCCTCGGCGCTGTTTTCCTGTGGTTGGTTGGAACGCTCCGCTGAGCTCCTGTTGCTGCTCGGCCCGCGTGTGCAATCCGACCTCGGCTAGCGAGACTGCTCTTAGGGACTGGACTCCTTCTGGTTCGGCCGCCTGTTCCCTAGCCCGGCCCCTGCCGCTCTCCAAGGCGACAGTCCGCGCCGTGGGGTCACTGGATCGATACAGAACCCGCTTTTCTGCCTTTTTGGCTGTCACTGCAGTGCTCTTTAGCTACCCAGGTGTAATGGGTATAGGAATAACTTATTGACGTTTTAGGTTGCTTACAAATTGGACCTTTTAAAGGAATTAGACTTCTAGAATTTCCCTTTTTTTTTTTTTTAATGAAAAAATAAAATCACTCCTTGCCCACTTTCCAGAGAATTTACTTCCCACAATTTCTGGCATGGCCCCTGGGGGACCCTTTGCCTTTGTTTAGGTCCCTTTCCCGCCATCTGACCAGTGATGGTCAGATCGCCAGTGACTCGGTTCCAGGGGGGGAAAAAAAAAAAAGGAAATGATTTCCCATAATTGAGATTGCCAGGTTAATCTTTCCGTGTTGACTTTTAAAATTAGATCTGAAACTCTCTTCATTATTTTCCCCAGAAAATAATGACCTGGCTATGTAACGATGCTGAATTACATTTTTTCTTTCATTTCCTTGAGATTGTCAGTGTTTGGGACGTCCGTGTCAGATGTTTGTCTTTCAGAACTCTGAAACATTTCATACGTCTCTCAGAGTCTTCAGTCATCTCAAATAAGCCCAAGAAAAATATGTAAGATTCAGGGTTATTTTGCTTTCCCATAAAAAATCACATAGAGATCACATCTTAAAGGAGCAAACTGTAGTGGAGGGATGGATCGCATGTTACTGACTTGCCTGAAGGAGTGAGTGAAGTTAGTTGCCGGTGGGGGGGGGGGGAGAGAGGCGAGCCCCCATTTCCAGTAAGCAAAGTGCAGTCAAATCTTTCTTTGAAATTCGTGGTTTATCTGAGTGTTGAGAAACAGGCCGTTTGTTAAACCTTAATGATTAGGGACCAGAATGTCCGTTTCCACTGCCTGCGGATGGCGGGCGCCGCTGTGAAGCACCCTACTTTCACTTTGAGCCCTTGTCATCGTTTACTGTGGATGAGTAATATTTAAATACCGTGGCCGGCAGCACCGGCTTCTCTTCCTCATCAGCCTTGGGAAAGAGCCTTCGGGAAGCCCTGTGGCCACTCCCGGTCCCGGCGTCTCTGGGCCCTGCCCTCACTACACCCCACAGGTCACTCGGTGCCCCTCGGCCCCCCGCACACTCACACACAAGACCCAACTCTCCCCGTCACGTCCTGCGTGGACGCAGGAGCCAGGTCTCGTCTCCCCTCTGGAGTGACGCTGGTGTGGGGTCTGTGCCCATGAGCACAGAGATGGCACGTTGGCAGTGAGGCCGGGGGACGGCCGGAGGGTGCAGCGGGCAGCGCAGCAGTTAGAGGTGGGACTGGCCTGAGCCGCTCAGGATACTGACCGGGAAGGCCTGACTTTTCCAACCAATCGGATTCGGAATCGTTTTCTTATGGGGTGTGAGTGGGTCGGCCAAGCCGTTTCCACATCCTGCCTCCTGGACCCGATGGGAACAGGCCACAGCGCTGCCTCCGGGAATCTCAGCGTGTGCCCGATGCAGCGTCCAGCAGGAGGGAAGGGGGACAGCGCTGAGCCAGGGGCAGAGCTGCGCTCAGGTGCCCCGCGAGGGGTCAGGCAGATGGTGCGGCGGCTGGGAGAACACCGGCCTCCCAGCTCCGCGGGGTGTGACCCCTTTTAAAAAATTCTGATGTCGCTGGGCTTCATGAATTAGCGTGTTCCACTCAGCAGACCAGCTAGAGCGTGCAGCCAAGAGAAAGAGCGGAGAGACGGGGCATCCCAAAGCCGGCCTGGGCGGAGAGCAGGGGGCAGCTCAGGGGTCTGCGGGGTTGCGGGCTGTGGCATCTTTGGCTCGCATGAGGACTGGACACCATGCCCGCAAAGCTTCCAGTCCAAGCCCAGCGCTGTTTCACACCCACTGGGTGTCACCTCCCGCAAAGGGGCTGGCTGGCATGTCCCAGGGGAGCAGGAGAGAGTAGCCTCGCATGCTGCTGGCGACAGCTTGTTTGTTCGCTCTAAGAAGACAGATTTCCATGGGGCACTGACCGCTTTTCTGAAAAGGCCAAATTGGGGTGCCCCTGGCTCGTAAATACACAAGTTGGGGCTCAGCGTGTCCTTCTCATGCTTCTCCCCCTGGCCTTGACTTTCGGGTCCTAAAGATCGTGCTGTCGGTGTCCGGGACACTCACTTTCGTTCCCTTCACCCCGGGCCAATGAGTGGTCTATAGTCACTGGCCCGCAGGTGCGTGAAGGTTCAAAACCACTGATCTGCAGCTGCGTTTACGCCTGACATGCCCCCCTCCGCCCCCCTTAGCTCTGCCTACAGTGGGACAGGGCAAGGACACGGCACCAGGGAACACAAGCTCCGTCCTCAGTGGTTCGGTAGTGTGAGACTGAGAAAGGAGAGCGTTTCAGAGAGGGAAAGGGGGCTCCATCACATACCCCCCCCCGAAAAAAAATGGTTACGTGCAGTAAGTAGTGAAAAAGCAGGTACTGGACTTGGAAAAACTGTATAGGAACCTAGCAAGGGACAGTGACCAAGTGACAGAGACCAAAGCTGAAATGTAGGGTTTGAGGGAAAAAAAAACAAACACTGAGGGGGGCTGGAGCGATAGCACAGCGGGGAGGGCGTTTGCCTTGCACGCGGCCGACCCGGGTTCTAATCCCAGCATCCCATATGGTCCCCTGAGCACCGCCAGGGGTAATTCCTGAGTGAAGAGCCAGGAGTAACCCCTGTGCATCGCCGGGTGTGACCCCAAAAAAAAAACAAAAAACACTGAGGACAGACCTAGCCATGCCAGGCGAGCTATTTACTAGTTCTGGGCGTTGCTAAAACATATGGACTGTGACATGTAGGTGAACTAGCCGGGACCAGGGACGTGACTCAGTGGCAGAGGCCATACCTGCGTGTGTGAGGTCCTGGGTTTGATCCCCGGAACTGCAAGAAAAAAAATTTTTATACTATAATGTCAAGTAATAATAACTCCAAAGGAGGGAGGTGTCGACCTTCTCATCTTCATCTTCTTTCACTTTATCTCCTGCAAAATTTGTTTCCTCTGTTGACTAGAAAAACTGGCAGGACGGTTAGCAGCAGGAAAACGTGATCAGCCTTTCTCTGAAGATGTGGGAAACACAGCCCCTGGGGCAGAGCTGTGAGGGTCTCGGGGACCAGGGCACCAGATGAAAGCGCAGCTCTGGGGCCGGAGTGTTGGTCCAGCACGGAGGGCGTTTGCCTTCACGAGGCCAACCTGGGTTCGATCCCTGGCATCCCATATGGTTCCCCAAGCACCACCAGGAGTGATCCCTGAGTGCAGAGCCAGGAGTAGCCCCTGAGCACCGCCGGGTGTGACCCCAAAACAAAACAACAATTAAGAAAAAAAGTGCAGCTGGGGCTGGAGCAATCACACACCAGGTAGGGCGTTAGCCTTGCACGAGGCCGACCTGGGTTCGATTCCCAGCATCCCATATGGTCCCCCAAGCACCGCCAGGAGTAATTTCTGAGTGCATGAGCCAGGAGTAGCCCCTGTGCATCGCAGGGTGTGACCCAAAAGGAAAAAAAAAAAAAAGTGCAGCTGCTTGTATTGTCTTTAAAGCGGGCCCCTCCCTGGCTCTGACGTCTGGGACTGATGGGAGAGAGCTGCTGAAGGGGTGTTGGGTAGGAAGCGAGCCGGGCTCTCTGCTCAGTTGCCCCCTGGGGGCCAGTGCTGCAGTCACTTGGTGAAGGCGACCGTCCTCTGCTTAACAGCTTGAGAAGCATTTAGGATTTGCTCTGAGAATTAGACTATAGGATGTTACAAAAGGGGTTTTAATGATCAGAGTTCTTGGTCAGTTTTTCAGACTTCATATCCCTTTACCAAGTATTTTTACAACCTCTGTAAGTCGTTATCCATGATAACAACTTAGATGTATTTCAAAATAGTATTAGGTTTTGGGGCTGGAGCGATAGCACAGCGGGTAGGGCATTTGCCTTGCACGCGGCCAACCTGGGTTCGAATCCCAGCATCCCATATGGTCCCCTGAGCACCGCCAGGAGTAATTCCCGAGTGCATGAGCCAGGAGTGACCCCTGTGCATCACCGGCTGTGACCCAAAAAAAAGCAAAAAAAAAAAAATAGTATTAGGTTTTTTTTTCATGTGATTTCTTTTCCGTGGGGGAGGTTGAGGGTTGGGGCCACACCCGGCTGTGGTTGGGGCTCCCTCCTGGATCTGTGCTCAGGGCGCACTCCTGGCCATGCTCAAGACCACATGTGGCGCCCGGAATTGGGCCTGTTTCAACCACACGGAGGCAAGGGCCCAATCCACTGGGCTATCCCTCCAGCCCCACTGGGCCAGGTTGCAGAGTAGAAAATACAGTGTTGACCCTAAGGGGCTCCCACTATTTGGAGGGGAGAGAAACAAAGCATGCGACACCACCCAAACCAAACAAGCCGTGTAGCACAGATGCAGTGAGCTAGCTCCTGTGTGTTCCAGAAACTTGAAGAAGACAAACGACTATGGGCAGAGTATGGGTGAGAGCTTTGGAGAGAAAGGAGCGGGACGGAGGGGTCCTGTCATAGACTAGCATCGTATTTGTCCTCTTGGATGGAAGGGGGCCGAGGCGGGGAGCAGAGGGAGAAACGCACCCCTGGGCCGGGAGGTCTCTCCTGGGGATGACGAGGCTGACTTGGCGAGGGAGAGTCTGGATGTACTGGCTAAGTACCTGAGAGTACCTCCGCATCCTCATCCCTGGAACCAGGCAGTAACGCCGCGTATGAGGGAATAGTCCCTGGAAAAGAGTGAATTATGGCCTCATACGTGAAGGAGACGAGGCCGGCTCAAGAATTGGGAGAGGAGGGGTTCATCCTGGATTGTCTGGGCAGACCCCAAAGCCAGCTGTTCCCACAAGGGCTGCAGACGGGAGACCACCAGGGCAGAGACTGGGGGGCTTCGGGCCGGGACTGTGCTCCGCGCGCTGGGGGGAGGCAGAGAGAGGTTTCCAGGTGGTTTTGTTCATTCCGCCTCTGTCCGGAATGGCTGGTTTAGCCTGGAGATCGTAGACTAAGACCAGGCATTGTTTTGAATTGTTGAGCGCAGCGTGGCCAGAGAGACGGCTCAGTGGCTGAGCGCGTGGCCCCTCGCTCCCACTCCTGATGGCACTGGGGACCCAGGCAGGGTCGGTCACAGCCAGGGCAGGCGCCAGAACCCCGGTCCCCACTCTCCGGCCCTTGGAGTCCTTGATCCAGTCACCCGGCCGCTGGGCATATAGGCTGGGCCACGTTCGGGCTACTGAGTGATGCTGCCTTGCACATACGGGTGCAAGTAGCGTTTTTAGTTTGTGTTTTCACATCCCGAGGCGTGGCTATCACGAGGGGTGTTGGGTTATCACTAGGAGGTGTGTGGTACTTTCATTTGTAGTGTGTTTTTAAGGGGTGTGCTATTCTCCCTAGTGCTGCAGGGATTCCCAGTTCCCTCCCCCCACAGAGCACCTGCGCCTTTTCCTCCAGCCCTGTGGGTGCAGGCCCTCCTCACAGGTGTGGGCTGGCCTCATTGTCGTTCTGACTGACGCTTCCTTGCCTGTACGTGCGTTGAGGGTCTCTCCACACGCCTTCGCACCATCGGCCTGTCCTCACCGGACATGTGTCCCTTCGGGTCTTCGGCTCGTTTTCTGTCTGATTTTGGTTTCAGGGGCAGACCTGGTGGTGCTCAGGACTTACTCCTGGTGGTACTGGGGGACCAGACAGGTTTCCAGGGTTGGGGCGGGGGTCCCCCTGAGCCAGGCAAACGCCACAAATCCTGTCCTAGCTCTCCAGTCTTTGTTGTCGTTTCTGGTTTGGGGGCCGCACCCGTTGATGCTCAAGGGTTACTCCTGGCTCTGCACTCGGGGATCACTCCTGGCGGTGCTCGGGGAACCAGATGGGATACTGGGAGTGGAGCCCAGGTGAATAGCGTGCAGGGCAAGTGCCTTACCTGCTGCACTGTCTCTCCGGCCCCTCTCCAGACTTCTTTTGCTTGTATTTTATCATTGCTTTGCTTGGAATTTTTGCTTTTTGCTTTAAAAAAAAATAAGCTGAGTGAGTTCTTTATTTTGGATATCATTCCTTTGTTGGATGTATGATGTGCAAATAATCTCCTAATTGCTAGGTTTCCTTTTTGATATGGGGGAGTTTCTTTTGTTGCATCAAAGCTTTGGTTTTTGTTCTCTGCTCCTTGGGTGCTCCGTGCCTCACTGTACCCAGCTGAGTGCACCTGCCTCCCACGGCACCCGAGGGACAAGGCTGTCCTTTCCCTATTTCCGCTCTTTCAGCGTTTTGTTGAAAATCAGTGTAAAGACATATTTTTGGCTTTCTCAGTTCTCTTCCATTGATTCATATGTCCCAGTACCTGATTTCTGTAGCTTTCTAATCACTGTATCACTGTCATCCCGTTGCTCATTGATGGCTCTAGCAGGTGCCAGTAACGTCTCCATTCATTCCTGTTGCATGCTAGTATAGCCCAGTGGTGTCTGCTAGCTCCAGGAACATGAAGAGCACGTTGTTGTTGCAGTTTTTGGCATATCGAATATGTCATGTGGAGCTTGCCAGGCTCTGCCGTATGGGCGGGATATCCTCAGTAGCTTGCCAGGCTCTCCGAGAGGGGCGGGCTTTGAGCTTATATAGCTGAGCCGGAGGTGGTTTGTGGTTGTGTCTCCCACATGCCTAACTTTTGGCCATTTAATTTCTTGGTAAACTTGGCCCCAAGTTGGGGTCTGGTCAAAGGCACAGCAGCAATTTGGGGATATCTGGAAGTCTGAAGGCACCACCAGGCTGCTGATGCAGTCGCCCCACAGGTACAGGTTGACCTGCTGGCAGCACCAGACCCCCAAGTAGCTTTCTAATACGTTTTGAAATGAGAGATTATGAGTCCTCTAACACACACACACACACACACACACACACACACACACGAAGATTGCTTTGGATCCTTTGTATCTCCATCTGTATTCAAGGGTCTTCTTGTCGATTTTGCAGGACGTCTGTGATTTTGCGAGGCTGGTGTTGAATGGTTGAATGTGCAGGTGAATATGGAGAGAATTTGCGCTTTGAACAAGGCAGAGCCGTCTGGGCACTACCAGGGAGGCCCTTTCTCTTATTCTTTGAGCTTCCGTTTAATCTTGCAGTGATGCTGTGTGGTTCTCAATGCACATGCCTCGTGTTCTTTTGCTAAATTTCTTCCAGAGCACTTCGCTCTCTCGGATGCCGCTCTGAGTAGTATATTTGCCAATCGCCCGGTTTTTCTAGGGTAGAAGCACAACTCATTTTGGCTCCTTTGTGTCTTGAGGAATTTTATTCATTTCATCTCCAGTTTCTAGTTTGCTCTTCTTCTCTTCCTAGTTTCTTCAGGTGGGAAGTTTGCGTTTTTATTTAAATCTTATTCCCTTTAATGTAGTATTTGTAGCTTCCTCCGAGTGCTCTTCAGCTGCGTGTAACAGTGTTTTGTCACTCGTGTTTTCCTTGTGATTCCATCTTTGACCTGTTACTTAGGAATGCTTAGCTGTTTTTTTTTTCTTTTGAATTTACTAACTAGCCATGCCAAGTTAGAATTATATGACACATTCCAGTGCTCCCTTTCTAAAAATAATGACCTCTAGCCTATTTGTCTCAAAGGAGGAAGCATTAAAAACAGAGGCTTAATGGAAAAGTAGGAACTTTGCTCTTATTTGCATATAACAAACTAACATTTAAAAAAATATAATGAAGACAGACCTACCTTAAGATCCCTACTGAAATCTAATTTTTATTTTGTTTTTTTGTTTGTTTGTTTTTTGGTTTTTTTTTTTTCTTTTTGGGTCACACCTGGCGATGCACAGGGGTTACTCCTGGCTCTGCACTCAGGAATTACCCCTGGCCATGCTCAGGGGACGATATGGGATGCTGGGATTTGAACCCGGGTCGGCCGCGTGCAAGGCAAACGCCCTACCCGCTGTGCTATCTCTCCAGCCCCTGAAATCTAATTTTTAGTAGCCTACCCAAGTGAAATAAGATCTCTGTGGAAAGTTTTTTTTGTTTTTTTTTTTTTTTTTTTTGCTTTTTGGGTCATACCCAGCAATGCTCAGGGGTTACTCCTGGCTTTGCACTCAGGAATTACTCCTGGTAGTGCTTGGGAGACCATATGGGATGCCAGGGATTGAACCCGGGTCGGCCTCATGCAAGGCAAACGCCCTACCCGCTGTGCTATCGCTCCAGCCCCTCTGTGGAAAGTTAAAAATCAAGGGCCGAGAGACAGTACAGCAGACAGGACGCTTGCGTTGTGCGTGGCCACGCCATGTTGGACTCCCGGCAGCCCATCGGGTCCCCACCACCTCCAGGAGTGATTCTTGGGTACAGAGCCAGGACTAAACCCTGAGGACCCCCGGGTATGGCCCAAATTTTTAAAAATAATAATACGTGGACAGGGGCCTCCCTCAGTGGTGCTCAGGTCTTACTCCTGGTTCTGTGCTCAAGGATCACTCCTGCTGGGGCTCACTCGAGGTCTTCTGGGTGCTGGGGATCAAACTCAGCTTGGCCGCATGCCAGGCAGCTGCCCTGCCCACTGTGCCATGGCTCTGGCCCCCAACATTGCTCTTTCCTAGGGACTGTAGGCACAGTACAGTGGGTAGCGCACTGGCCTTGCATGTGGCCAACACGGGTTCGATACACAGCATCCTATGTGGTCCCCTGAGCACCACCAGGAGTAAGAGCACCAGGTATAGCCACCCCCCAAAAAAAACCAAACAAACAAAGAGAATTACCCGTTTCTAAAAACAGCTATTCAAATTTACATGTGTTTGAGGAGACAGCCTGAAAGGCTGTGTGTGTGCTGTACATGCAAGTGATCCGGCATGAATTCTTGGTACTGCATGGTCCCCTGAATCCGACCACCAGGGTGGGGGAGGGCAGGCAACCCCCGCCACACACACACACACACACACACACACACACACACACACACACCCCTTCTGCTGCACCCCAAGTAAATAAATTTTCATGGGGCTCTTTGTCAACAGAAATCGAATTTTAGAACAGGAGGAGACTGACTGGGGGTCCTTTCCCTACGTGTGTTTGTGTCGGCCCTGCCAGAACTTGCTGTTCCGCCTTCCCAGCGGTGCTTGGTGCGGTAGGACCCCGGCCGCCTCTGGCCGCGCACTCGCTCCGGCGCTCTGGCCGGTTCTCTAGCCCGGAGTCAGTACTTCCCTCTAAGCCCATCTCTGTGCCGCCGCCCAGGAGAGGCTGGAGGAGAGGGCAGGGGGCAGTGCAAGGGGCAATGCGGTTATCACTGCGTCCGTGAGAACTTTGTGAAACGTTGCTAAGAGTGGCTTTTTGGCCCCGAGATATTTAAGGAATTTGTGAGTTTAATTTTCAGTTTCTGGTTCCCAGTTTCTGATGAACTTCCCCTCCCCGGCACCCCGTGTCTCTGTCTCGGCGAACTACATCGCGAAGCCAGCTTGTGTGCCCGCCTCCGTGCGGGCAGCCCCCTTTCCCTCCAGACAGCACAGGCTTCCCGACCCTGGGAGCCTCTTGGGTCTGGACCGCTGGCGCATTTATCAGATGGGAGCTGGCACCAGACGCAAACACTTGGGTCCATTACTGGGGAAGACTAAGCTAGAGGAGAGGTGCCACCAAGTCTCCAGTACCATCTTTATAGGCGGTGACAGGAACCGCCAGAAACCTGCCTTCGTGGACTGTGCCGTGCTAGTAGAGAAAGGGAGAGCGGGATAAGATAGATCCAATCTCAATATTTTGCTACCATAAAAACTAAGCAAAGAGTTTTTAACTCTTCTGATTTTGTGACCGCGCTCAGTTTATTCCAGAAACCAGTGAAGTCTGTGAAGTACGCTGTGTTCTCTTGCTGGCTGCTGCGAGTAGCCACCCTGAATTAATTAGAAGCAGCAGTGCCGGTGTTGTGTAAGAGTGCCGTGTGATTGGTGACTCATTTTACAACACGAAGAATGTATGCAATCACTATTGATTTCATGATTGACAGGAGTTACTGCTACAAAAACATTGCTTTTAAACTGCAGTAGGGGGCTGGTGCGATAGTACAGTGGGTAGGGAGCGTCCCTTGCACACAGCTGACCCGGGTTCGATCCCTGGAACCCCATATGGTCCCCCAAGCACCGCCAGGAGTGATTCCTGAGTGCAGAGTCCAAGTAGCCCCGGAGCATTTCTGGGTGTGGCCTCAAGTCTCCCCCCCAAAAAAAAATAATAAATCAAAACTGTAATCATAGCCAATGTGCTTTGTTTTAACATAGGGTGATTTCATAATGTTTCAGTTGTACAGCTGATAGGATCTATGTGTAATTTAAATTTTAGCCCGAGGTAATATTCGGATGCTCTGGTCATTCTACGGCAGCAGAATCAAAGGTTTGGCTCTGGGGCAAGTTTCCTGACTCGAGTCTGACCCTGTTAGAGAACAGGC
The DNA here is from genome assembly GCF_027595985.1 of Sorex araneus. Taxonomy (NCBI): domain Eukaryota; kingdom Metazoa; phylum Chordata; class Mammalia; order Eulipotyphla; family Soricidae; genus Sorex; species Sorex araneus. The sequence continues at coordinate 53,467,072 of NC_073311.1, forward strand.
ACTGGGAGTGGGGCGAGTGAGCTCCGCGAGATCCTTCCTGGAGAATGTGCCGCCACCTCGGGCCACCTCAGAGATGCTTGTTTGCGCCTCGGCTCTGAGCCAAGATGGTGTCTTCTCCAGCGTCCCTCGGTGTGGGGGTCTCGGCCAGACCGTGAGGGTCCGTGGAGGGTACGAGTGGGGCTGCAAAGGCAGGAGTCAGTGTTTGGGAGACAAAGGAAGGTGGCCACTCTTTCAGTCATGGGACCTGGGAAGGCATCTGATAGGTTTTTTTTTTCTTTTTGGGTCACACCGGGCAATGCACAGGGCTTACCTCCTGACTTTGCACTCAGGAGTTACTCCTGGCAGTGCTCAGGGGACCATATGGGATGCTGGGAATCGAACCCAGTCGGCCCGTGCAAGGCAAATACCCTACCCGCTGTGCATTATTGCTCCAGTCCCATCTGATAGTTTTTCCCCTAGTGGTTTGACCAGAGTTTTGTAAATGTTTGCATCTTCCGCTTTTATTTGCAATTGCTTTAAATCCTCAGTAGTAATCCCTTTTGTTATGCTGAAGTGATAGTGTCTGTAATCTTTTTTTTTGCTTTTTTTTTTTTTGGGTCACACCCGGCGATGCACAGGGGTGAGCTCAGGCACTCAGGAATCACCCCTGGCAGTGCTCAGGGGACCATATGGGATGCTGGGATTCGAACCTGGGTCGGCCACGCGCAAGGCAAACGCCCTAACCCGCTGTGCTATCACTCCAGCCCCCAATAGTGTCTGTAATCTTGCAGGCTGGTTTCGGGAGGAGACTTTACTGGGAAGTGGGCAGTCATGTGCTTGGAAGCTGAAGAGTCCTGTACTGCACTTGACCCTTGTTCTGCCAAGGAAGATAGGAGGCCAAAATGACATATTCCCCACACCTTTTTGACCTTCCATCCCCCTTTTCAGAAAAAAGCCAACCAGCAACCCCCCAAACCTTCTCTAAGGGCACAGAGGCAGCCCTCCAACGCTCTGGGGGGCCTTGAGTGTACTCCCTGGGTCCGCCCCTTGCACAAACCCTGCTTCCGGCTAGTAAGGACAGCGCCTGGTAAAAAAGAGTTCCAAAAGTATTTTCCCTAACAACTTGTTTATTAGAAAAATGTTCCCTGCCTTTCCGAGTGACTAAAGGACATTTAGCTGATGTATAAGTTCAGGTTCAAAATTCATCAGCTTTACTCCTATTGTATAAGAATTTGGGGAAATTCCAAAGCAAAACAATGAAGATTAATTTTCTTTGCCAGTTACCCAAAAGCTGTGCCTCCACAGGCAGCTGAATAACAGGGCCATTGAAGACATGTCTCCTGACCCCAGGTGGAGCCCGGCTGAGACAGACAGAGTTATAATTACAGGCTTCCGAAGGCGGGAGAGAATTATCCAGAAGATTCCGGGACTTCCTGTGTGTTCCTTTGGGCTCTCCAGCTTTGAAAAGGGAATTTACAGCCAGATTACTAGACACACACATACACATACACACACACACACACACACACACACACACACACTCATTTATATTGTTGTTAACTGTAAGCATTTAAAAACCATTTTAAATACAGATGAGAAGAAGGTGCTGTTGTCCAAGAGTTTTTCACTGACTTGGTTTTGGGGCCAGGCCGGCGTGGTGCTACTCCCAGCCAGCGTGGTGCTTGAGCCTGTGCCCTCAGTGGTGCTCAGGGGACCGTCTGGTCCTAGGGACTGAGCCCGGGACCCCACGTGCAGAGCGTGCACGCCAGCCCTCGGAGCTGCCCACCCTGCCATCATTGGCTTATTATAAACGTCCTTCTTCTATTCAATTTTTTCTAGCGTCTAGTGTTTTCTCTAGCACTTTTGAAACCATGCTAAACTTAAAATTATGAGTATGGTTTTTTTTTCTTTCTTTCATTCTTTCTTTTTTTTGCTTTTTGGGTCATACCTGGTGATGCACAGGGGTCACTCCTGGCTCTGCACTCAGGAATTACTCCTGGCAGTGCTCAGGGGACCATATGGGATGCTGGGAATCGAACCCGGGTCGGCTGCGTGCAAGGCAAACGCCCTACCCGCTGTGCTATCGCTCCAGCCCTTAGTGCAGTCTTTTTTTAAAAGCCAGGTATATTATGGTTCATGTTTACTATTAAATGCTTTAAGGTGTATGATAAAAGGTATAAGGAAAACTTAATTTCTTCTCATCTTCATGGCATCAAACATATCAAAAAAACTAATAAAAAATTAAAAGATTAAATTTCAAAACAAAAACAAAAAAATAAAAGATTGAATTAAAAAAAATGGTAGAATTTCAAATGAAAACAGTTGAATTAAGGTTAAATTTCAAAAGAAAGAATAAAAAAGGAAAGGCAATGATTTCCGTCTCCTTGGGAGTGGAGGCTGTGGCCCCAGGGGCCAGGACAGGCATCTCATGTCCCGAGGCCCTGAGCCACATGTCCCAGAGCGCGGCCGGCCACAGCCCCTACAAACTCATGAGTCTCGCACGACACTGCATGGGATTGTGCTTCCTGGCACCCTGAGCTTCACGTACTTAGTGCTGTCCATGTTCTCTTCACGAACAGGCGTCCATAGCCACCTCCCTAAGCGCAGAGCTCAGAGAGCCCAACGGCTGTTCTTTCTCGCTGAAGGTGGTCGGGGGCAAAGTGAAGAAGCCGGGGAAGCGCGGCCGCAAGCCGGCCAAAATCGACCTGAAGGCCAAGCTGGAGAGGAGCCGGCAGAGTGCCCGGGAGTGCCGGGCCAGGAAGAAGCTCCGGTACCAGTACCTGGAGGAGCTGGTGTCCAGCCGGGAGACGGCCATCTGCGGGCTCCGAGAAGAATTGGAAATGGTAAGTCAGGGCCGGAGCGAGCCGTAAAGCCCAGGCTCGGGGCGGGCCCCGGGTCGAGCGGGACCCGGTTTATTGCCTGGCACTGCAGAAACAGGCCATAAAACACGAAATCCCCACTTTCCACGAGCCGGCTGACACGTGGCAATGAGTGCAAATGGGCGTTTAGGCGAATGCACATTTTCACACGGCTGTTGGGAGCAAAATGTACACGATACCATCCTGAGGGATTGTTTCCCGCAGGAGTAAGTGGACTCTTCAGGCAGGCACAGCCAGGCCAAGGACTGTCAGAGTGGACCCTGGCCTCCCCCACGCCCCCTGAAATGAATAGTACTACATGATTCTCTTATGTATTATACAGTGAATACGGATTGGAGCGATAGCACAGCGGGTAGGGCGTTTGCCTTGCATGCAGCTGGCCTGGGTTCGATTCCTCTGTCCCTCTCTGAGAGCCTAGCAAGCTACCAAGAGTATCCCGCCCGCACAGCAGAGCCTGGCAATCTACCCGTGGTGTATTGGATATGCCAAAAACAGTAACAACAAATCTCACAATGGAGACGTTACTGGTGCCCGCTCAAGCAAATCGATGAACAGCGGGACAGGACGACAGTGCTACAGTGCATACATTGCATAACACACTTGGCTAACATATTGGCACTTGAAAAAGGATGAATGGTACCTAGCAGTGTATAGTGTGATCCCGTTTGTATTCAAACATTGATCACCCATTCAGATTGTGGGGCGTATAGTCTCCTGGAACACTCTGTAAAAAACAATTGAAACCCTGTTACCATGAGCTCTGAGAAGGAAGACACAATTTTACAGAACTAGGACAGGCCTCCTCCGATTTTCAGACGAGCTCTGTGTACCCACTGTCCGGTGGATTTTGGATGCGTACTGAATCTATGGATTATTTCTCATCTTTGCCGTGTAAACCACGGAGAATATATGTCACCTTTAAACTGAAGTGTCCTTGTTTGTCCCCAAGGTCTAGAGAAGCGTGTCCCAGCCAGGAGCCTCGTGACCTGCTGTGGGCCCCCGAGAGAGCCCAAGGGGGTCACGGGTGAAAATGGCATAAATGGGACGGGGGCCAGGGCATGAGACAAGGGGGGCCGGCCAAGAGGGGCTCCCGGAAGGAAGCAGTGTTGGGGAAGGGCGAGAAACTCTTATCTAGAGCAGTCAGCTCGCTGGTGCCCTACCTGGTGAACGTTGATGAACAGCAGAAAGGAAATCGCAAAAGAATGTACTTGGGGGAGTGGAAATAATTAGCAAAAAAAAAAAAAGATGTGTTCTGATTAGTGGCTACCCTGCAGGGAGCCCTTTAGCCAGAGGGGGCTTTTGGCGTGCTCAGGAGCCCCCTAGGGTGAGGCAGGGGGTGGGGGGATGTGTGGCTTCCAAATGCGGGGACGGCTGTCTTCCCACCTGGAGGGCAGTCGGGGCGCTCTGTCCAGGGCCCCGGTCCCCGAGAACCCCCTGGACTCTGGCCTCGGGAGTCTCCTCAACCTGCTCTCCGTGTTCCAGTACAAGCAGTGGTGCGTCGCCATGGACCAGGGCAAGATCCCGTCTGAGATCCAGACTCTGCTCGTGCTGGACGAGCCGCCCAAGCCGCAGCAGAGCGCCAGCCGGCACGCGAAGGCCGGCAAGACGGACGCGCACAGCAGCTGTGAGTGCAGCCCCTGGCTCCCGCCCGCCCCTTCCCTCGGCTCTGTGCTGGGGGGCGGTGGGGTGGGGGGCATGTTGAGGCCACACCCGGCAGTGCTCAGGGCTGACTCCTGGCTCTGTGTTCAGGCCTCCGTCCCGGTGGGGCTCAGGGGGCCCTCTGGGGTGCCTGTGATGGAACTGAGGTCAGCTGCGCTCTCGGCCCACGCCCTAGCCCTTGTCCTGTCTCCCTCCGGCCCGGTGCGCCGTAGCAAGTGTTGCTGTCCTTTGTCAAACCCCTCCTGAGAGATGGGAACCAGGGGCTTGACACCGAGAAGACAGGCTGGTCCTCAGTGACACGCGCGGCAAGGTGATCCACCCTGCGCGGCGCTTGCAGTGACACGAAATAAGGCTTATAAGGGAAATTGCATTCGGGATCTGGAAATGCACTTCACACGGGCTCTGTAAAGAGCCACAAACACACGCATGCACACACTATCGTATTTGAGTAGATTTACGCCATGAATCGGATCCACTTTTCTACTTGCTGCTAGTAGCAATTTCTTGTATTTGTATATGCATCTTGCAAAGGCCTGCCTGTCATTCACTTAGATTTGTCGTAAGTATTCCGCCAGTGTTCTTTGTTACCAGACCACACTGCCCTCTGTGCTGCCGGTTCGGGCTCAGGTCCCAGATGTGTGGTCACATCTTCCTTCCCCTGGGCGCCATTCTGACACGCCCTGTTGAGACGCTCTCTTCCCGCCTCGGGAGGTTCATGTGGGCAGGGAATTCACCATGTTAGGGCCTGAGAGACGGCCCCGGGGATAAAGAGCTGGCCCTGGCTGAACCCCCGTACACATACGGCCCCCCGTGGCACTGCCAGGGGTCACTTCAGGATGGCCCCCCACCCCCAGAACTGCTGTATGTCACCCGCAAAGAACAACAGCAGCAACAGACCCCAAATATTAAGGAGTTCAAAGCAACAAGTCAGAAATATTCTGTGCGGTCACAGCACGCCACCCCCCCCCCCCGTCCCACCCTCCCGGATGGTTCATGTCCGGCCCTGCCTGGATGAATCTGAGCTGCTCTGGGTGTTTCGTGGGAATGGGGTGAGGCCCGCACGGCGTCCGCACCTGGGGTCAGGCCCTCCGTTCCTTACGGACGCGGCCGCACCCCCGACTCTCTCCCTTGCCTGGAGAGTCCAGCCCCAGGGTGGGTGAAGGATTTGGGTGGCTTTGCCTGCTGGGCCCTGACGTGGTGCTTCCTGTCCTCTGTGTTGTGTGGCTGTCTGTGTTACCTTTTTCAGAGAAGTATCTGTCTCAGTGTCTTTTCCATGTTTGAAGGCAGAGGTTCCCAAGCTTCTTTGCCGCTCCCTCCCACCTCCCTGGCTTTGGCAGACACGCCACTCAGTGACCCCTGGAAAATGGTTCTTTAAGGGGACACACAGGCCCAGTAGAAATAGATTCCCCCTCCAGTTTGACCCGAAGCTACTGCTGCCTGCTGGGGTGGTGGCAGGCTCCCCTCGAAATGCACATGGGTGGGATCACCCACTTGGGGACCTTCTGTTGTAAAATGGATTGTTTCATTTTGCTGTTGAAATGTCAGTTATAAGTTATAGATTCTGGATATTGAGGGGGCTGGAGCGATAGCGCAGAGGGTAGGGCATTCACCTTGCACGAGGCCGACCTGGGTTCGATTCTTCCGCCTCCCTTGGAGAGCCCAGCAAGCTACCGAGAGCATCCCGCCCACACGGCAGAGCCTGGCAAGCTCCCCGTGGAGTATTCTATATGCCAAAAACAGTAACAACAAGTTCACAATGGAGACGTTACTGGTGCCCACTCGAGCAAATTGATGAGCAGCGGGATGACAGTGACAGTGACATGTTTATCATGATAGTTCTCCCATTCATTAGGTCGCCTTCTCTCCCTCTCTCTCTCTCTCTCTCCCTCCCTCTCTCTCTCTCCCTTTCTCCCTCTCTCCCTCCCCCCCCCCCCCCCGCTCTGGTTTTGTTTCTGTGTTTTTGCTTTCGCACCATGCCCAACAGTGCTCCAGGCTTACTCCTGCCTCTTCTCAGGGTCCCTCCTGGTGTGGCTCGGGGGAGCTTCTGGGGCTCTGAGTGACTGTGTCCAAGGCCAGTGCCCCACTTGCTGTGCTCTCTGGCCCCAGTGTCTTCATTCTTTTGATAGATCTTTTGATTCACACACACACACACACACACACACACACACACACACGCAAAAACTGTATGGAGTTGAAAGGTTGACTCCTTTTATTTTTTTTAAATAAGATAATGTTTGCCTTCGGCTTAGTTAAACTGCCGAGGAAATGCAAACCTCTTCATTTTCCTCCCCTCTGGACTTAAGAATCGCTTAGTAAGTAGGGCCAGAGAGCTAGTACAGCGGGTAGGAAACTTGCCTTGCTTGCGGCATACCCGGGTTCAATCCCCTGCACCCTGTACGGTCCCTCGAACCCGCCAGGCGTGATCCCTGAGTAGAACCAGGAGTAAGCCTGAGCACTGCCTGGTGCGGCCCCCAGACAGAGAAACACAAAGAACACCCTGCGTACAGACACGGAGCCGCGGGCCGGGAGTAGCCGCCTCAGGTTCAGGGTCACTGGGCTTCACTGTGCTCCACTGACTCCATTCCCAGAGTCAGGGGCGGAGCCACAAGGAGGGACAGTCTCACGGTGGGCGCTTTGGTCTGTTTTCAGGGTGAAGAGCGTGGACGGTGACGGGCCAGGGACCCAGGCCCGGCCTCAGTTCCTCTGACCGGCGAGCGGGCGAGATGGCGCGGCCGGCTCCCTCACCCTGCCGCTCGGCTCCTCCACCCACAGCTCCCGGCAGAGCCCCGGCGTCCGCACGCAGAAAACCGACGGCCCTTGGGGCTGCCGGCCCGGCCGTGACGCTCGCGGCATTGAATGTTGCAGTGCTTGAAACCGGGGGGTAGGAAGAAAGGTGAAGGCTGTGTTTTCGCACCCAAACGCCACACTGCTCTCTCGGTTCATTTCTATTCCTCCCACGTGACCCATGTGATTGTATGTGTCTGTGCGCGGGCTCAGCCGCCCCGGCAGAGAACGGTAGGAGGCGGCTGCCTCCGGGCTCCCAGCCTTCATGGACCTAATCTTTTTTGTTTTTTTTTTTTCCTCTCTTTAGACTTACTTGAGTAATGTTTGTTTTCTGCATGAACCATGATTTCTCCGGTGAGCCATTCCAGCATAAGCTGTGACTATGTATTTCAAATATATACATTTCTATTTTTATAGTCCATATGATATGCCTGTTTAAAAAAAAAATGCACATGTTAACAGAATCCATCAGGAAAACCCTGCAGACAGCCTCTAGCTAAAACTTGTGTCGCTGTCTTCCCAAACGATCTCTTAAAAGGCTGCCAGGGCCTAAGCCCTCCTTCCAGAATGATTCGGCATATTTTATTTTTAAGCGAGAAGTCACCTGTAAGGCATTTCAGGAGCACGCGTCACCTTTGCCGGCCCAGCGGTCTGGGTTTCCGGCGTCCGCTTGTGTCTGTCTGTCCGCAGGCAGGCTGAATGTTCGCACACGTTTCCTCATGTACTCAACTGCTGGAGAGTTTTTCCCTCCAGAAAACAGGATGAATCTAGCTGCTGAGATTGAGTTTCTGCCCGGAGAGGTCTGGAACCAAATGAGGCATAAATTGCTGCTGGGCTGGGCTGGCCGCTGCGAGCAGAAGGCCGCCTCCTTCCCGGGGCAGGTGCTGGGCACCCCCCCCCCCATGTGGGAGGGAGGCAGGGGGGTCTGCACGCAGGGTGGAGCCATTCTCTGCAGTGGCCCCTGTCACCTCGCCTTCCCCCCTCCCCCCGCCACCTCACTCTACCTGGCGAGAAATGGAGTCCCGATGGGGTCCCTGCGGGCAGAGCCAAGCCCCTTCCTTACCCCCCCGCCCCCACCCCGCCCCTCTCCGCTCTTTCTTGGAGGTGGGTCAGGAGTCTCATTCTCTGTGGCTGCTCCATTGTCATTGTTTTGGGAGAGGAAGAAGCCAAACCTTTGCTTTGGCACCCAAACAGAGTCTGCTCTGTTCCACACTGGCAGCCTCAGGGGGCCTTGTGGCGGCCAGGGGGTGGCCTCGAGAGGGACCACAGTTGCGAGGACGAAGTCCTTTCGCCTCCTCTGGGGCCAGGCGCTCTCCCGCGGTTGAGGGAAGCGCCTCAGGCCGCGTGGCTCCCGGCCTCTCGCCTGGAGCCCCGTGTGACTACTGACAAACCACTAGCCCGCCACCCCCCCCCCCCCCCCCCCCCGTGTCTGGGGCTCCAGGGGGATTTAACGCCTCCCCTTGGGGTCACAGATGCGGGGCGCTGAGCTCGGGGCTGCTCAGGCCTTCCGCACGTGTTTCCCCGAGACAGTGTTGAAGGCTGTACTGGGTATGTGTAGGCCACCTGGGCTCCCCAGACGTCTACTTTTCACTGTGCAGAACAGCCCAAGACTTCCTCTGTGTTGCTCTGTCCGGTCCCCTTTGCATCCTGCACCCCCCGCCCCCCACCCTGAGTTGTTCTCAAACCCAACATTCCGAGATGGACGTGGCTCCCCCGGGGGCCGTCTCTGTGCCCAAGGGCTGCTTCTCTGCTCCCCACGTTCTGTGACAAGAGCCCTTTGAGTTCCCCCCACGCCCGTTATCTCTGTTAGCACAACAGTGACTTTATCCTCAGGCCGAGGGTGTGCAATTCTGAGGGAAAGGGAGTCACGGGGGCTGGGAGCTTGTTCCCGTATTCGGGAGTAGACCCAGCCGCGAGGCAGCTCCTGGGTCTCGAGAAAGGACTGTTGGGAGCGCTCTGGGCCTCGTGCGGCCTCACGCTGGGGCCACACGAAGCCTGTTAATGAATGTCCCTGGTTCAAGCCGCGGGCGCCTGTCTCTCTCCCCCGGCCGCTCGCTCTCACAGGCCGCGGGGAACAGCAGGCCGTGGGCCGAGAACCCCTTGGATCCGGCTGTTTCCCTCACTTTCTTGAGTAAACAGCAATGTGTTTTTTTTTTTTCTTTTTTCTCCCCCCAAAGAAAGGCAAGGGGGGAAATAGAGTTGTGTATTTAGACTGCCACATTGTGTTACTAATTTAGCACAGATCTGCTGTATATTAGAGAACTGAATCTAATACAGAATAAGTTTGACCAAGTCAGGTCTTAGGGTATAATTGATATAATTTTAGGATATAATTTTGAAGTCGTTCTCCTATTTTATCTCAGATCTTTAGGTGTCTGAATCAGAATCTGACTGCAGCAAACGTATATCACTGTTTACCAGCTCACTGACAGTACTTAGCAGTATCATCATCTAGCATTTTACCTGTCATCTTTGAATTATGATAGAATTGATTTGGCTCACTACAAAAAGTACAGCTTTAAACTGGACTTACTTTAGTTCAAATGAGGGCAAAGAAAATCGAAAAACAGAAGCGCTATATTTCACAAGAAATCAGTTGCATATTATCAATGGCATACTTAGTTTTAAAAGAGGAAGATGTCTAAGAACCCACATCGTATTTGGGGGGCATTGAAGGAATTTTTCTTTATGTGAAGAGCGTTGTATAATTATATTTTTATGAAAATAAAAGATCTTCACCAGAGAGATCTCCAGTTGTCTGTTTCACGTCTCTGTGTGTGGGGGGGGGGGGGGCGGGGCGGGAGCGTGAGACTGAGCAGAGGCCTTCCCGAGTCGGGGTCCGAATCTTATTAAAAACAAGCAGGTGGGGGATAATTCGCAGTTATTGGCAGGCAGTTAGGGGTTCTAAGAAACTGATTCCTAAACTTACTTAGCTGGAATCTAACCCAGTGGCCGTGTGGCTCTCTTTATCCCTGTAATAGAACAGCTGGGCTGGAGCGATAGCACAGCAGGTAGAGTGTTAGTCTTGCCTTCGGCTGACCCAGGTTCGATTTCTTTGTCCCTCTCGGAAAGCCCGGCAAGCTAACGAGAGTATCAGAGCCTGGCAAGCTACCCATGGCGTATTCGATATGCCAAAAACAGTAACAATTCTCACAATGGAGACGTTACTGGTGCCCGCTCAAGCAAATCCATGAACAACAGTGCTACAGTGCAGTGTAACAGTACAGCTAGTTGCGCCCTCGCCCTCTTCCCCTCTCCCACCCCTCCCCCATGCCAACTTTTTCTTTTCAAAGCAAAATAGCCTTCTAGTAATTAGGCTAATTCGAAGAACAATTAGTGTCCCTGCTGGCCGCAGTCCCACACTGCGCCGGGTTGGCCCTAGGTAATTTGGTTTCCTCCTTCCCCAAGGCAGCAAGCGGGTGCCCGCGGGGTGAGCAGGGGCGTCCTGGGAGCTGCAGAGAGGCACCCCCAGAGGAGGGGCGGGGCGTTTCCCTGCAGCCCCCCCCCCGCCCCTCTTCCTGGGGACCCTGTGAAGAGGGGTGAGAGCAGGGGGGCTGCGGCCCCTGGCTGCTCTGCTCGGCTCCCCACCCAGAGCCCCTTCGGGTGGGCGGCGGCTTCTGATTGGCCGAGAGAGAAGCGCCTTGAGTCCTCAAGGAACCTTGGACTGAGGAGAGGAAGGCGGGGGCGGCGGGGGGCTGCAGGGCGAGTGCCAGGCCTAGCCAGCCCCAGGGCCCCCACGTACCCGGCACCTGCGCGGTTTTCTCAGGGCGCCCTGGCACCGCCTGGCCTCCTGGGAACTCCCCCGGCTTCATAGCGGGGGTGACCGTCGCCCACACCTACTGACCCCACACACCCCTGGCGCTGTGAGCTGCAGCCTGCGCACCGCTTTGACTCTACACTTAGGAACGACATGGCCAGGACCTCTCCTGGCACCCGGCAGGACCCCGCCAGCCTGCCGGGTGTCAGCGCCAGCGTCCGGGCTGGGAAGCTACGGCTGCGCGCAAGGCCAGCCGGGCCTGGCTCCTGCCACACTCACACCAGGTGTGGCCAGCTCTGGACCAAAGGCACCAGCAGGCCACATGGCAAGCCCTCAGTGTGTGGGAGGAGGGCGTGGGGGGGTGGGTGGGGGTGTCAGAGCCCCAGCCAACGCCTTTTGTTTTTTAACCGTTTGATTTGGGGGCCACACCTGACTGTGCTCAGGGTCTACACCTGACTCTGCGCTCAGGGATCACGCCTGGTGCGGCTCCGGGGACCAGATGGGCGCTGGGGACCGAGCTGGGTATGTCGCCTGCAAGGCAAGCACCTTGCCCGCTGCCCTACCTCTCCGGCCCCCACTGCACCTTTTTAGACCTTCTTTTCTGCGGCTGCAGAATCAGGACGCAGCTTCGCCAGGTTCCTGAACCCACAAAGCTGCTGTCAAGGTGCCAGCCGGGACTGGCCTCACCGGAAGGCTCGGCTGTGGTAGGGTCTGCTGCCAGGCTCGAGGGGTGGCATTCCACGCCCCCCACCCCCCAGGGGGCCGTGTGCTGCCAGGCCCACTCCCACCTGCAGCCCGGCCCTGGGCTTCTCGGGCTTCCCGGCTTGCAACCTGAGGCCCAGGAAGAAGCTTCCGGCAAGCAGAGACTCTGCCTTCTGTGACCCGTGCGTGTGCAGGCCGGTCCACCACCCTCCCCTCCAGCCCACCCTCGAGGGCAGGAGGCGGGCAGCAGCGATGCTCCCCTCACGAGGTGGGGGGAGGGTTGGGCCCGACTCCTGGCTCTGTGCCTGGGGGTCGCTCCTCGCAGTGCTTGGGGGACCCTGTGTGCTGTTGGGGAGTGAACCCACTTGGCTATGTACACGGCAAGCATCTTACCCACTAGGCCGTTTCTCCAGCCCGTTATTTAGCACCCGGAGCACCACCAGGAGTAACCCCTGAGCATCACTGGGGTGGCCAAAAACACACAAAAAGTTACAGATAGGGCCAGAGGGCGTATGTGTCGTCTGCTGCAGTCCACTGATCTGTGTGCTCAGAGCCGGGAGCAGGATGCCTGGGTTGGACTCCCAGCACCACGTATGGCCCAGAGGAGCTCGGGAACTGACCTCTGAGCACCGAGTCAGGAGTGTTCCCAAGCACCGCCAGGTGTGGTCCAGAGACCAAAGATAAATTGAGAAAATCTATGGCTAGAAAAGCTTATTTGTGACTATGTAGACCATACCTCCTAAAACACAATCAACTATTTGCAGCTTGCTTTTGCTCCTTGTCGGCCTGCTCTTAGGCGGAGCCTCCCGCAACAGTGCTCAGGGAGTCCAGGGGCCACTCAGGGCCACTTTTGGCACAGCTGTACAGGCCTGACGATGCTGCCTGGGTCACACCTACTGTTCCTTGGCTCAGCAGGGCAGTGCTCGGGGAACCACGCAGTGCCTGGGATTGGACTCAGGCTATCCAGAGCTTTCCCCTCACGGGTCTCACAGCCAAGGTGCTCTTCAAAGCCTGCAGAGTATTTCATCATAAAGATGTAGCAGTTGGGCTGGAGCGTTAGCACAGTGGGTAGGGCGTTTGCCTTGCATGCGGTCAACCCGGGTTCAATTCCCAGCATCCCATATGGTCCCCTGAGCACCGCCAGGAGTAATTCCTGAGTGCAGAGCCAGGAGTAAGCCCTGTGCATCGCTGGGTGTGACCCAAAATAGAAAAAAAAAGCATTGATTTATTTAGGGTGTGTTTGTGTGTGTGTGTGTGTGTGTGTGTGTGTGTGATATTTTAGATCACGGCTGGCAATGCTTAGAGATTACTCCTGGCTCTGTACTCAGGAATTACTCCTGGCGGTGCTCGGGGGACCACATGGGAAACCAGGAATTGAACCCGGGTCAGCTGGGTGCAAATCCTACCCTCTGTACTATTGCTCTGGCCCCAGTTGATCTATTTAGTCCCTAGCTTGGTGGCCACTTCTCTCTGGCCTTTTGTTCTTGCGATAGCACGACAATAAGCATACATCTTGGCACACTCGGACTCTCTTAGCTGATGGCAAAATGGGCCCAGTGGAGCGGTTGCTGCACGTGGCTGGGCAGGTGTTGTCTGGATTGCATTAGTCTGTCCGGAGTGGTCATTCAGGGCAGCGTTCCTGAATGAGCCACACTGCAGCCATATGGCCTCCCAGCGGGCCCCCAGGATATTCCAAGGAGGCTACAGATGAAGACTGCAGAGATCAGTAGGACGGGGGTCCCCAGGAAGAGAACGTGGTTGGAAGGCGCCACCGTCTAAGGAGAGGAGGAAGGGGAAAGTGCAGGGCACGTGGCTGACTCCAGTTCGAATCCCAGATACCACACATGCTCCCCTGAGCATTACCAACAGTGAGCCTTGAGCACAGAGCTGGGTGTAGCTCTGAGCACTGCTGCCTGTGGTTCCAAAGCAAAAAAAAGAAAAAGGGGGCTGGAGCGGCTGACCCGGGTTCTATTCTCAGCATCCCATATGGTCCCCTGAGCACCGCCAGGGGTAATTCCTGAGTGCAGAGCCAGGAGTAACCCCTGTGCATTGCCAGGTGTGCCCAAAAAAAATAAAATAAAATAATGGTCGAGAAACGTGGAGCTCTTTGTGTCCGAAACAACCTTCTCCTGTTTCCTCCTCAAATCTGCGCTGGGGGCCCTGCTTCACCCAGGGGAGTCCGTATCTCCCGAGCCCCAGGCCGAGGGCTTACATTTGTTTGCTAGCTTCTCACTTGTCCCCAAGCTTTCCTTGGCCCACTGTCTTTTCTCATGAGGGGACCACACTCAGCTCTGCTTGGGGCTTACTCCTGGCTCTGCCCTCCGGGATCACTCCTAGCAGTGCTCGGGTCCGTATGAGGTGCTGGGGCTCGAACCCGGGTCGGCCATGTGCGAAGCAAGCGCCCTCCCTGGAGACTATCCCTGGAGACCCCGCTCCTGACTCGATCCCGTTCCCTCCCAGAACCGCAGGGAGGGAGAGCGGCGCTTTCAGCTCTTCACTGTCCAGACACCTGGACAGGACCTGCGGACCGGTGGCTTTCAGTTTCCCTTCTTCTTCCTCGCCACAGCTATCTGTGCTCAGGGCTTAGCTGGCCCTGAGCTCGGAGATCACTCCTGGCAGTGCCTGGGGGACCCTCTGCAGTGCTGGGCTTGGGCCTGGGCTGGGCGCCTGCAAGGCCAGCGCCTTCCCTGCTGTACTGTCTCTCTGGCCCGCTTTGCAGCTGTTCTTCACTTGTAAGCCGGCACCCGTGGTTGAGGACTCTGGCCTCGCTGTGGGGAGCAAACAGCTGGAGCTGGTTTAGGCGCTGCCTGAAGCTGTGACAGTCCCCAGCCCGGGCACCTGCAGCCCCGTCCTGAAACCAGATACGCGCGCGGCTCGCTGGGCGCTGGTTTCCTGTGGAGCTAACGCCACACATCCTTCACTCTAGGCGAGTTCCTTGACTGACTAACTCAGTGAGGGCTGGCCCAGGGTTGTGGAACTGAATACACTGTTTTTGTGAAGTAATCCCCCAGCAGTGCTCAGGGATTGCTCCTAGCAATGCTTGGGATCGAACCCCAGTCCACCCCGTGCAAAGCAAACACCTTACCCACTGCGTTCTCTCCAGAAAATGAAGACTTTTGAGGAGGCTTACTTCGAGTTCCGCTCCAAGCCCATGCTCTCCCTCGAACGCCTCTCGCTGGCTCGTCTCTGCGGATCTTTGCTCACTTGCATTTTCCACTTACAGGAAGCGCGTGTTCTCTCTCCTCTCTTCCTCCCCCACCCCCATCTTTCTAAATAAGTTTCATTCCACAGAAATCCAAAACCGCGCGGCCGCAATCACGGCCTCATATCTCTCCACAGCAGGTCTGTCTCTAGTGGGGAACTCCTAATAATAATAGTGAGTTTTTTGGGGCTGGAGTGATAGCACAGCGGGTAGGGTGTTTGCCTTGCACGCGGCCGACCCGGGTTCGAATCCCAGCATCCCATATGGTCCCCTGAGCACCGCCAGGAGTAATTCCTGTGCAGAGCCAGGAGTAACCCCTGTGCATCGCCGGGTGTGACCCAAGAAGCAAAATAATAATAATAATAATAGTGAGTTTTTTGTTGAAATATTCAATGTATTCAAAAGTAAAGAGAAAGTAAAGTGAAATTTATCAGTTACACAGGTGGGTGGGGGGAGGGATGGGAGGTATACTGGGGTTTTTTTTTTTGGTGGTGGAATATGTGTTTCAGCATTGTATAACTGAGACTTAAGCCTGAAAGTATTGTAATTTTCAACATGGTGATTCAATAATGAAAATTAAAAAAAAAAGTTTCATTCCCTCAAAATGATCTTGCTTCACTCCAGAAATAAAATGAAGAGGCTGCTTCCGAGAAAGAATCCTGGAGCTTCTGAAAAGGGGGATCAGTTCAGCAGAAAGGCAGTGGCCCAAAGGAAAGGCTTGCTTTCTGGAAAAAAAGTGCGAAGGATCAATACTATATGTCACTGCTTACATTCCGGGAGCAGAACATTTTGCTCTCTGGGAAACTGCTCAGAGCAAGCCTGTTTGCAATGCCGCAAGCAAAGATGCAGAAATGGGGAGAGGGGGTCCCAGGAAGTGTGGGTGGCACGACCACCAGTTTGGTGGTCTGATAGGTTTGAGTTTTTTTTTTTCCATTTGAGGGGGTGGGCCAGATAACACCATTTGTAAAGTGGGTTTAAAAATAATATTTTGACTAGTCATTTCAGGTCTGTAAAGGGTATTATTCGGGAATTGCCTCTGATGTGTGGCCGCTTTGTGCTCTGAATATACTGATTGATTGGTTAATCTACAGCTGCTTCGTGCCTGCAGTGCTCCCCAGCTGGTTGCTAAGCGACCAGGCCTTTCTGAATCCGCCCCAATGACAGGCATCCCCAGGCGGTAGCAACTGCCACTAGCACAGCGCCACCCAGCGGCCACCTAGCCAAACAGCGGAAGTGGGTGGGCTTCAGGCCCGGGGCTGATCCACGGGCAGGTTACGAATGCCGAGCGGCTTTCGTAGTCTTCTGCGCAGGGAGCCTTTTTCTCCAATGAATGAATCATCCCCCAGCAAGTAGAATGGCTGGACGTGTAGGCAGGTGGCATTTACATTTACCTCTGAACAGTGACGGGTGGGGACTCAGTCTCCCAACATACTTCTTGTCCTATGTCTCACTCTTTGCTCCTCTGACGTCTGTTCTTAGAAGCACAGCCTCAGAGCCGAGCCTGGTGCAGGAGCTCTGCCAAGTCCTACTCCTATTCCTTCAAAGTGAGTTTTATTTTCCCAAAGGGTCCTGATTTCCATGTATTCGAAGTATAAAGGCCAGAGATAGTACAGCAGGCAGGACGCTTGCCTTGCATGCGGCTGACCCGGGTCTGATTCCTGGCATCGCATATGTTCCCCTAAACCCGACAGGAGTGATTCCTGAGTGCAGAGCCCTGAGCACTGCCAGGTGTGGCCCCCAAAACAAAAAAGTTCTAAATAAAGACGTATGTGTCCGTATACGTGTGCACATGTAAACAAGTATATGTATGCACGCATCTGCAAGCATATGTGTGGGGTTAGATGGACACATTCTCCACAGCACATAGTCTGTAAGACTGTGACGGGGAACTGCACTTTCCACGAGCACTTTAGAGCTCCTCTGCACGCTCAGAATGGTGCCCAGGTGAGGTAAATGCTGTCGTGATTCCCTCGGCGGTGCTGACCCTCAGTGGCTCCCAAGACCAGGTGACGGGGCCGAGGAGATGGCTCCAAGGGCTGGAGCACGGGCTTGGCAGCTGGGAACCCTGGGCTTGATCTCCAGTGCACCTGGGAATGTCCCCTAAGCCTTGCCGGATGTGGCCCCAAAACCAAAAAGGAAAAACTCCCCTCTGCTGGATTACTCTGCACACGCTCGCAGCGTGCTGGCTGGCAGCATGGACTTGCCTGCTGTGCCCAGCCGCCAGCCCACAGGCCCTGGGTAAAACTGCCCTCGTGGTGGGTCCTGGTCTCTGGCAGGCAGGGGTGTAGGTCCTCTCGGGGGTGTGGACTGCTTCTCTGCAGCAGGCTGCTGGGAGCAGAGGGGTCCCCAATCCCACCCGAGGATGCACCTGTCCCTCTGACCATGTGGGGAGCCGGAAGCGGGGAGAACTGTCTGCTCCAACCCTGCTACTCCCATGGGAGGCGACGTGAACTCAGGGTCCTGAGCCCGAGTGGGCACCCAGGAAGCAGGAATTGCCTTCCGCTGCCCAGCAGCCCGCACCGCTGGGACTTAGCTGGTCCTGACCAGGCAAGCGCCACGCTGTTGACACAGGACAAGCCGCCTCCTGGCCAGCCCGTGCCCTCACTGCAGCCTCCACCAGCAGCAGGGGCGGGAAACGGAGCTGAAGACTAAGTAAGTTCCCCACAAGGAGAACGGTGAGCCACGGAGCTCCAGGCTGGCCCGCGCCTCGGCTGCCATTCCTGGCAAGGCTTTCTACAACACCACTCTCCACGAGTCCGACTCACTGGACTTCCATCATCGGGGCAAACTCACAGACCGTGCCACAGGGGCAGTGCCGTGATTTGCCACATCCAAGTGTGAGCCACTGGTGGTACGTGCCAGCATCAACGTTTTTTTTTTCTTTTTTGGGGGGGTCACACCCGCACCCGGCGATGCACAGGGGTTACTTCTGGCTCATGCACTCAGAAATAACTCCTGGCGGTGCTCGGGGGACCATATGGGATGCTGGGAATCGAACCCGGGTTGGCCGAGTGCAAGGCAAACGCCCTCCCCGCTGTGCTATCACTCCAGCCCCAGCATCAACGTTTTGAAGACAGCCCAGAGCTTATCTACCCGCTAGTCATCGCATTTCAACTCAAACCTAAATGTGTGTCGGCAACTATGTACGTGTGCTTTGCTGTGTACCTTTACACACTCTTCGAAAAATTATATTTCACTTACAAGGGAAAATGTAATATAATTCATTACAGGGATTTTTTTTATATTTTTAAACAAGTTTGTCCCACAAAATTGAAGAATAGGAGTCAAGACATAATACAGCAAATGAGCCACTTGCCTTGCACGCAGTCACCTGGAGTTGAGTGCTGACACCACACATGGTCCTCTGAGCACCGTCAGGGGTGACCCAAAGCACCAACACCCCCACTCTCAAACAAAATTTCAAGGGTCATGTCAGAGAACCATTTAGTTTGTTCTCTTGGGGTGCCATTTACTGTGGAATAAGAATGTGAAGACAGGGGGCTGGAGCAATAGCACAGTAGGTAGGGCGTCTGCCTTGCACACGGTGGACCCTAGTTCAATCCCCGGCATCCCATATGGTTCCCTGAGCATTTCCAGGGGTAATTCCTGAGTGCAGACCTAGGGGTAAAGAGGAGTAACCCCTAAGCATCACCAGGTATGACCCAGAAAGAAAAAAAAATGTGAGGAGAAGAGGAAACAATGATACTCTCTTTTAAACTTGACTCAAGGAACTGTTTAACCTTAAAAACTCAGCTCTGCAGTTGTTTTGTAGACGAAATGTCTCACTGTTGTTCCAAATATCAGGCCCACATCGTGTTCTTCGCTTGGGTCTGTGAGATAGAGGCAGAGGTTGCTTTATCCATCTCAGAGGTTCAGCAAAGGCCAAGAGAAGGGAGGGATGAACAGCAGTCTCGGGCAGGAGGCCCACGAGGCCTGGAAGTTTGGCCCCCGCGTGTTTTCTAGATGTCGTGGCATTAAGAGCCACAGGCAGGCTGTTGGAGCCCAAGCATGAGCAGTGTCCCCGTCCCCGTCCCCTTCGTGTTCCAGCATCCCCAGATCTAAACCAGAGATGAGAGTAGATGCCTCAGAGAGGCTGAGAGGATCAACTGAGGAAATGCAGCAAACAAGCCAAACAACTGGAATTACCACTTGCAGCTCTTGTCAACTTGGAGATGAAACGCACCCCCAGTTTAGCTGTAGCCCCTTCCTGTCTAAATGAAAATATTTGGGGGGGGGGCTGGAGCAATAGCACAGTGGGTAGGGCGTTTGCCTTGCACGCGGCCAACCCAGGTTCGAATCCCAGCATCCCATATGGTACCCCGAGCACCGCCAGGACTAATTCCTGAGTGCATGAGCCAGGAGTGACCCCTGTGCATCGCCAAAAAACAAACAAACAAAAAGAAAATATTTTTGGGGTGCGCTCATCCAACATTGGCAAATAGTGGGCCTGGAAGCATGGAAGCCAGTCCTGAGTTATCGCAGTACGAAGAGGTAGGAGTCACCGACCCAATGCTGGAACCTCCACATGAGAGACACGTGTTGACTCCCCGGGAGAAAGGTCCTCGCTGGCCCGGTCACCTGAATTATAGCTCAGGACAGGGCCGAGAGAGCCACTGGGACTAGAGAGGCCACCTGCACGGACAGCCCATCTGCCACATTCCCAAAAGCATTCTGGCCTAGGACACCTGCTTGTCAGCCAAGTTTAGCACCAAGAAGGGATGCTACGTCCCACATGCTGCTTTGGTTGAGGGTGATGGGTAGGAGGTAAAAAGAGATGGGAGGAGAGATGATGTGTGTGAGAGATGGGAGAGAAAAGACACATCTATACACCCTCACACCCTGTCCCAAAGAAACCTGATTACAGTGTAATCTCAGGGACAGGGAAAAGGCTCAGGGGCGAGGGCACAGGCTTTGCAAACAGGAGTCCGGAGCCCAGGCACTGCGTGATGTCCTGAGCACCACCAGGTGGAGCCCCCAAACAAAACCAAAACAATCACAGAAGATTGCTGTCTCGCAAGTTCTAGAATATTCTATGGAAAGCATCCCAAACATACAGAATACTTTCCACAGCAGGTCTAAACAGGGGGACTGGGAAGGTTAATGTGAAAAACAGACTTACAGGGCCAGAAAGGTAGTACAGCGGGTCGGGCGCTAGCCTTGCCCACAGCCCACCTGAGTTCCATCCCCGGCATTCCCTATGGTTCCCTCAGTGCTGTCAGGAGAGATCCCTGAGAACAGAGCCAGGAATAAGCCCTGAATTCCTCCCCCACAAAAAAAATACAAAACAAACCAACATACTGGAGCCTAGAGATAGTGCAGCAGCGAGGGGACATGCCTGGCACAAAGCCCCCCAGAGACTGAGCCCAGGTTGGCTGAGAATCACCAGTGGGGGCCCGGGGCCTCCTGAGCACTGCATGGGATCCACCCGCCCAAAATAAGAAAACAGAACAACTTATACATCCAGATAGCTTCGCTAGGAGCAGCTCGGTAAAGAGCTGTGAGTCTCTGAAATGTGTGACCCATTTCAAACAGAAACACACGCCCTAAGCAGCCAGGGAGGAGGGGAAAATAAGAGGCAAGAAAACTAGGGTGAACCACTAATCAGACCGGGTTCGACTGAGGGTTTTTGCCCTAATGGCAAATCAGCACAACAGGAAAGCTTTCTCTCTTTCGGCACGAAACAACGAAAAGGCTGTTGACCAGAGCTCTGGGTGAATCCTTCCCCCCAAACAAAAAGCAGCTCATATAAAACCCACAAAACAAGGTCAATACATGAAGGCATCTTAACAAAATAAACATCGCCCTCGTTTGATTGAATAAACAACTTCGTTTTTTGTACACAAAGCTTTTTAATCTCTGGCACATTAACAATGATTCAAAGAATTCTGAGAACTTAGACAAAAGTATTTGGCGGATTCGAGTTAATGGGCCAAGCCAGTTTTTTTTCCTTGGCTTCTCTGTCAAATGAATCATAGATGGAGTCTTTGGTTATAATTTTGGCCGTGGGAGGCATTTCTGAAATGCCCACATAGTTTTTTTTGGCCATCCTGGAACTGGTCGTGATGGTATAGGCATTGCTTCGGTAGCATTTCATCGATGACATGCAAAAGGTCTCCTTCATTCCTCGCCTGAAATTGGCATTGTAAATTGAATACAGAGTCGGTTTCGAGGCGGAGGAACTGAACGATATCCACGTGATCGCTGTGAAAACCAGGGAACTTTTCTGATAGTCCCGTTCGGGCGGGTGCCACAGCTGGGCGATGTGGAAAGGCAGCCAGGAAAGCAGAAAGAGCAGGTTTAGAATGAGGAACATCTTGATCGTTTTCACTTTTGTCCTCGGGACAATGTTCATCGTCCTCCTCACAGTGCGGCCATCGGCGCCGATTCTCCAGATATACTTGACGACCTTCTGGTAGAACAAGATGATGAGGATGGTCGGGATCACATAACCCACCAGGAAGTGGAGGACGGTGTAGGCGGTGCCTTCCCAGGAGGAAGGGAGGAAATAGTTGCAATGGTGGTCCCAGCTGGAGCCGTAGAAAAAGAACACAGGGGTGACAAAGGCGGCCTCGAAGATCCACGAGGCCGCGATCATCTTCTTGGCCTTCTCTCGGGACACCTTGAAGCTCAGCGGGTAGACGATGGTATAGAAACGGTCGATGCAGATGGACAGGAGCACGTAGATCTGCACGCCCGGCGTGAGATACTGGAAGTAGCGCACGACTTTGCACATGGCGCTGCCCAGGCTCCACCGGCCCGTAGCAAACTGAAGCAGGACAAAGGGCGTGCTGGCCACGCTGATGAGCAAATCGGCACATGCCATGGACACCACGAAGTAGTTGGTGGTGGACTGTGTCCTCCGGCTCCGGTGGATGACCAAGCAAACCAGGGAGTTGCCAAAGATGGAAAACAGCCACAGGGTCCCGAAGAAAACGCTGGCAGTGGCCACTTCGCCGGGCTGCAGGCGGAGATGCGTGTCGGTACCATTGCCCCCCCAGCCCGGCTCTTCCTGCAGCGCCCCCAGGTCCTGGCTTGGCTGGGGCACAGCAGGCTCTGTGCAGCTGTGGTTGGGGAGGGGCCCCAGGACCGTGGGAATCACCAGGGGCAGCTTGTGGGCGTCCATTCTGTGAGTAAAAACCATACTCACTTCCCCCCGGAGAGTTCTGGATAAAGGAAGAAGAACAAGACCTCCCGTTACAAGGCGGTGTGATCCATGAGCTCCACAGGCCAACACCCTGAGCTAACCTCAGACTGGCTGTCATCTGCGGGTGGGTGAGGAGAAACCGACCCTGTGTGTGCAGAGGAAGCACGTGCCTCCAACTCCCCGTTCAGTCGGGAGCTGTTTTAGCAGCTGTCAGCTCCAGCTCTTTCTGCCTCCCTGACCGCACCCTTAGTCACATGTGGTCGACTCACCCCAATCCCTACTCCTCAACACAGCCCTGGTCCCCTACCCAGCAGGGTCACAGAGACTAGGGAGCTCAGGTCTGGCCGTGGAAGAGCTGCTGGGATTCTGGGCAGACTGTGTGAGAAGGTGCTGAGTATCTGACACCCAAATCAGGAGGCTGCAAGGGACGAATGAGAAGAGATACACAAACATGCACACACACATACACACTCATACATGCTCACATTCACACATATTCATACTCATTCATGCACATACACATTCACACATTCACACACTCATACATGTTTACATTCAGACATTCATCCATTTATTTGTGCTCACACACATTCACACATGCTCAAATTCACACATATTCACATTCACACACTCACACACGCCACATTCACACTTATGCTCATATGCACACATTCATATGTTTATGCTCACATGCACATTCATACTCACACTCATATATGCTCACATTCACACATGTTCACATTCATGTATGATCACATTCACACATACACACAAGCCCACACATTCACAAATATTCATTCATACATGCTCAAACATATACTCACATTCACAAACTCACATACTCACACCTGTTCACATTCACACAAATGCTCACACACACACACACACACACACACACACACACACACACACACACACACACACACACACACACTCTCGGTTCCAGAAACAGCAAGAATCTGAGAATCTGAAGACTGGCCAATCTGGAAGTGTGTCCTGACTGTTGGCGGAATTGCCAGGACAGAAGCATTAGGAAGGCACGTGAGCAACCCTAACATTTGGGCCTGGGCTAGGAGTGGTTTGGAGTTTAAGTTGCTGACCGAAGGCCATGATGGCCCGCCTCCAAAGAATGTGACCAGGTCACTAGAAATTTTTTTTTTTTCTTTTTTGGGTCACACCTGGCGATGCACAGGGGTTACTCCTAGCTCTGCACTCAGGAATTACCCCTGGCGGTGCTCAGGGGACCATATGGGATGCTGGGATTTGAACCCGGGTCGACCGCGTGCAAGGCAAACGCCCTACCCACTGTGCTATCTCTCCAGCCCCCTCACTAGAAATTTGAATCATTCTGAAAGTTAACAATAACCAATAGAACTGTTCCTCAGAAACTTTTTTTTTTACATTTATAACCCTTTAATCTTAAAAAAAATGATAAGGTTTCATCTTTAACATTTTTATTCCTGAGAAAACTGAATCTCACTGTGAGGGAACTGATTTAATGAATTAAAATGGAGGGACTCCGGTCAAGACTGGCTGGCCGAGGGAGAGCGTGAGCTGAGCCAGTGAGAGGAAGCACGTGCCATCCGGGCAGCTCCCTCTGGAGCCACTGAGGGAGGTACCGAGTGCCCCTTTAGGGGCTTCCGTGGCTCTACGTCTGGAGTTTCAGAGTGGGAACTGACTGTCCTCGTAATCCCGTTTTCCCTGAGAGAGTTCTGTGTGACCCTGTGATAACGGAGTGGTGGGAAACGGTGGCCTGGCCCCGGGTCCTCTGCACGCTCAGAGCCGCGCACGTTACCTTCAGGGCTCCTGTCCATGAGGCCGCCTCACTTCACTGCTCAGAGGAACGGAAACTGGCGAGGCCTTTCCGCTGGGAGACATCTGTGTGCGGCGGACGGCGGCCACTGGGAAGGCAGCAACCACGCTGGCCAGGGACGCCATCAGGACACACAGTCTGGAAATAGGACAGCAGAGCTAACGTGAGCCCCCACCTAGAATCTGACCCGCCTCGGCAAGTTCCACTTATTTGTGCCCCCAAAACAAACAAACAAACAAACAAAAATCTTTTACAATGTGCTTTCATTCCAAGATCAAATAAGCAAGAGCAATTTTCCCGGACAGCAAAAAGCACCTCGAAACTATGGGAGGTGTGTGTGTGGGGGGTGCCTGCAGCCTCAGGAAAGCTTCCGGCCATCAGAACACAAGCCTGAAAACCTCCGATGATCCTTGGGGCTCTGCTCAGGCCACAACTCCTGAAGGGGAGGCTCCGGGGTCTCGGGCCTGCCGCCCTCATCCCCCCTCTGCCTGCACCTACATGTGGTCTGCCGGCTCTTCACCCCAGGAGCTCACGAGCGGAAGGAGTCCAGGCCAGCAGGAAGTGGTGTGGGCTGTGGTGCTTGGGAAATCTGGGTAGGGAAGGCTTTATCCCAAACAGGAGAGACGGGCAAAGCCAGCCATAGCAGAGCTAGACTAGGGAACCATGGTAAGAAGCCACAGCCAGGAGGAAGATGAATGCCCAATCTTTGGGCTGCAGGCCGCAAAGGCAGGAGGGGAGTGAGGGGTGCAGAGGATTTGGGCTGTATGAAGATGGGGGCCAGGAAAGCAACCCCATCCTACCGGGTGGGGACAGAGCCTGTGTGGACTGAGTTTGGAAGGCATCCCTCCAGGTTTATCTTTGGGGGCCCCTTTCCCCTTAGAGGTGTCATTTCTTGCAGACCAGCCCTCCCCAAGTCTATGAGGTCTTTCTTTATTCTATTCATTTTGGTTTGGGGGCTACACCCAGCAGTGCTCAGAGCTTACTCATGGCTCTGTGCTCAGGGATCACTCCTGGCAAGGTTGGGGGACCAAAGAGGGTGCTGGGGTTCAAATCAGGGTTAGCCCCTTGCAAGGCGAGGGCCTTACCCACTGTCCTATCTCTGTCTTCTCAATGCCCCAGCAATTAAACTGAACTCAGCTAGTCCCACAGTTACACCAGAGGCTGATCTCCTTCATTCCGCCCATCTGGCCACACCTCAGATGGGGCATCCATGTCCCCAGGGGGCTGGGGGTCCTGCTCAGTGCTTGGTTCCTGCAGTCTTCCAGAAGTCTTCCAACTGCGGTTTTCTTTAGAACAGTGGCTCTTTGCTCAACAACATGGAGGATTCTGAAATGGGAGCTTCGAACACACTGGCCCTAGCCTCGGCCGCAGAGGTCACTGGTATGGAGTGTGGCCGAGCACTGGGAGGTCTCAGGGTGTCCCAGGGGCCCCAATGTGCAGCCAAGATTAACACTCACTCACACTGGTGAAGGGATGGGTCCTCAAACTTTGTATGGGGGAAACATGAGCACAAAAATGTATAAATCTGTAACTGTACCCTCACGGTGATTCACTAATTAAAAATAAATAAATTTTAAAAAATTCAATAGCTAAAATATAACCCTGCTTCAGTATGTGCATACTTACATATATAAATATATGCACTGTAGCACCGTCAAAAAAAAAAAAAAAAGATTAACACTCACTTCAGGAGAATCCCTGCCCATATGCTCTCACCCCTTCCAGGAGGAGTATTATGAGAGCAGGAGTATGTGCTCACGCAGCGCCCTTTTGTTAACACACGATCAGTGACTATTTGCTGCGCTGCCTCCAGAAGGACGGGGCCCTGAAATGAAGACGCCGAGTGAGTGCGGCTCTGCCAGGAGGTTCTACCGCAGAATTGAAAATCTGGAGATTCTCAGGGAGCAAAGACTAATGAGTGTGGACATGGGGTGAATGGGACTGCGGAGAAGAGCAGGGCAGGGAGATGGATGTCACCAACCACTCAGGCACCACAGAGGGAGTTCAGGTGTCCTCAGAGAGGCCCTGGCACCGCCTGGCACCCAGGAAAGGCAGCACGGCATTCTAGAGCACCAAGGACTTCAGGAAGCTCTCCCCTGCTCTATTCATTTGGAAATAAAATATGCTTTAAAAAAATAATTGTTCGAGTTTATTTAGGGGACCTGGCAGTGCTCAGAGTTTACTCCTGGCTCTGTGCTCAGGGATCACTTCTGGCAGGGCTCAGGTGCCAGGGACTGAACCCGGGTCAGATCTCAGTCAGGCAAAGCACCTTCACCGCTATATTATCTCTCTAGCCCCTGGAAAAAAACAGACTTCCAAGAGGGCACTTCTGAGCCTCGAGGTCTGCGTCACTATGTTGGGTCATCCACTGGCGGTGCTCGGCGAAGGACAGGAAAGATGACCCCTCTTCCCACTCAACTGTCTCGCCCTGACTGCCATGGGTCGTGCTCCTCTGGGGTGAACCCATCAAGACTCTTACTAAAACCTGGAGCTCCGGGCTCCCTAGAGATGCATTTTCACACTGAGGAGGGGCTGTGGTAGCTGGACTAGCATGGTATGGAGCCAGGGAGGTGATGAACCTTTCCCCCCAGGCACTGTCATTTCTACTTTGAGCCTTAGCTTCCCACATTAGCCTAGGAATTCCTTGAGGAAACAGATCTTTGTCTCTAGAGCCCTCAGACAGAGATAACAATACAGGCTTGCTGAATAAAACTGGATGTCAGTGAAAATGATCTAATAGTTAAAGACAAGGTAAGGTGGCTCTGCACTCAGGAACCACGCCCGGAAGAGCTCAGACCATATGGGTGCCAGGGATCGAACCCAGGGCAGCTGCTGCAAAGCACGTGCCCTTACTTGCTGCACTATCTCTCCAGCATACGTTTCCAACACATGCTAAGACACTGATAAATGTGTTTTCTCAAGGATTAATTCTCTGGGGGAGTGGGGAATGTTTCTGTATTTATTTTTATTGTTGCTTTTTTAGCATCACACTTGGATGGATGGATGGATGGATGGATGATTAGGTCCTAGTGAGAGGACCACAAAGTGGAAGGGAGAAACACGAGAGGCCTCGCTTTACCCTTCAGCCAAGGCTGTCCTGGCTCTGTCTCTCAAAGGTCCAGTATTGTCACAAACAGCCCCTCCAACTGATTCATTTCTCTGATGGAATTATAATCAACCACAGGAATTATTAAAATAAAACATTTGGGGGGGTGGTCCACACTGGGTAGTGCTGGGGCCCTTCCTAGCTCAGTGCTTTGGGAGCCTTCCTAACGGTACCGAGGGAACTCCACAGTGTGAGGGATCAAGGCCTGGACTCCCACATGCAACTAGAGCTCTTTGATACTCTTTCTGGCCCTGCAGTTACATTAGTTACATTCTTTCTGGCACTGCAGTTACATTCTTTCTCAAGAATGCGGTCCAAAAAAGAAGAGTAGATGAAAAGAAGTTCCTCTTTTGTATTAAAAAAATTTTTTTTGTTAATTAAGTCTGGGGGATAGGGCACTATACCTGGCTAAACTCAGGGAACTAGGTGGTCTGAGATGGGACCCCCCCACACACACCTTCTCTGCTCACGAGTCACCAGCCCCCGCCCAAGAAGACCATTTTTTTTTTTAGTTTGGTTTTGGTTTATTTTATTTTATTTTATTTTTGCTTTTTGGGTCACACCTGGCGATGCACAGGGGTTACTCCTGGCTCTGCACTCAGGAATCACTCCTGGTGGTGCTCAGGGGACCATACGGGATGCTGGGAATTGAACCCAGGTCGGCCGCGTACAAGGCAAACGCCCTACTCGCTGTGCTATCACCCCAGTCCTTGTTTTGGTTTATAAGCCACACCTGTGCAGTGCTCAAGGCTCACTCCGGGCTCTGAGCTGAGGGACCACTTCTTGAGGGCTCCAGACCAGACGTCAGGTCAGAAACTGACTCTGCCATCTGCAAGGCAAACGCGCTGCCCGCTGCTGTCTCTAGCCACAGAAAGATCATTCTTTTTTTTTTTAATTGAATCACCGTGAAATATAGTTACAAAGCTTTCATAATTGAGCTTCAGTCATACAATGATCAAACACCCATCCCTCCACCAGTGTACATTTTCCACCACCAACGTCCCAGTATCCCTCCCGCCACCCCCACCCTACCCCCTGCCTGTACGACAGACAATTTCCTTCTTTCTCTCTCTACTTCTGGGCATTATGGTATGGTTTGCAATACAGAAACTAAGAGACCATCATGTTTGGTCCTTTATCTACTTTCAGTACACATCAGAAAGACTATTCTTATTTCAGAATTGTTTAAGTGTAAAAATCCAGCCAGCATTTGTACAATACTAAACTTTTGCCTGATCTTGTTAAAATAAACCCAAATCTTTTGTTTTTGGGGACCATACCCAGCGGTGCTCAGAGATTTTTCCTAGTTCTTAGGGATCATTCCTGGTGGGCTCAGAAGTGCCAGGGATCAAACTTGGGTCACCCACGTGCAAGGCAAGTGCCTTGTCTGCTGTCTCAAACCAAATCTTTTTGGTATAACGGGAAATATCTGCTGAAA
This sequence comes from Sorex araneus, assembly GCF_027595985.1. NCBI lineage: Eukaryota > Metazoa > Chordata > Mammalia > Eulipotyphla > Soricidae > Sorex > Sorex araneus. Next base: position 53,495,535 of record NC_073311.1, read on the forward strand.
CAGAGGCACTACATAAGGCCACTTAACTGATTCATTACTGTGAGATAAATTACAAAGATGACAGGAGCCGTGATATTAGAACTGACGAGAGAAGAGACTTATTTTGAGTCTCCTACTGGCCAGGGACTTTATCTTAGGCCCCATGCAGAAAATCCCATTAGCCCCCAAAGACAAACACTGGAGCTCTATCCTAGGGGTATCCAGCTGGAAAGCGGCCACCCCTGCATCTCCTCCCCCCAGAGTCCACAGAGCATGACACCATGGGTTCTGAGTTCAGAGAGTCACACTGGCTGCCAGGAAAAGGTCCTTCTCGATCCCTCAATTAAACACAGAAATATAAAATTATACCCTCCCAACTTTGTGCCTACCCACAGATACATCTGATCAAAATGCTGGCTCAGAAATGTGTCAAAGAGAACATTCGGGGCGGGGCTGGGGGTGGGGAGTCACTCCCACATCGACCACAGAAAGGCTGGGTTGACAGGCTGGCCGGGAGATGCGGCCCTTATGAATCGAGGAGCTGAGACCGCTGGGAATTCAAGGCCTCGATCCACATCCCCAGATGGCAAATGCTCAGGAGGCTACACCGGCCCTCCGGGAGCGTCTCAGGCCTGAGCCTGGGCTTTAGAGAGCCGTCTAGGGTCCCCTGGGCACCAGCACGGCCCAGTAAGAGAAATGATAGGCAGAGAGGATTGTCCTCGAGGGCATCCAGAAGACTGCCAGCTGGCATGCAGGAGGCCAGTGACATTTGAGTTGCAGATCAGTAACAACTGATGCCTGTGTCCCCACAGCCCCACTGTGGTGCCCTGTATTTCATCGAGCCGTCCACCCCCAGATCACAGTCTTCTGCTGACAACACGGATCATGACGGGAGGGTATTGCCAAGTGCTTCCCTAAGAGTGGTGAAGTCAGACACTGAGAGACAAACCCCACCTCTGTCACCCGCTAACTCATGGGCTCCAGGACAAGTTATCCAACCTTCCTGAGATCCAGTTCTGCTATCTGTAAAATAAGAATGACTTCTCCTCGTGTGAAGGTTACATTTGTGCCAGGGACTTAGGGAGAGTTAACACAGGATGAGGGTCACTCAGGAAGAGCCATTCTGTTGTATCAGAAAACACCTAGTTCAGTGTGTAACACCACAACAAGTACTTTGAGGGGCTGGATTGATAGCACAGCGGGTAGGGCGTTTGCCTTGCACTCGGCCGACCCGGGTTCAAATCCCAGCATCCCATATGGTCCCCTGAGCACCGCCAGGGGTGATTCCTGAGTGCATGAGCCAGGAGTGACCCCTGTGCATTGCTGGGTGTGACCCAAAAAGCAAAAAAAAAAAAAAAAAAAAACAAGCACTTTGAAAATGAGCTCCCTCACTCCCTCAGCTGGAACAAGCTGATCTTAGTAACCACCACCCACAGGACAGGGGACCCCCGCCCCCCTCCAGGCTCCTCAGGTAAGTGCTAGCCTGGGGATGTACTGGAGCCAACTCAGAATCCTTAGCAGTCAATGAAACCTCTTTCAGGGCTGGAGAGATGGTAAGCAGGGAAGGCCTTTGCCTTCCACATGGCAGACCCTAGTTCAAATCCCTGTGTCCCACATCACCCCCCAGGAGTGATCTCTGAGTTCAGAGATCTGAATTAAGCCCTGAGCACTGCCAGGCGTGGCCCAACACCCCCCACCCTGCCCCAGCCGTGCAAAAGATCTACTCCATGGGGTGCAGGGAGGAGAGACAGAAGAAGTGAACGTACAGGGAACCCGCTTTTACTGTGGGCCTCAAAATAGCACCCCTTTTCTCCTGTCACCCCACCTATGTCCTTCTGGGCCACTACCTGGGAACAGAGAACACCCTTGTTTCTACTTAGTGGAGGGAGGAACCAGGGAGGACCCCATTTTGGTGGGTCAGATGTCCCACCAAAGAGGTGGACATCTGACTTGCTACCTCCAGGACATGCCAGGGGCTCAGCAGCAGTCCCTGAGGCAGTTCCAAAACCATGTCCACAGCAGCTGGACCCCCAGACTTACTGGGGTGAGCAGCAGGGAGGCAAAGCCAGACTCCAACAATCAGAGCAGTGAACTGAAGAGCAGTTGCGATTTACCAGAGAAGGTGCAGGAAAGAGTCCTTCAGAAGCAAGTACAGGGGCCAGAGAGATAGTACAGCAGGGAGGTCCCGAGTGCAGAGCCAGGAGTAACCCCTGAGCTTCGCTGAACCACAAAAGCCAAAACAAACAAACAAAAAAAAAACCCAACAACAACAACCCAAAACCTCAACTGTGAATAACTTGGAAATCAGGCCTTGGGTCTGACCTCAGGTGCCATGGTAATTCCAGTGAGTATTTTTCTAGAAGTAACTAATTTCCTGTCACCTGTCAAGCCATTGACATTCCAGAGGTTGAGAGGCCTGAGGGGTTCAGAGGTCACTGTACCTCCAGAGCCCACAGGCAGTGTCTGGGCCACTCGAGTCCCAAGCACAGGAGAAAGGTGTTAGTGACACCGGGAGAGTGAGGCCAGGATACAAGAAGACAACGTCTGACAAGCGAGAAAGTCTGCTCCAAAAGGCCAGGAAGCAGAGACTGAGAGACCTAGTCCAAGCCGAGCCCCATTTCAAGTCACTTATCCCTGGGGTAGCCTCTGGTGAACTACTTAACTCTGTTAAATCCACCAGTAACGGGAAGATAATGACAGTGGCCACTTCGCTGATCTGCAGAGAGAGCAAAATAAAAGGCAGGACCTCCCTCCCTCCCTCCCTCTTTCAGGCCTTATGGTTTGCAAGAGAGATAATGAAAATTTATAAGGTTATATCCCTTTACCTACTTTCAACACTCAGTTCCAAAATGATCATTTCCAAATATTATTGCCATGTTGGTCCCTTCTTGATCCTAACTGCCCTTCATCTGATACACACTCAGATGTATTCCATTGACCAGTCCTCCTGGCTTCTATTTACCCTGGCCTTGGATATTAGTCTCATAAAATACACATATATTTTTACATTGCACAAATGAATGTAGTCATTCTATATCTGTCCTTCTCCTTCTGACTCTCTTGCTGTTTTTGAGGCCTGGCAACCTCCAAACCTTTGAGCTGTCGCCCCAGGCCTCTGAGTTTCGTCACTGGGCCTCTCACCACACGTGTGCAGAATGCCCATTCCACCCGGCCCCAGAGGAGACACCAAGTCATGCTCGGTCCTTCCCTCTGTTCCTGCCTCTCCCAACACAAAGACCCTCTACAAGGGTCCATGCACCCATGGGAAGGCTCCCAGCTCCTTTCCCATCTGTCACCCTTTTTTCTTCTCTCCTATTCATGGCTAGGCTGCGCCTCCCTGGGGCTCCTCCCCCTTTCCTCTCTCAGTTCCATCTTCTCTGGGCTGGGGAAGAGCCCACCCATCGGGACTCTGAGAGCACACTGGGCTGCTCACCCACAGCCCCCCCACAAGTGTGTAGGGGTGTGTGTGTGTGCGTGTGTGCAAGTGTGTACAAGTGTGCACGAGTGAAGCATGCGCCCCTCAGGATGGCCTGGCCTCCCGTGACTTCATAGCTCACTTTAAACACGTGACACTGGAGCAAAGAGGAGGGAGCCGCTGTGAGCCCCAAGTGACCCCCCCACACACACACTTTCTTCTCCCTCCCTCTCTCATGATGCTGAGGAGGCTGAGTTGGGCACAGGAGCCGGAGCAGCGAGTGTTCACAGCTGTGGGCCCACAGGACACTGTGTCCTGCACGCAGGACCTGGGCAGCCACTGCCTAACCCTGAAGAAGCAGCCCACACGAGGCGGCCCACAGTCCCGGGAGCTCCTGGCACGCCGCGCTGAGGCTGGAGCACCCAGCAGACGAGCAGTTCCTGCTGGGGCCGGAACAGGCCTCGAGACCCGCTCCCCCATGAAAGGTGTCTCAACAGGGGTGCGAGGTGACAAGCACAACAGTGGCAGAGTCAAACTGTGATGTCCTTTCCTTCCTGATCCATTTTACAGCCAGGAGCGCTCGGTGATAGGGGGCATACACGCACTGATCGGGTCAGGATTTGCCCCCAGCACCAAAATGTGTGTGTGTGTGTGTGTCCATAAAGAACAGAATCAGGGACTGGAGTGATAGCACAGCAGGTAGGGCGTTTGCCTTGCACGTGGCCGACCCGGGTTCAAATCCCAGCATCCCATATGGTCCCCTGAGCACCAGCAGGGATAATTCCTGAGTGCAGAGCCAGGAATGACCCCTGTGCATTGCCGGGTGTGACCCAAAAAGAAAAAAAAAAAAAGAACAGAGTCAGGCAGGTGGCTGACGCCCACCAGGGAGCAAACCCAGTCACTCCACCAAGAAGCCACAGCTCCGGCCCTCTGGATGTCTGGGGGCTCGGGTGCGCTTCTACTCCGGCATCAGCCTGCCGAGCAGACGAGACCTCAAGGATCAGGCTTGCAGTGGCCAAGTTCTCTCCTCTCTGCAAACACGTGCACAGGAAGTGAGCACAGGCCCCAAACTGGGATAGCAGAATACTGTCAGGGACCCCAGAATTTTCAACCCCTCACTGAAAGTTACCCAAATAATCAGGCCTGGGGCCAAGTGCTGGAAATCCCAAGCAGGAAGGCAAAGGTCCCTGCTCTGAGAAGCCCACTCGGAGGATGGTGACAGTGTCCTGCACTGCCCATCACAGCACAGATCAAAGGCTCCTTGGAGGGAACACAATTAACTCTTCCAAGTACACTTCATCTCCCCAGTTCACGCAGTATTATAAAGGTGGATGTTCAAAGATTTAACTGAAAACCAAAACAAAGCATTCTTCAATGACACCCTGAAGGGAAATGCTTTGGTAAAGAACCTCATGAATTTTAGATTTCTGTCCAATCTTCCGTTTGTATCTTAGACTGAGTGACTCCTAGCTTTCCCACCGCTTAGAGGAATGAGATCATGATCTTTAACTGTCAAGAGCCAAAGGGAAATTACACAGATCAAAGGGAGGAAGTCCTTACAGTTTAGAAACTTCCAGAAGGAAAAAACCAAAACTTATCTTTTTTTTCCCTTAAAAAACTGAAACAGGGGACTGGAGCAATAGCACAGCGGGTAGGGAGTTTGCCTTGCACGTGGCCGACCCGGGTTTGGTTCCCAGCATCCCATATGGTCCCCCGAGCACCGCCAGGAGTAATTCCTGAATGCATGAGCCAGGAGTAACCCCTGTGCGTTGCCGGGTGCGACCCAAAAAGCAAAAAAAAAAAAAAAAAAACTGAAACAATTTTTTTTTTTTTTTGCTTTTTGGGTCACTCAGGAATTACCCCTGGCGGTGCTCAGGGGACCATATGGGATGCTGGGAATCGAAGCCGGGTCGGCTGCATGCAAGGCAAACGCCCTACCCTCTGTGCTATCGATCCAGCCCCTACAAATATAATTTTAAAATAAATAAATCCATGAACCGGAGAAATAGTACAGCAGGTAGGGAGCTTGTCTAGTACACAGCTGACCCAGGTTCAATTCTTGGCACCCCATGTAGTCCCCCAGCCCACCAAGAGTGATCCCTGAGTGCAGAGCCAGAAGGCAGTCCAGGTGTGGCCCCCAAATAAAAAATATATACAAACTACTTAAATAAACCCAGTGAATTTGGTATTTTCATTCAAAATCTTAAAACATCTTAACCTATTTTATTCTTTAAAATGGTTATTTTTAAAGACAATATGTTTAGTCTTATTACTAGGTTCCGAGGATGGAAGAATGCTTTGAAGTATAGTTTGGAAAAAATAAAAACAACCATGGTGTAATCCTAGATTTCTTTTTCGAGTTTAGACATTATTTGGTTACCATAAGAACACCAGGTTTTACTACCAGATATCTCCATAGCACAAGGAAAGGTAGGGACACGCAATTACTTTCTGGGTTTTATGGAAGTGCAGAATATGACTATCGAGATAACTGAAAATTAAGTCTAGAATTCACTGGGAATTTATATTTGGACCAGCTGATTCAACCCTCTCATAATGTCTGCTAAACAGCATTTATAGCCACATTAACTATAAACATCATTTGAAATGATCCAAGCAGAATAGAGCAGAATCCAGGGGTTAAAATTAGACTCTGTTTTGGGTTTCTGGGATTCTTGGTGGTGGAATATGAGCACTGGTGAAGGGATGGGTATTCGAGCATTGTATAACTGAGATTTAAACCTGAAAATTTTGTAACTTTCCACATGGTGACTCAATAAAAAATTAAAAAAAAAAATTAGACTCTGGGGACCGGAGCGATAGCACAGCGAATAGGGTGTTTGCCTTGCATGCGGCCGACCCAAGTTCAATCCCCGGCATCCCATAGGGTCTCCCAAGCACCGCCAGGAGTAATTTCTGAGTACAGAGCAAGGAGTAACCCCTGAGCATCTCTGGGTGTGACCCAAAAGGCAAAAAAATATATAAAATTAAAAAAAAATTAGACTCTGGGTTCAGATTTCCAGGGTCCAAATCTGCTTTTACTATTCATTAGCCAGGTGACCTTGAAAAAGTTCCCTAACTTCTCTGTGCTTTTGTTTCATCTTCGAATTGTGGGTAAATAATAACACCTGCCTCAGGTTAGCAGAAAGATTAAGTGATCATTCTTAGAACTACACCTTGCACGTGACAGCTTGTTCCTAGAATGACACCACGCACACTGCAAGAACTTTATCTGCATATGTTAAATAACAATGACATACATTTTTCATTTGCCAGTTTTCCTCTTGGTGCTGGGTACAAAAGGCCCAAGAGTGAAGTGCTCAGGCAGCTTATTTTAACCTAGAATCTGGGTAGATTCCTTGGAGAACTTCCTGGAGACGGGCCCGTGAAATCTGGACTTCAGGGGAAACCTCCTGTTCGCCACCAGAGCCAGAAAGCTCCAGCTCTCATGGGAAAGGGGCATCGGAGGGAAGACATGATACAGCGCCCAGCCCAGCCTGCTGCTTCCCAGTCCTCCACTTTCTGCCACTACCCCCACCCAGAACAGGAGCTTAGAAGCAGCCTGGAGGGGTGAAAGAGAATCTGATTGCAAGGACAATGAAACTGAGGCGGTCTTTGTGTAACACTGCTTCTTCTCTCTTCCCAGGATTCAAAGGGCGTAAACAAGTCTTTTCATCAATGAGGACTTAAATTTTATTAATGACCACGATACACATTTTCCATCGACTTTTCCTTCAATAGGCACTGACTCTGGCACATGATTCATTTTACAGAACTGCCTAGCCTTCTGTTCTGATTCTGGACCCAATCTACGGCCGCTCCCCACCGTCCAAACCAGGACCCCCCAAAACACCTCCAGATTGCCTGGGGAGAGACGGGGAGATGTGCTCAGGGCCGCGCCACAGCGGGTGCGCTCACATACCTTCATCGGGACTCGCTTTCAGAGCCGGCTTCCGCGGGGCTTCGTGGTCAGGAAGAGCCGGGGCGAGGGGGTTCGGAGAATGCCAGAAACCAGCAGGAGGGCGAGGGAACACATTCATATCTGTCCTCGGTCTTCCCCTTGGCTCAGTCTGCTTCCTGGTAGGGAGACAAGGTGACGTTTCACAGGGTCGACCGTTAAACCATCTTCCCGCCCCCAGCCCCACGCTCCCCTCCCTTCTCCTTTCCAGGGCTCTGGAATGTGTCACATGGGAAATGGATCATGTGGCTCCAGTTGGTGGGGGGGGGTGGGGAACGTGGCCATCTTCGCCCTCCCTTCCCCCACACTTCCTCTCCGGAGCAAGGCAGCAGAAATCTCCGCCCTGATTGGCTCGGACCAGGATCTCCATATGAAAAGGGGGAAGAGTCAACTCTCCAAATCTCCGGCCTTCTCCACTTTCTCTCCTGCTTTATTTCTCATCAGCAGATTTGATCCTGGGCTCAGATCTGCTCAGCAGGAAGGGGAGTGATGCCTCCCCGCAGCCCCTTCCTCTCGCCTTACCAATCCCTAACACTGCAACATCCCCTCATCTCCCTCTGGAGCTCCCCTTGGCCCATCTGGGACAAAGGGGGTGTTCAGCACCATGGACAGCCCCCCTTAAGGCCATTTGGTGCTTTCACTCTCAAGTAAATTAAAATATTCCTAGAATACTTCCTTTCCCCATCCACATATGAATCAGGTCAAATATTTAAGGGTCAGAATTCCACTTGTATCAAGTTGCTGTGACCCTACAAATAAAAATGATTTTTACAGAGTCAAGTCCCAAAGCCCATGCCATCCTTTGAATAACACCTATGGGGCGGGGACTTTTCATCACATAGTTTACTGTATGTCCACAGCTATTCACGATCACAGGCAAAGCCACAGCATGGGGCAGGCCTGGGGGCCCTGGGCCCTGGCAGAGCTCAGGACCTGGGTGAGCCCGGTGAGGAGCAAGAAGTGGCTGGCTGGCTGGCTGCAGGGGGAGGGGCAGCTCTCTTCTGCTGACGTCCCGGTTGCCATGGTGCGAGGTAACTGCTGAGGGGGAAGATTTCTTTCAGAGACAGTCACCATGGAACCCTGCAGACTAAAGAAAGGAAGAGGGACAGGCCAGCACCGCAGAGAACATTCAGGGAGCGACTTCAGAGCCCACAGAGCCCAAGAGCCCCCCTTCCAGAATTTCAGGGGACCTTGAAACTTGTATGAGTGTTCTGATGATAACTCCCCTCCCCCATCCTTCCCTGGGAGTGAAATGTCAGCTCCAGATGCTGGTCAAGGGAGGGTCTGGAAAGGTGGGCAGCACATGGGGTGCTTAGGCCTCTACTGGGACTGCAGTATCTTGGGAAGCCTTGTTTGGGGGACCCTTTAGAACCACACCCAACTTCTTCTACAGGAATCACCTGCATAGCTTTATGGTGTCATGGATAACAAGATCTGTATTTTTAAAGGTGGGTTGTTCAATTATTTTCAAGAAAAATCCAACTGAGGACTGGAGTGATAGCACAGCGGGTAGAGTGTTTGCCTTGCATGCGGCTGACCTGGGTTCGATTCCCAGCATCCCATATGGTCCCCTGAGCACCACCAGGGGTAATTCCTGAGTGCAGAGGCAGGAGTGACCCCTGTGGATCGACCGGTGTGACCCAAAAAGCAAAAATAAATAAATTTTTTAAAAAAGAAAAAAGAAAAATTCAACTGATGAATAAGGCCATTTGAATGGTTTCCAACCAGGAACCTGAACCAGCTATTCTTTTGTCTCACAAAGCTCACAGACAACTGATTCGTTCTTCATATTATTTTTGGGCATATCCGGCAGTGCTCAGGGTTTACTCCTTGCTCTGCACTCAAGGATCACATCTGGCAGGGACCATATGGGGTGCTGGGGATATTTCCCGAATTGGCCACGTGCAAGGCAAGCATCCTTCTCACTCTACCATTGCTCCAGCCCCACCACTGATTGTTTCTATTTGAGACTCTTTATTTTTCTTTTCTTTTTGGGTCACACCTGGCAATGCACAGGGGTTACTCCTGGCTCTGCACTCAAGATTACTCCTGGCAGTGCTCAGAGGACCATATGGGATGCTGGGAATCAAACCCGGGTTGGCCGCATGCAAGGCAAATGCCCTACCCGCTGTGATATTGCTCCAGCCCCACTATTTGAGAGTCTTAACCTCAGGATTCTGCATCACGATGCAGAAAAACTTGTGATGCAATACTGCATCAGAAAAGAGGTGGCTTGGAGCTGGAATAGGGCTTCAAGAAGCTGAAGCTAGCCAGCCACAAGCTAAGATGTATTTGCTTCTTTTACTTTTATTTTTTGCTTTTTGGGTCACACCTGGCGATGCACAGGGGTCACTCCCGGCTTCGCACTCAGGAATCACTCCTGGCAGTGCTCAGGGGACCATATGGGATGCCGGGAATCAAACCTGGATCTGCCACTTGCAAGGCAAATGCCCTACCTGCTGTTCTATCTCTCCAGCCTCTGCTTCTTTTACTTTAGAAGTCAGCTTAATTCTAGTATTTTGATGTAAGACTGAAGAATTCAACTCTGCTCATTATAACCCTTGCTCCTTTAGAAAATGTGTCAGGGAAGTTGGATGTGTATTTGAAGAAATTTTTAATCAAGCTGATGACTTAGCCAACGATAAAAACAGCTAATCGAATAGATGACAGGAATCAGTACATGATGTCACTGAAAACTGCCTAAGAGGTCTGGATAGATGGTATGGGGTTAAGACATGTATCTGGTTTGATTGCCTGCACTGCACTGGGCTCAGGGAGCACCTCCAGGGGTCACTCCAGAGCAGAGACATGACTAGCCCCTAAGCATGGCAGATCTAATCCCAAAAACCTTATCAGTGAGAGAAAAGCTACTTTAATAGCCCTGTCTTATAGATGAGAAAATAGGCTTAGTACAGATAAGTAAATCTGACCCAAATCACAGAGTTGTCCAGTGTGGGAACTGGATTCAAAACTACTTAATCTGACTTTAAAGTAGACATGCCCTTTGTAATAGTCTATCATGAATAACAGACTAGTCTAAAGCAACTGGTCAATCTAACCTGACCCTTTTTTTGTGGGGGAGGGGGAAATGCATTTTGGGCCACACCCAGCAGTGCTCAGGGATCACTCCTGGTGGGCTCAGGGAACCATATGGGATAGCAGGGATCAAACCCGGGTCAGCTGAGTGCAAGGCAAATGACCTACTCACTGTGCTATCCATCTGGCAATTACTATGACCCTTTGACAGGAGAAATCACGAAGATTGCTTCAAATTCTCTCTCTCGGGGCTGGAGCAATAGCACAGGGGGTAGGGTGTTTGCCTTGCACATGGCCAACCCGGGTCCGATTCCCAGCATTCCATATGGTCCCTCAAGCACTGCCAGGAGTAACCCCTGTGCATTGCCGGGTGTGACCCAAAAAACAAAAAAATAAAAATAAATTCAAATTCTCTCTCTCTCTCTCTCTCTCTCTCTCTCTCTCTCTCACACACACACACACACACATACATATACACACCAGGTTATTAATTCCTTTCAGGATGACTTTATTCAGACTTTGTGGCTTAAAGATTACAATGAATATAATTTAACAAGGAATCAAAGGAATCATAATCTAGAATATCCAGGAAAATGTGTTATATAATGTGCTAATTCCATTTAAAAGATAATATTGGTAATCACCAAACTCATTCCTGACCATTTGGAAGACGATAAAGAAATAGCTGCCTTTCTTTCAAACCCATAGAATGTATTAACATGGTTAAGTGGGGTAATACATCAAAAATTAATATGATTATTTTCTCCTCTGCTGGCAGTACCAATTTGCCTTGGGGAGAGAAGAGGGAGTCTGGCTCTGTTTAGAAGTTACCAAAGGAATGGGAAAAAAAGAATTGTTATTCAGCTTCCAAAGTCCAAAAGAGGAGTGTATAGAAGGCTTCAACTCAGGCTTTGATAACAAAAACTATTACCAAACTGCCCTTATTACAGCTTTCACTTGTCATCAGCTGAGTCCAAAGAACCATTACGTGCATTCAGTAGCAAGACCAGGTCCTCAGACTCGGCTGACAAAAACTCAAAGGAGCCCCGTAGTACATGGGTTTCCTCTCAAATGATACCTTCAAGATGTCCTGCAGGATTTGGGTTCCCAGCCGACACAGGTTTGTTGATCCCCGGCATCCCTTATGGTCCCCTGAGCACTGTCAGGAGTAATTCCTGACTGCAGAGCCAGGAGTAACCCCTGAAAATCACTAGGTGTGGTTAAAAAAAAAAAAATGTTCCTAAGGTCCATTATTGAGTACTACTGAAATATCGGGACTCTGAAAGTTAGGAAACAAATCCTTTTAAAAATCTGGAGCTTGGGCCAGGGAGAGCTCAGGAGTCAGAGACATCTGCTTGCTCTGAGGACAGAGCTGAATGCATGAATCCCCCATACTCCCTGGTACAGCTTGGTGACCCCTGACCACCATGGCTATATGCTCTGAAAGCAGCCACCCCACTCTTTATGAGTGGGCATTCCCTATTAAAAACAAATAGAAGCCAGCAACTCTGCTCCTCTTGACCATTATTCCATAGCCCCCTCTTCTCTGGACTCTAACCTCAGACAGGAAAGGACCCACCAGTTAATCCAGGGCACTCGCCCTTCAAGGCCAAATCAATCCACAGTCCCTTCTGCCCTTGGAGGTTCCAGGGATGTGGCCATCGTTCAAGGGCCCTCCCACCCACCATGAGTGACCCCATGCCAAGAGAGGCTCAGAGCCAGGTGTCTCGATCTCTGCTCCTCTTTGGGCACCCCAAAAGACTCTTAGTCCTCATCCCCTACTCTTTCAAAGAATTTCAAAGGTGACCCATCACAGCTGCCCTTGAATTTCCCAAGAGGAAATTGCGTCTGATGAATTCACTGTATCACTGTCATCCCATTGTTCATCAATTTGTTCCAGCGGGAACCAGTAACATCTCCATTGTGAGACTTGTTGTTACTGGTTTTGGCATATTGAATACACCACAGGTAGCTTGCCAGGCACCGCCGTAAGGGCGAGATACTCTCAGTAGCTTGCCGGGCTCTCTGAGAGGGACGGAGGAATCGAACCCGGGTCAACCGCGCGCAAGGCAAACGCCCTACCTGCTGTGCTATCACTCTGATGAATTAAAGGGGAACAAATGATTCCACATACCCTCTACTGCATGATCAAAAGCAGGATCGTTTCTGCCTGGCTCTCTCCCTCTCAGATGACCCATTCAGCAGGAGCTGTCCCCATGGCAGATGGACATTCAAGCATCTTCTGAAAGGGCCTTCGAGTCTGCACCAGCCAACACCAACTAGCCACCAGTTGACTCCAAGTCTAATGAACTATGGTCCTGGCGTAGAGAAGAGGCCTCGCTCCACCCTCTCAGCACTCCTACAACTGGGCTTAAGGGGAGGGCAAGAAGGGAACCGAGGGCTGAGGGAAATGGCTGGCACCTGTTTGGGAAATCCCATGAACATTTTCCTGGTGAGCCCACTAACAGTCCCCCTCAAAGGACCTCAGGCTTCCATGTCATCCCCAATAGCTAATCCCCCCATCCCCCAAACTGTCCCCATTCACAGCTGGGAGCTGCTGTCCCCTACACTCCAGGTGCTTGGGGGCCCCCATGGTTTAGCCCTGCCAGATCCTCAGGCTTGCTCTGCCTCATTCTCTCCACCCCTGCTTGGACTCATCTTCTCTGAAAAGATTCCCTGACTTTGGGAATGAGCTAAAAGCAACTGCACCTGCATTTTTGCATTTTTCCACAGGCCCTGGGAAAATCTTCTTTATGTTCTGGGTCTATTCCCCCACACCCAACCCCACCGTGAGTGTTCCCATTCCTTCAGTTGGCGGCTTTTTTGTGAAGAGACGTCATTCGGTCGCTTGTCCTGGATAAGAGAATGTGCCAGCTGAGTGCCAGGCTCTGGCACCCGCTCCCGGGGTGCTATGCTGTGTGTTTGCAAGATGCAGGGAAGAAAGTCTCACCAGCTGATTATATATGAGGTATCTAGCTCCGTGCCTGTCTTTTCAACAGTACCTCTTTAATCTTTATACTCATCCTGTGAGGCTATTGACCTTAATTACTTATTTCTGTTTCTCAGGGGCCACACCTGGCTGTGTTCAGGGCTTACTCCTGATTCTGTGTTCAGAGACCACTCCTGGTTCTGCCCGGCAGAATCATACATGGTGCCAGGGGACCAAACCTGGGTCAGCCCCTTGCAAGGCAAGTTTCTTACCCCCTCTATTATGCCTTTGGCCCAAGTTGACCTTACTATAGAGAAACTGGGGCTTCCCAGATTTGATTTGCTACACGCCCCCCACCCCCAATACCTCATTGGCAACGTACTGTCTCTCCAAGCTAAGAGACACCACTCCAGAATCTAAAACACCCAGGCTTCAGCCCAGAATCCTTATTCTAGCTCACCCATGGAGTTTTCCTGACACATCAAGCCCAGCACGCGAGTAACAGGCTGCCCAAAGGAAGCGAGGTGTCCCTGGGAGGGTTTCATAGAGGACCCCCATGTTTGGGTCCACTCCGTACACGGATACCTTAAATCCTCCATCACTGCTGGCTCACACCATCTGGCTTCCTAGATCCAGCTGTCCTTACCACACCTGGGTCTAGAAACATTCCCCTACCCTTTCCCCCGGACAGTACGCAAAGAATCCAAACACACGGGCCAAGCTGCACAAGAGCACTGCCCACGGCCCTTTTGTAGGCACCAGTGGGGCGCCTCAGACACTTTGTAGCTAACTGCCACTGTTCCCCCCTGCCCCCAACTATTGCAGTATGGCCCTGCTGCGGGGAGAGGAGAGAGGTGGAACCTGAGGGCTCGGGGGAAACGGGCACTTCCTGCGATGGTGGTAGCTTCAGGGTCGCTGGCCCAAACCCAGTGCTGACGCTGGAGGTCGCGGGGTCCTGAGAGAGCGGTCGGGTCAGTCAGCCTAGCAGTTCCCCAAGTCTGACTCCTCCGACCTGTTGCACCCGGGCCCAAACTCAGCCCCTGTGCATTCGCGCTCTCCCAACCGTCCAGGCACCCCCACAGGTGCCCTCCCCGACAGCGCCAACAGCGCGCTGCCCCACTGGCGACAGCTCTGCCTCAGGAGTCTCACCTCTCGGGCGTCTTCAAAACTCCTCAGACACCCCATCTCCGCCTGCCCACACGGCTCGCGCGAACCCAACACTCCCTTCTTGTGCTCGTCGTGTCTGTCGTTTTGGGGGGGCGGGGGGCGGTGGATCAGGGGTCTGGGTCGTCAGGCTTACTCCTGTCGTCGCTCACACACAGACCCCCCCCTATCAGGGGCCCGGGCCCCCCGCCGGCCGCTGCCTCCTGCGAGTGGCCCGGGAAAGCAGCGCGCGCCGGAGCCCATCGCGTCCCCGCCTCGGACCCCGCCACAGGACGGAGCCCGGGGTCGCCGCCCGGCCCGCAGCTGTTTGAAACAGGCGCGAAAGCGCTCTCGGGCGCACGCGCACACGCGCCCCGGCGGTCCCGCGGCCCCCGCGACAAGTCTCGCGAGACCTGGGAACCCGGGGCGAGGGGACATGGCGGTGCGCGAACCTTCCGTCCCCACCCTCTCCCCTCCCCACACACACACACACACACACACACACCCCGCGTCTCACATACACCGCGTCACACACACACCCACGTCACACATACACCCCGCGTCTCACACACACCGTGTCACACACATACACCCACGTCTCACACACGCACACACCCGTGTCTCACACACACCGTGTCACACACACATACACCGAGTCTCTCTCTGACACACACACCCACGTCTCACACATGCACACACCCGTGTCACACACACCGTGTCACACACACATACACCGAGTCTCTCGGACACACACAGCCTCCCACACACACCCACGTCACACACACACACCCCGCCACACCCCGCGTCTCACATACACCGTGTCACAAACACCTTGTCACACACATACACCGAGTCTCTGACACACACCGCCTCTCTCACACACACATCCCGCGTCACTCTCCCACACACACCCCGTCTCACATACACCGTGTTACACACACCTTGTCACACACACACACAGCCTCTCTCACACACACACCCCGCGTCACTCCCACACACACCCACGTCACACACACCCCGCGTCTCTCTCTCTCTCTCTCTCACACACACACACACACACACACAAATATCCCGTGTCTCTCTCGCACACAAACACACCCCGCGTCTCTCTCTCCTCTCTCTCTCTCCCTCCCTCTCTCTCTCCCTCCCTCCTTCCCCGCCCGCGTTCCAGCCGGGAACGATCAGTAGTGCAGGAGTCGAAAAGAGCAAAAGACCCCAAGGGACTGCCCCGTTCCCGGGCCCGAGGGCGCGTTCGAAGGCCCCGGGAGCCGGGAGTTCCCGGCCCAGAGCCAGGGATGTGGAACCGGGAGAAGCCAGTGGTGGCTGCGGGGCTCGGGCTTTGCCTTGGCCGCTCGCGGGAGCCGGGGCGGCCGCGGCCGCAGCGCGCCTGCGCACGAGTTTGTTTACCGCGCTGGGCGCCCGCCGCGTCCCGCCCTCGGGTCCCGGGAACTGGTGCAGCTACTGACGGGGCTGCTGGAGTGTGAAGTCTGAAACGGGTGAACATCACCAAGGACGGTTGGAAACTCAGCACTTAGAAATCCGTGCCCGGTCCCAGCTGCCGCCCCAGCTCCCAGCTCAAAAGGTCCCAGGATCCTTTTAAGTAGGGACCTCGATACCACCCCAGCTCTGATCCTAAGCAGTAAACCGCCCGGAGACAGCCAGCAGCGTCGGCAGGATGTCGGCACCTGTTTTTTTAAAAAAAAGATTCTGAGACTGTAAAGATGCAAATAAGCCCCCAGCCTACAGCCGGCTTGTTCGAGCAAGACCTGCGCGGTTGAGAACGACTTGGGAAGCAAAGTCACAGGGCCCCCATGCAAATTTCTCTCGAGACTAAAAGGAAGGTTCACCGGAAAAAGCCCAGGCCGGCAGGCAAAGTTTGAAAAAGGGGTTTGAAGTTCTCTCAAAGTGGGTTTCAGGTGCTTCAGAAGCTCTGATCTTTAGAAAATGAGCAGAGCCTAAGATCCTCGGGGTTTCATATGGGACTGAATTTTGAAAAGCCTGCGTTTGAAAACAGGCAGGCGGCCTGATTTTCTGAAAATCGTTATGAAAGAATTTCCGAGAATGTGTGCTCAAAAACATTTTTTAAAACTGTTTGGGTAAATCTGCATCTTTTTATATGTATATTTTATTAAACCCTGTTTGTTGGGTTTACAATGATGAATTTGAAAGCTTTTAGAGCAAATTTCTACAAAGGAAGGTGATAGTTTTAAGTATCACGCAGTACAGAAAAGGTATCTCCCCGTGCTGATGGGCCAAGCTGTGATGGTTCTGGAGTCCTTCGGCATAATTTAGAGAGCTTTGCCTAAAAAAGAATAAGTGATATTCATATATTCTATAGACACATATATAGCTTTTGGATTTCTTCAAAAGCTCAACAAATCTACCAATTTGGACCACTTGGAGGCCTGCAGGGTATATTCCTGGTGGTGCTTAGGGATCCATCCAGGGTCAAACGGATTGGCTATGTGCAAGACAAAGGCCTTATTTACCCCTGCACTGTTTCTCCCCTCTTAGGTCTTAGATACTTTTAAGAAAACTTGAGGAGGTGGGGAGAGGCACACGGGAGACAGAAGTAAGGCCTCGCATGTGTTTGCTTTGACCCACTAACTTCTGTTTGAGTCCCAGGTACTGCATATATGCCCCGGAACATAACCATGGCTCACTCCTGAGGAGAGAGCCAGTAACAGCCCCTGAGCATTGGCAGGTATAGACCCCCACCCCCCAAAAAGAACTTTGTAGTAGGTAAGGATGTACCCCTCACAAATGCTTTAGCACTTGCCTTACAGGTGTGAGACCCTGGGTTTGAGTCTTAGCATTGCAAAAAGGGGTGCGAGGTGGGATGGGCAGAGAGCCAGTGCAACGGCCCTGGCACTGCAAGGGTCCCCTGAACACTGCTATGTGTGGCCCCAAAACAAACGAAAAGAAAACTACTGAAGCTGGAAGTGATCCCAGAACAAAGCACAGGAGCTTAGAGCACAGGCCTGGTTAGTGGACAGCCTCAAGTTCAAATCTCCAGTGTTCCACATTGGCCAAGCACAATTCTGTTTTCCATCCCTGACTGCACAAACTGTTTCTGGCCATACTAGAGCCAAATGTGTGTAAACACCTTAGGAAAAGGGATGTGAGGGGCATAGCGATAGCAGAGGGGTTTAGGTGCTTGCCTTGCATACCACCCACCCTGGTTCATTCCCTGACACCACTTACTTGGTCTCCTGAGCATCACTGAGTGTAGCACCAAAGGCCCCCAACCCCTGCTGGATGTGACCCTGGAGGCCCTGAGCACTGCTGGGTCAGCTCAGGTCAGCTGTGGCACTGCAGACCTCAGGTCCCCTGAGCCCTCAGGTCCTCACATTGAACTGCAGGCCCAGTGGATTGGGAGGAACAACCAAAAAAAATGTGAGCTCTAGTGAGTCTGTGTGAGAACACTACAGTGATCCCCACCAAACACCACAGCCATTACTGGACATCTCAATTAGGGGTATTGGGGCTGGAGCGATAGCACAGCGGGTAGGGCGTTTGCCTTGCATATGGCCGACCGGGATTTGATTCCCAGCATCGCATATAGTCCCATGAGCACCTCCAGGAGTAATTCCTGAGTACAGAGCCAGGAGCAGCCTCTGTGCATCGCCGGGTGTGACCTAAGTTTTTAAAAAAAATGATAAAAAGAGAATGAGATCAATTAGGGGTACAAGGGCTGAGAGCCACAGCTAACAAAGTGCAGGCCTCTTGAGCACTGCAGGCAAGTAATTGAGCACCCCAATGTGCTGTGCAGTTCCTGGTGAGTGTCACCACCAGGCATGTGTGCAACCTGGTGATTGGGACAATACTGCAGAGACGAGGGAGAGGAAATTAAGAAAAAGATTTTTACAAAGCTGTATGATTTCATTAAAAGGTGGCTTTATAAAAATCAATAAAACCTTGCTCCATTATCTACAGCAGAGGTTCCCAAATTAATTTTCAGACAAGCAAGTCTCTGTGCCCCATCTAGAAATCTCCCTTCTTTAACCCGTTAACTCATGGTGTTGTACCAGAGGCCACTGTCATCCACTGGATCCTTCCAGTGTCCCCCAGGGGGCAGTAGTGCCCACTCTAGGAAATGCGGAAAGTAGTCTCATGTGGTAACAACTAGTTTTCTAAGCAAGTATTCAACGGAAAAGTTTTTTCAGACAGAGCATACATGTCAGGAAGGTAAGATGATGCCTTAGCATCTTGATGGCTAAGACTCAGGGTTTACTTTGTCAGGGCAATCAACAACTGCGAAACAATACTTTTCCCAAAATAATTTGACTTCCTGGGGCTGGAGCAATAGTATAGCGGGTAGGGCTTTTGCCTTGCACGTGGCCGACCTGGGTTCGATTCCCAGCATCCCATATGGTCCCCCGAGCACTGCCAGGAGAAATTCCTGAGTACAAAAGCCAGGAGTAACCCCTATGCATCACCGGGTGTGACCCAAAAAGCAAAAAACAAAAACAAAAACAAAAAAACAATAATAATTTGACTTCCTAACTAATGGGGTGAGGGGCATGTGAGTGGTTAACACCCTTTAGTGGTCAGGGGCTACTACTGGCTCTATGCCTGTGATTTGTTCCAGCATTTCTCAGGACTAAACTAAGGTTAGCAGTGTGCAAAGTAAACACCTAATCTCTCTACTATCTCTCTGGCCCACAAACTACTTTTATTGAATGTGACGGGTTGGCCCTCATGGAAATCAAGTTTGGGAATCAAATGAACAGTTAATAAACAACAGAATCCTTTGAGTCCTTTGAGACTCTAGCACATTACAATATTATGAAAATTATGGTGTCATGCTGGCAAAAAGGTCAAATAAAATCTCATTTTTCTTCAGTGAAAAGAAATTCTTTGCTGGATACAAGAAACTCACTAGTGGATTGTTGGTTCTCCTATTTATCACAAGACTCTGGAATATACTCACCAGAATACCCACAGTTGCTACTCTAAAAAGTCATCCACAGCACTTCTTTAGTAGCATTTGGGGGCACATTCTCCTATGAACACTCTACAAAACAGTAAAAAATAACTGCTAGTTATACCCACATATCTATGTGGATCTACTGTGACATGAAATTGCTGAACAATGAATTTGATATGTATTCACCATCTACTAAAACTAGTTGACTTACTATAATCTTACATAGTAACTCAGTATGGATGAAACTTTAAGTGTGTTGGGGCTGGAGCAATAGCACAGTGGGTAGGGCGTTTGCCTTGCATACAGCCGACCTGGATTCTATTCCCAGCATCCCATATGGTCCCCTGAGCACCGCCAGGAGTAACTCCTGAGTGCAAAGCCGGTAGATAACCCCTGTGCATCACCGGGTGTGACCCAAAAAGCAAAAAAAAAGCAAAAACTTTAAGTGTGGGGGAGGATTGGGCCGCAATTGGCAGTTCTCAGGCCTTACTCTGGCTCTGTGCTCAGAGATCACTCCTGGTAGTGCCAGGGGGGACATATGTGGTGCAGGCGATTGAGCTTGAAAGAGTTGCATGCAAGGTAAGCCCCTTCCCCTATAGACTATCTCTCTAGTCCATTAAGACTTTGGAAGTATGAAACGAATTTGTAACAGTCAAACTGCAGTGTCTACATATGAGTTTTTTAAATGAAGGAACCTCAATAATATCTTGGTGTTGCTTTGAATCCTGCCCTTTTTTGTGGGGGAGAGGGAACGGAAGAGGCTTATGGGGCTACACCTGTTGTTGCTCAGGCACTGCGACTAGCTCAGTACTCAGTGGTTGCTCCTGGCAGTACTCAAATTGTCTTTGTTGCTGGAGGTCACACCCAGGCCCCCCCCCCCGTATGCAAAACATATGCCCCAGTCTAATGAGTTACCTCCCCAGCCCACTCCCTACTCTTCCTTTAGGAGAAATTAGGAGAAAATTCTGCACTCTCATCACATATAAAGGAAAAATGTTCCAGTCAGAAATGAATCATCAGCACGGGTGTCCGGGGGTTGTGGAGAAATGGGAAAAAAAAAAAAAAAGAGAACCCTGTGCCTATGAAGCAATGCCCACCGGGAACTTCTCTGCTCAAGTACTCTTTGCTTGGGAACTCCCACCCCCATTCTGTCTCGGCTGGTGGCTTCTTCATTCCGTTGCCATGCCTGCCTTCCTGTTCTACCATCCTCACTGTACTGTAGTCATCTGTTGTCCTCAAAGATGGCTGCCATAGTCCAGATGGCACGTTCTCCTGTAAACTATTCCAAGAGAAAAGCAGGTTTCACAATAAACCAACACAACGTTCTCCTTGTATTCTCTCTCACCTTACATGGGCAAAAGCTCCTGATGACTTCACAGACTTTCCTATAGGTCCCATTGCTCAAAACTCTAACTCGGGGCTGAAGTGATAGCACAGCGGGTAGGGCATTTGCCTTGCTTGCGGCTGACCCGGGTTCAATTCCCAGCATCCCATATGGTCACTCGAGCACCGCCAGGGGTAGTTCCTGAGTGCAAAACCAGGAGCAACTCCTGAGCATCACTGGGTGTGACCCAAAAAGCAAAAAAAAAAAAACAACTCTAACTCGTGAGTCCCCTTCCAGGGAGAAAGGCTAGGGAATCTACACAGAAGAGAGCAGGACATCATTTAGAATTATGCACTCAAGTTAACAGGACCCGTGGAAAGCAGAGAGTTCGGAGGAGACCACACTGACCGACCCGCTTTCTCCACAGGCTTGGAAGAGTTACTCCGCTAGTAAAGGCCAGCACTGACCTTCCCTGGTACTGCCCTCAGTCATCAGCAAGCAGAGCTGAAATCCAATGCGGTCACCACTAGCCATGTGAAAGTCTTTAAAAAAAAATTGTTTTTAAGTGTGGCTGTTTGAAAACTTTAAAGCACATTGTACGCTTTGAACAACACTACATTAGAATTTCCCAGCATCAAACATGTGTTTCCTCCTCTACAAAATCCTGGAGAGCATTTCCTTCCAATTCAAAGCAGTTCCATCAAAATAAAAACTAGACTCTGGCTTGAGCCAACTTGCCCAATAAATTCCACCCCCTCTTCAACACACTGAAGAAAATGATGCCACCCTTCATTTATACTGTGCAGGGCAACCTAACCAGCAAAAAGTCTGATGTTTCTTCAGGCAAACAAATGCCTTCTATTTGCACTAAAAAAGGACATTCTCCTCAAAATTCTTTGCTCTCCCTTCTCCCCAAAGTCCCTATATTGCTAAGATTTAAAAAATGGAAAAACATTTACTGAGGACCAGAGGGATAGTACAGCAGGTAAGACACTTACCTTGTCAATGGCTAATGCCTATTTGGTCCTCGGTACCACATATACTACCGCAAGTGTTTCCAGGAGTGGTCCCTGAGCACAGAGCCAGCAGTAAGCCCTGAGTACTGCTGGGTGTAGCCCCAAAACTGAAAAAAAAAATTAATCTTGAGAAAGCTTGCACCTGAAGTTTATGTGCAAGTTCAAGATGTAAACATACTGGGAAAACAATGAATGGGTCAAAGTAATTTCTGAATTCTATTAATATTATTTTCCGACTTACCAATGACACAGAAGCAAATGATGCTCATCTATTAGATAAAGCTTTCAGGGGTTGGAGAGACATTACAGCAGGTAGGGTACTTGCTGGGTTTGATCCTCAGCACCCCAAATGGTCTCTCTAGCCCCACCAGGAGTAATCCCTGAGTGCAGAGGCAGGAGTAAGCCCTGAGCACTGCCGGTAGGCCCCAAAACAAACAAACGAAAACTTTCATTGTAGGAGACAGGGCTTATAGTAAGCACAAAGAGAGATCATTTCCGGGGCTGGAGTGATAGCACAGCGGGTAGGGCAAGCGACCGACCCGGGTTCGAATCCCAGCATCCCATATGGTCCCCTGAGCACAGCCAGGGGTAATTCCTGAGTACATGAGCCAGGAGTGACCCCTGTGCATCACCAGGTGTGACCCAAAAAGAAAAAAAAAAAAAGAGAGAGATCATTTCCATGTTTTTAAAAGGTTGGTGTACCATACGGGCTATCTTGAACAATAGAAAAGTAACTTTTCTAGTTACTAGTAAACATTCACTTTTTTTTTCCATTTGATTAACTCAGTTATCAGTTACCTCTGAGTTAAAATCCACTCAGTTGGGCTGAGAGACAGTGGATGTTGGGGTGCATGCCTAACTACAATGGTCCGGACAACAGAGTCCCCCAAACAACACTGAGTTTGGCCCTACGGGCCCCCGACACTGGTGGGCTCCGCAGGCCCCCAGAGCACCACATGGGAGACCCTCCCCCCCAAAAGTGTATGGAGTCCTTAAAACTAATTTCAAGGGCTGGAGAGATGGGGCAGGAGGTAAGGCACTTACCCTGCATATGGTGAGCACCGTGAGAAGAGTCTCCTAAGCACAGAAACCCACCATTGTATCACTGCATCACTGTGATCCCATTGCTCAACGATTTGCTCGAGCGGGCACCAGTAACATCTCCATTGTGAGACTTGTTCTCACTGTTTTTAGCATATAGAATACACCACAGGGAGCTTGCCAGGCTCTGCCATGCAGGCAGGATACCCTCGATAGCTTGCTGGGCTCTCCGAGAGAGGCGGAGAAATCGAACCCGGGTCTGCCGTGTGCAGGGCAAATGCCCTACCCGCTGTGCTATCGCTCCAGCCCTAAAAGAAACCCTAAAAGAAACCCATACAAAAGAAGAAATCAACCAGGGCTGGCTAGCTTTTATTTTATTGTATTATATTTGAGGGTTGAAGGGCTGGGGTCACACGTGGTTGAGCTCAGGGCTGACTCCTGGCTCTATGCTCAGGAGATCACATGTGGTGCTGCAGATTGAGCCAGGGTCAGCTGCATGCAAGGCCAGCACCTTAGCCCAGTACTATTTCTCTGATCTTTGCCTCACTTTTAAGTCATAGATATCAAAACCATGTTTAGAGGTCAGAGGGCGTGCAAGGGTAAAAGCATTTGCCTTGCAAATGGCAGTTTCCAGTTCAGCCCCTCGCATCATATAGGGTCCCCCAAGCCAGAAGTGACTCCTGAGCACAGAGTCATGAGTAGCCCCTGAGCATTGTCAGGTGTGGTCCAAATCCACCCCGGTTCCAAAATAACAAACAAAACACACTTAAAATCCTGAGGATGTAGGACCAGATTGAGAGAGAGAGAGAGAGAGAGAGAGAGAGAGAGAGAGAGAGAGAGAGAGAGAGAGAGAGAGAGAGAGAGAGAGAGAGAGAGAGAAAGCACTTAAAGGACTAGGGCTTGGATTTTGTATATGGGCACCCTTGCTTCAATCCCCAGTACCACAAGGGGCCAGAGTAATGCTCGGTATGACAACTCCCTCCAAACACACACACACACACACACACACTAAGATCCTGAGAATTCAACGTTCATGTTGAGTAAGGGTTATGATGTGCCTCTAAATTATGAACCCTGTCCATCTGAATACACCCTTCGGCCGCCCAGAGATGGAGGCGTTGGAGAATGCTGACTTCATTCTGTCGCATCTTTTCACTTGGCTACAGTATATTAAATCTCATGTTGATCGAGGCCCTGCACTTAAATAGAAGCGCTCTACTAAAATAACTTAGGAACTGGTTTGTGAAAACAAAGTCTTAGACTCTGACAATAGAACTGAACTTGAAAGTGGGGACAGTGATGGAGGGGTATTGACACACTGGCAGTGGATACCAGGTATGCTGAGAGCCGCAATATGAACACGCTATTGTACTGCTGGAGCCATAGCACAGTGGGTAGGATGTTTGCCTTGCATGCAACTGACTCAGGTTCGATTCCTCCACCCCTCTCAGAGAGCCCAGCAAGCTACCGAGAATATCTCGCCCACACGGCAGAACCTGGTAAGCTACCCGTGGCATATTCGATATGCCAAAACCAGTAACAACAAGTCTCACAATGGAGACGTTACTGGTGCCTGCTCGAGCAAATCGATGAGCAATGGGATGACAGTGTATTGTATGACTGAAGCCCAATATGAATAGCTTTGTAATGCTCTATCTCCCAGTGATTCAATTACAAACACACACATACACAGTATTATAAAAGATGTTCTCTCGGGGCTGGGGTTATACATGCAGGATCCTAGTTTGATCCCAGTTCTGCATGGTTCCCTGAGCACAGGTCGGGGGGTATGGCCCTGGTGTCCTCCCACCCTGCCTGAGCACATACCTGACTGCCAGGTTCTGTTGGCTGGAAAGCCCCAGGAATGCCCCCTGAGCCCCCCAAGTACTGCTTGACAGACCCTCCCCCTAAAAATAGTAGAGGGGGAAAAAAACAAACAGAATCCCTCAATTAAAGTATAAGGAAAATTACTTGAGAAGCAAAACTGTTTAGGTAATCAGCACACAGTATCCCCGGAGTATCTTATTTGTTTCTATTCCTTTTTGTTTGTTGGTTTGGTTTGGTTTTTTTGGGGGGATACACCAGATGCTGCTCCCCCTTACTCCTGTCTCCATACTCAGGGGTCACTCCTGGTGGTGCTCTGGGGACCATCTGGAGGGCCAGAGATCCAACCCTTCCTCCCTGCTGTCTCTCTTCCACCTTCATCCTTCTATAGGGTGCTCATCCATTTTTATAGGGTGCTCCTTTCCCCCCGGGAGCCCCCTACATACTGAAAACTTCTCTCATTGTCTTGCTGACTCAGTTGTCTCTATAGCTGCAGACACATTTAGTTTGGGTTTTGTTTTGTTTTGTTTTTTTGAAACTCACAGAATGCCTGACACATGGTAGATCAGCCACAGATACATCTGGCAGGTACTTGCGAAAAGCCCAGTCATCAGGCCCTGAGAGTCTACTGGTGAAGAAGGGTATCTGTTAATTAGTTATTTACTTTTGGCTTTGGGCCACCCCTGCTGGGTCACTCCTGGCTCATTTGCTCCCTGGGGGAGGTGGGGGCACTGGAACCTGGGGATGGAACCCGACCCGGCCTGGAAAACCTGGCTCAGTCCTTTGAGTCGGGGCAGCAGCGGCTGCTTCAGCTGAACCAAAACCTGCTTAGGACTGTGGTGGTGCTGCTGCTGGAAGGTCTGTCACTGAGTCAGGCGACAATTGTCCGAGCCTGTGTGTGCAGCTCCGTCCGGGAATCTTAGCCACACTGCCCGGTCCTGAGAGCAGAAAAAGCTCAACCTTGGGCCTTGGAAAGGTTCCATGTGGGGCTGGAGGATAGTGCAGCAGGGAGGCACTTTCCTTGCATGCAGCTGACCCGGCTTGAGCACCCCCTAGGGTCCCCCAAGTCAACCTGCCACGAGTGACTGGGTGTGCCTCCGTAACTACATTATGCTCGATTAAAAAAAAAAAAAGAAAGAAGGAAGGGAGAGGGGGAAGGAAGAAGAAGAAGAAGAAGAAGAAGAAGAAGAAGAAGAAGAAGAAGAAGAAGAAGAAGAAGAAGAAGAAGAAGAAGAAGAAGAAGAAGAAGAAGAAGAAGAGGAGGAGGAGGAGGAGGAGGAGGAGGAGGAGGAGGAGGAGGAGGAGGAGGAGGAAAAGAAGAAGGAGGGAGGGAGGGAGGGAGGGAAGGAGGGAGGGAGGGAGGGAGGGAAGGAGGGAGGGAGGGAAGAAGGGAAGGAAGAAAAGAAAAGAAGGAAGAAAGAAAGAAAGAAAGAAAGAAAGAAAGAAAGAAAGAAAGAAAGAAAGAAAGAAAGAAAGAAAGAAAGAAAGAAAGAAAGAAAAAGAAAGAAAGAAAGAAAGAAAGAAAGAAAGAAAGAAAGAAAGAAAGAAAGAAAGAAAGAAAGAAAGAAAGAAAGAAAGAAAGAAAGAAAGAAAGAAAGAAAGAAAGAGAAAGAAATCAAGGGTACATTGGAATAAGAATCAGCAGTGATTGGGATAGGGGGAGTTCCAGGCACTTTGCTGTTGAGCCTGTGGTATCACTCCAGCCCGCAGTGTCTCAGGGGGCTACAGGTGTCTCCACACTGCCTGTCACATTTTCACTGTGGCCCCCTCAGCTCCCTCTGGCCTTCCCAGAGCTGACTTCTGAGGGCGTGTGAGACTGAATTAGCTCAGTCAGGTTCCTCCTTCCTTAGCCCAGCGATGTCCCTGCCAGGGGCCTCGTCAAGCACAGCTCCGGGCCAGGCCACGTGTGGTCTCACGGCCGCTGCTGTGCATGGAAGATCCTGCGGTTGCCCTGTCTGTGACCTTCACCAAAACCAGGGGATTCTACCTTGACCTTCTCTGGAACCGTATTGATGGATTTCTCCCCATTGACTTTGCATTCATTTTGTTTGGAGAATCGAAATTGGCCTAACTGAAGGACAGCCCCGCCAAAAAAGGCTATTTGTGGATTTACAGCTGAAATCCAGGTCGTAGTGTATGTGTGCAGTGGGGGTAGGTTTCTGAAGGAACTAGGGTTAGCAGGAAAGGGTCAGGTTTAGGATATGATGCTGACTTTGATCCTAACTGTGAAATGTCACCTTCCATCTTTATTCCTATTTTATCCCTTTTTAAGGGTTATACTCCTTACTTTGATTACACAGACAATGATTAAAATACTCTGCCATGAAGTGCATGCCTGTGATGCATGAGACCTGAGTGTCATCCCTGGTACCAATAAAAGTTGGGGGAGGGGGCTAGAGAGGGGGTTACTTACTCTTCGTGGTGCCCCATATACAGGAGAACCATACAAGGTGCCTGGGATTGAACCTGTGTGGGCTGCAGGTAAGAAAAATGCCTCTCTTGCTATACCATCTTTCTGATTCTTGAACACTTTTTTGAACACTGTCATTATAAAATAATTACTAAAGTAAGATTATGACAGAATTATTGTATCAAATTACTGACCAGAATGAAAATATTTACGTGGTAGAATGCAGTCAGATATATTTGGTGGGGATGAAAACTCCCCACCAAATAAAAAAAAAAATCTAATTTAAAAAGATAACTAAAAGTGGGGCTGGAGTGATAGTACAGCAGGTAGCGCCTTGCACGCGGCCGACCTGGGTTCAATTCTCAGCATCCCATATGGTCCCCTGAGCACTGCCAGGAGTAATTCCTGAGTGCATGAGCCAGGAGTAACCCCTGTGCATAGCTGGGTGTGACCCAAAAAGCAAAAAAAAAAAAAAGATAACTAAAAGTATAAAATATAAATATATACAACTAAAAATTTTAAATTAAATGTGTAGAAATTAATAAGTTAGATGTAAATAGGGGTATGGGATGTTTGCAGGCCCAGGGCTCTGGTTCTCTCATTGAGCTGCCCTTCATGCTGTGTATTTTTGGGGGGAGAAGGCACACCTGGGTTGCTCAGGGCTTTTCGGGAGCGGGAGGCGGAAGGGCACATCCAGTAGTGCTCAGAGCTTATTCCTGGCTCTGCACTCAGAATCATTCCTGTTGGGTTCAGGGCACCATATGGGGTGCCAGGGATGAAACCCGGGTGGGAGTCATGCAAGGCAAGCGCCTCAACCGCTGTTTTATCTCTCCAGGCTTTGTAAGTGGCATATCAGGACAGCTGTGACCA
This sequence comes from Sorex araneus, assembly GCF_027595985.1. NCBI lineage: Eukaryota > Metazoa > Chordata > Mammalia > Eulipotyphla > Soricidae > Sorex > Sorex araneus. The sequence goes on from NC_073311.1 coordinate 53,523,410, forward strand.
TGCCACAGAAAGGCTCCAGAGAGAATTCTACGTGATTGCCAGTTCTGCTGGTTCTCCTGAGGCCACAGAAGGCCTAACTCCTCCGGAGCTCTCTGTTTCTGCAATAAGAGAAGGGAAGCTTCGTGGATGCCGCCTCTGTCAGAAATTGCATCCTGTGTGAAGGACAGATTGCAAATTGCATTTGACACAGGAAATAGCGTTGGCCCCCTGGGACAGCAGGATCCTCAGGACATTCATCAGATTTGATTTGGAGGAGAAAGTCATTACAGCAGGGCAGGAAACGCTTTGTGTTGCTGTAATATTTAACCCATTTAACATGCTAATAGTTTTTTTGTTATTGAATCACCGCGTTCATGATTGAGTTTCAATCATACAATGTTCCAACACCCATCCCTTCAGCAGTGTCTATTTCCCACCACCAATGTCCCCAGTTTCCCTCCTACACCACTTCTGTGGCAGACATTTCTCTCCCTCTCCCTCTCCCTCTCCCTCCCTCTCAACCCCCTCTCTCCCTCTCCTTCTCCCTCTCCCTCTCCCTCTCTAGTCTTCCTTCCAGGCACTGTGATTTACAATGGTGTTCCTGAAAGGTTATCACGTATATCACTTTACCTCCTTTCAGCACTCAGTTCTTGTTCAGAGTGATTAATATGCTAATCATTTATCATGAAGTCTTACACTGTTCCTTTTGCTTTTCATTTTGGAATTTGGGCCATGCCTTTTGACGCACAGGGCTTACTCCTGGCTCTGTGCTCAGAGATCACTTCTGGTGGAGCCCAGGGGACCATGGGGATTGAACTTGGGTCAGCTGTATGCAAGGCAAGTGCCCTACCCCCCACCCACTGTACCCTCTTGCCTTATATTGTTCCTCTGGTAACTCTGTCTTTTATGATGGGAACGGAAGAGACCCACAGTAGCCATTGAAAGAGGACACTCACAGGTGACGCTAACTCTGCACACATTTCTTAGCACCATCTCCAAACGCTGTTCCTTGGGAAGAGATTAGAGGAAACGGTGGACAAGACCATTTTTATGGAAGCAGAGTAAACCCACTGAGGGAGCAGTGTGGTCTCATGGTCTCACAGCAGGAACCAGGTGGGAAAATCTCAGGGAGGGCCCCCCCCACCTACCCGCTACCTCCTGCAGGGCTGACCCCTCCCCCTGGCCTCCTCCCTGCCCGGTTGTCTGATTGCTTCTGGTTATCCTGTATTATTTGAGGGAGTCCCGGAAGGGATGAGCCCCTTACTGACTCTCCAGATCCTGGCAGGTGGCTTGATTTTAGACCCTCCCTCCGCGCTGCCTGTGTGAGATGCCTGCATGCACATTTCATCCGCCACATTGCACAGCCAGCAGCGCGCTGCCCTTTATTTCCATCTCCTCCTTCTGCCTTGGACCACTGAGTCTTATCAGCATCTCCCAGGACCTGCGGGCCCAAATTCGGGTCTCTCCCCTGAGCTCTCTCTCAAAGGGCCTTCCCTGTGGATATTTGTATCTGCCTCCGTTACTCTTGGACCCTCCACTAATTTTATTTTTCCTTTTGGCACTTCCAGCCACCTCCCCGCTCCGATGCTGTGTTTGTGTGTTGTGTGTTTCCACCGCGGTGGGCCAGCGACGGGCCAGGACAGCAGGGCCTTAGGGGAGCTTTGTTTTCAGCGGGGTCCCCAGCGAGTTTGGCATCTGGTACAAGCTCATTAGACATTTAATGAATGAAGGAATGAACACATTTTCATGTGAAAAATTATTCAGAGAGTGGACAGGGGCAGAAAAAGGGCAATTTCAAGGTTTATTTGATTTTGGGGTGGGGGAGGACATTTGCATAAACTGAAGGCAGCCATCAGAATTGAGCCAGACTTTCTTTTTTTGGTGCATTTTTTCCTTGTTCAATAACTGGAGGCTGCTGAAAATGGCGACTTGGGAGGGAATTCATTTATTATTCCAAATTCCGGGTTCAAGGCACCCAAGGCTCCAGGGTGGAAATAAAATCCTGTATGTGGTCAGGCACCCATGTTTTGAAACTTTATTTCCTATATTTATAACCAGAAATACTGGAGAACCTACATTTGCTGACGGCATTTTACTGGAAAAGGAAGGTTATTTTTTTTTTTTAATCTAAGCTGAAGTTCCTGATGAGGTTTTATTCCTTTCAATAATGACCAGATAGGTTTTAAGCCCTTCTGGAATTCAGTTTTCTTTCAAAGAAGATGCCATTTTTCTCTCTCGAGGGATTCAACTTTTTTCCAGAATTTTCTTTGGCTAAACCGTGTGCAGTGGGCAACTCAAAAAGGCCTCCGTGATAATCATCTGTAATTCCCCCCGCCCCCCCCCCACATGGTCCTTTCTCGGTGAGCCGTTGGACTGTGAACCAGCCTCAGAGAGCAGGCGAGAGTCAGGGCCTGCTCTGTCTTTTGTGGTTCTAGAAAGCTTGGCCTTTCCTATCTCAGTCTTCATCTGCCAGAGAGGATAAGAACCGCATTGTCTTGCAAATGTGGTTTTATGGAGGTGGACTGTGACCCTAGTGAACACAGCTTTGTGCTCACTGCAGGTGTCTGGGGCTTGGCAGACAGAAACCTGCACGCAGTTTGGAGTCGGGGGAAGGGCTTTAGAGACACAGAGCCCGGAGCATGCAACATGCAACGGAAGCGCAGGTAGTGGGACATCCAGAGCTCCAGGATAGAGGAGCGGAGGCGGTTCGATTACTAAGCGCTGTCTTTCTAACCCTCCTGGTCTCTTTTCTGTCCTTTGCTTCCCCCCTGCACCCCCCCGCCCCTCGCCCCCAGCTGCAATCCTTACAGCTTGTCCACCAAGAGTGGACCTAATCCTGCCTTCCACATGGACCTTAGTTTATTCATCTTGAACTGACAGTCTCTGCTTTTGTCTTTTTTTTTTTTTCTTTTTGGGTCACACCCGGCGATGCACAGGGGTTACTCCTGGCTCTGCACTCAGGAATTAATCCTGGCGGTGCTCAGGGACCATATGGGATGTTGGGAATCAAACCCGGGTCGGTCAGGTCACGTGCAAGGAACAATGCCGTACCCGCTGTGCTATCCTCCAGCCCCTCTGCTTTTGTCTTTTTTGTCTTTTGTTGTGTTTGGGGAGCCATACCTGGCAGTGCTCAGTACTCCCTCTTTTTTTTTTTTTTTTGCTTTTTGGGTCACACCCGCCAATGCACAGGGGTTACTTCTGGCTCTGCACTCAGGAATTAACTCCTGGCAGTGCTTGGGGGACCATATGGGATGCTGGGGATTGAACCTGGGTTGGCCGCATACAAGGCAAACGCCCTACCCGCTGTGCTATAGCTCCAGCCCTCAGGACTCCCCCTTGACTGTCACTCAGGGATTAGTCCTGGCAGGGCTGGGGGACCCTGTGTGGTGCCACAGGGATTGGGATTGAACCCATGCTGGCCACGTGCAAGGCAAGCGCCTTTCTGCTGTCCTAGTGCTGTGGCCTGACCTGATAAATCTTTGGACTGAAATTTCTGAGCTTCGGCCTAACTTGACAGAAACTCTAGTTGGCCAAGTCTGAGTCACATCTGCCAGTCTTCTCCGGTCGGACGTACGGGAGGAAGGGGACGGGGTCCTTTGCCATGGCCCTTGCTGCTTGAGGTGCCAAGGGAGCAGCTCTTGGGCGAGGAGAATGAGGGACAGGGTAGAAATGGTGACAGCGGGTGGGGTGACAGTGGGGCGGGCAGGGAACTTCCCTTGCGAGCAGCTGACCCAGGTTCCCCACACTGCATAAGGTCCCATGAGTCCACCAGGAGTGATACCTGAGCACTGCGCCCCCGCCAGTTGCCCCAAATTAAAACCGAAACAACATTGCAAAGAAACACTAAGAAACAATGACATGGGCTGGAGAGATAGCACAGCGGGTAGGGCGTTTGCCTTGCACGCGGCCGACCCAGGTTCAAATCCCAGCATCCCATATGGTCCCCTGAGCACGGCCAGGGGTAATTCCTGAGTGCAGAGCCAGGAGTAACCCCTGTGCATCGCCAGGTGTGACCCAAAAAAGCAAAAAAAAAAAAAAAGAAAAAGAAACAATGACAGCAGGAGCACTGTGATGTGGAGTCCTCCTCTGTTCCCTCCAGCGGAGTCCTTCCTCTCCAGGTCAGCGGCTATGCCTGTCTGCCATGTGGTCTCTTGCCCTCTGGGGGCCGTACTCTCTCTCCCTCTCAGCTCCAGTTAACTTCAATGCGCACAGTAGAGAACCCGAACTCTTTTGGGGGGCAGCACTGTGGAGCGAAACCCAGGCCTCACCCAGGACAGGCAGGGCCGCAGCCAAGCCCCTCGCCTGGGTTATGATCTGCCCTAGTCCCCGTCTCCCAAATGGTCCCCTCTTCATCTGTTGGGACGAGCGGAGAGGTCAGCTGCTCTGACAAGCAGGTGGAAAGCGAAATGGTCCAAGGAGAAGTGTTCTCTGTGGTCAGGTCAGGGGCCCCCGGGGGGCAGGTGGAGGCCACCCTGATATCCCCAGGCTGCAGAGGGGCGTGCCTGAAGGTTTCGTCCCAGGGAAGGAGAACCCAGAAGAGCTCTTGGGACATGGACGGGGCACCGGGCCGGGGGACACACAGGTCATTTTTGCTTCCCTCCTGCTGGAACTCTCTAACCCCACGGCCACGTTATCCCTACGGCAAAGGAGTCTGGGCATCTTCAGCAGGAGCCGGCGAGGGCCCAGTGCTCACTACCCAGAAGGGAAAGACTCCGGAGGGAAACCAGCATTCCCGGGCCCAGCTCCCGGGCTGCCTGGCTGGAACCTGAGAGCTCCCCCCTCACCCCCTCTCCCCAAGGCCCTCCTAGGCCTTCCCCTCCCCTCCTTCTGGGCAGCCCGGGTGCAGGTGCTGAGTGGCTTTTGCTGGAGCCGATCCCATCAGCCCCCAACATTCGCATGGGGTCAGCCTCCCCCCTGCACACCCCACCCGTCCCTTCGTCCGCTGGCAAGGCCACTCCTGAACACACAGCTCCGAGGGTTCAGCCAGCGCACGACCCTGGACGTCTCTCCGTGCATCACGACAGCTGCCCTTCCCTGCAGGCACCTCACCTCTGCCTCCTGGGTCCCCCGCCACAGGTCCCTGTGTCCCCTCTGGCTCCCCCGTGGGACCCTGCACTCCAGCCTGCTGCCTGCCCGGCCGTTCATTAGCTCTGTCCCTGGACACTCTCTCAGCCCTCCAGCTGCCAGCAGGCCCAGGGCCCAGGGGTGCTTTTGTCGAAGAAGCTCTGCCTGGAAGGTGGCGGCATTCTTCTCTTCAGTCCCCTCACTGAATGCATGGGTTTTATTGTGTCACCTGCCATCCACATCCACGGCCTCCTTTGGGTCCCGCCCCCTTGCTATCACCTTCTTCTAATCTTGACTTAACCTCACTGATTTCTAGCTGATTTCTAGCTAGGCCTGTCACCTCCTCCAGGAAGCCTTCCTCTTTGTTCCTCCTTTGTCTTTCTGTCTCTGCAGCTTTGTCTGCATTTGCTGTCTCTAGGTCACAGGGCACGCCCCAGAGGCAAGGGCTGGGCCTGGGGACCCTTTCACTCTCCACCAACTGAGACAAACACGTTGGGGCATACCACACTGGGTGATCACTTCCTCCCAAGCTTCTCCCTCCCCAGTGTCAAGGACCATTTCAGATCTGGAAGGTCTGGTGAGACCCCATGGCACTTTTTTTTTTTTTTTTTTTGCAGGTGCTGGGGTGGGGTGGGGTGGGGGGGGGAGGCAAGGAGGCACCTTTGCCTTGGTTCCTCCTGAGACTGGGACTCCTCAGAAGTCTTGAGAGGTAAAAAGGGGGCCCCAGCTCTCTCCAAACCCAACTTTCTGGAGCCTTCTACTGCATCAAACCCTCCCAGCCCTCCTTCCCTCCCTTCCCCCACCTGCTTGTTATTTTTGCAAAGCACAAATCATCTCTTTACATTGTATATATCTTATATTTATACCGTGTTTATTTTGTCTCCCCTCTCCCTTTTGTAAGTTTCAGCCACGTTTAAATCTGTTTACTCAGACGCCCCCAGATGCTGCCTTACTTCTATATTTAAGACCCGCGGGTCAATATTTGTCTAAAGAGGGTGGCGGGCGGGAAAGGCCCTCTATGTAGCGTGCTCCGTGTGTATGATCTGTGAAACTGAAGAGGAGTGAAAGCCGCCTCCCGGGAGGGACCCCGACCCTTGCCAGAGGAGGAATCAGGGGCCAGGAAAAAGTCTTGGCTTAAGCCTTTGGGATCTGGGGGGAGGGTTGGATGGGTGGGGCATCCACCCAGGCGGCGGCCCCCCCCTCCGCCCCGCACCCAACGGGAACATTGGTCTCTTGCACAGGTGTCGCCGTGCTTCCTCGCCCGGGCGTGCGGGGAACACAGGGATCGCAGGTGCCCGGTGGCACAGACAACTCTCAGAAGGAGCCTGGCGGCAGGGAAAGAAAGCGGCCGCAGGACTGGGCGTGGGGGGAGCAAGATCCATCTCAGAGCGGCGCCCGGAGGGGCCCGGCGTATCCGCCTCCCCCTCCCTCGCCCCCTCCCGCCCAGGGCCCGCCTGGCCGCTGCCGTCGACCCCAAACTTCGGAACTTGGCTGGCGCGCCCCCCCATACGCGGGGAAGGTGGTTGCGCGCTGCCCCCCTCCTCCCCCCCGCCCCTCCAGCATCCCCGCACCCGCCGCGGACCCGCTCCTCGGGCGCGGGACGGCAGCCGCCGCAGTCAACTAAACTCCAGCGTTTTGTTCCACCTAGCTGAGGCGTGGTCGCTGTCAACACAGCCCCGAGTCTTAAGGTGGCGTGACTGTGGCCCGGTTACTTTTCAAGATCCACAAAGCCACAAAATGGGGCTCCGCCCTTGGAAGGGGCCCCTTGGCAAGGGGGTCCAGCAAGGGCGCGTGTGGGGAGGTCACAGGATCCCCACAAAAATTTCTCTATTTCTTTGAGATACTGCTACGAGGTGAAAAGAATTAGACCTGGGTGGCGAGGCACGTTATCGTTAGAATCGCTCCGCTTCAACTTTGGTGGCAGGATTTTATGCCTGCGGAGCTGTGCCTCCAGATAGCATAGAATTCCTGTGTAGCCCAGCAATTATCCAAAAAAAAAATTTTTTTTTTTTGGACAAGGCTTTAGTACTGGCGCTAGGGTGCAAATGACCGTCTGGAGGCCTGTCCTGCAGATTCTCACCCGAGTCCTGGGCTTCGGGGTGGAGTGAGACTTTGGACACGGGCTCCTCCCTGCTCTCTGGCTTTTCCCCTTTGGGAATCTGCATTTCAGCTGAGGGAGTGGAGAGTGACACCAAAGGGCAGAGACAGCTGCCTCGGCCGCCTGAGGCCTCAGCGACCCCAGGCCACACGCAGGAAACAGCTGCAGCAGGCAGGGGGCATTCTGAATGAGCTGGGGAGCGAAGGGCCCCTGGCTCAAGGTACAGGTGCCTCCAGACAAAAGCGCAAGGCAGCTGGGGCCACCAGGAAGGAAAGGGACAACCAAAGGACCAGTCTCAGTGTTCCCAGGCCGTCCTGGCTGGGCCACCCACCAGCCCTGCGGCTCTGGACAGGAAACGTTCAAGGAACACAGCTCGCTCCTTGGTAAAAAGAGAGGGTGGGAGCACGCAAGGCCCCTCCTGGCAGTTCTTTGGAAGGGTCTGAGGGGAGCCCCCACTCCCCACCCAGCGTGGACAAATAGGCAAGTTAGAGAGTAGACTTTCTGGCAGCCAGGGGTACCAGGGGCCTGTGGACACACTCCTCAGGACTGCTAGAGCTAAAGGTGGTTCTTGGCAGCCAAAGGGATGGACTCTGGCCCAAACCATGATCAGAAGGGACCAGGGGCTGGGGCAGGCCCTGTGGGGCTGTCTCAGCCGGGAGGGACCTGCCCTTTCTGTTTTCATTCCTACCACCCTGCCCAGGACCACATAGCTTCAAGGAGCAGAGCAGAAATTCTAGCGTCAGTTCACACAGGTGCAGTGGTTGTATAAATCACCGGTCCCGGGACACGGTTTCACTCTCTAAGGTCTCAGAGCCCTGGAGAGAGAGTAGGTCGCCTGGACATTATTCTAGGTGATTCTGGTGAATCCCTAAAAGGTGGTGGTGCAGACCTTGCATTTGGCAGGCGGGCACAAGTAGAGGGAATTGCTACAACCCCATCCCCCCCTCCGGAAAGAAGAGAGAAAATCTGCAGAAGGCTCGAGTTCCCACACGCACCCCCAACGGCCTTCGAAGAAGTCACCAGGCGCGAGTGTGTGTGTACGTGTGTGGGGGGGAGGGGAGGGTGACACCTCGGGGATGCAAACGGCTAGATTGTTGGCAACATTATTAGGGAGTCGAGATTTTGTTTTTGTGGCTTCAAGTTCTTGGTTTCTAGGAAGGGCGAGCTCCCGCTCAGCTCAGCCGTTTCCAAGCGCGGCACCTAGTCCACTCCGAGCTCATGTATAGGAAGTTCGCGTGGGCTTCTCGCGAGGCGCCCTGCGTCTCCCTCCCGGACAGCAGACGCTTGGCGAGAATAATAGGGGCACCCTCGCAGGGGCCCCCCCCCCACCAGCCGCCGCGCAATCAATGTCCCCCACCTTCCCCGCCCGGGCGCTGCGCTCTCCCCGCCCGAACTTCCCGGGCCCAAAGCTCCCCGAGGCGGAGGGCCGGGCCGTCGGGGCGCGCCCCCCTCCGACCCCCCCCCCCCCCACCGGGCGCGGGAGTTCGGGGCTCGGGGCAGCGCCGGGGAGCGCCGCACGGCGCGGCGCGGGGAAGCCAAGCACAGGCCCCGGCCGCCGCGCCGCGCAGGCCCCTCCCCGGCTCCGCGGCCGTTTGGCTAGTTTGTTTGTCTTATTTTTAATTTCTCCGAGGCCAGCCGGAGCAGGTTTGCTGGCAGCCGGCGCCCTCCAGCCATCACGCGACCAGCCAATCTGCGGGCGGAGGCGGGGAGGCGGCGGCTGCGCGCCGGGCCACCTTAAGGACGCGCTCCCGGCCGGGGCTGGGCGGCTCCCGGCGCCGCGACCAATGGATCTCGGCCTCTGTTTAAATAGACTCGCGCTGTCAATCATCTTCCTCTTCGTCAGCCTCCCCTCCACCGCCATATTGGCCACTTAAAAAAGGGGGCTCGCCTTTTCGGGGTGCTCTTCTCGCCCGCCTCCCCGCTCCCGCGCGCGCGCGCTCGCCCGCTCCGGACCGGGACGCCCGCCAGGTTTGGGGGGAGCCGCGGGGGTCGTGGGACCCCGCGGGCTCGCAGCGGCTGCGACTCGGCGGGGCCGGGCGCCCCCCTCCCGGCTCCCCTCGGCTCCCCGCCCTCCCGTACACTTGATCCGCCGCGACTCGGGCCGGCCGGGGCCGGGGCTTCCCCTCGCCCCCACCCCCCGCGCCCGCGCGCTCCTGCCGCCCGCGCAGTTACTCGTCCGTGAGTGTTGCTCTTGGCGCGGCGGGCGAGCGCCGGCCGGAGGCGAGGGCTGCGGGCCGGGTCGGCGCGTCGCGGGGCTCGCCCGGGTTTTGTTTTTTCGGATCGCGCGCGCTCTAGGCGGCCGTGCCGAGGCGGGACGAAGATGTCAAACGTGCGGGTGCCCAACGGGAGCCCGAGCCTGGAGCGGATGGACGGCCGGGCGGCGGAGTACCCCAAGCCGTCGGCCTGCAGGAACCTCTTCGGCCCGGTCAATCACGAAGAGTTAACCCGGGACTTGGAGAAGCACTGCCGAGCCATGGAGGAGGCGAGCCAGCGCAAGTGGAATTTCGACTTCCAGAATCACAAGCCCCTGGAGGGCAAGTACGAGTGGCAGGAGGTGGAGAAGAGCAGCTTGCCCGAGTTCTACTACAGACCCCCGCGCCCCCCGAAAGGCGCCTGCAAGGTGCCGGCGCCGGAGAGCCAGGGTGTCAGCGGGCACCGCCAGCCGGTGCCTCTGATGGGGTCCCAGGCAAACTCAGAGGACACGCTTTTAGGGGAGCAGAAGAGCGATGCTGCGGACAGCCAGACGGGGCTGGCGGAGCAGTGCAGGAAGCGACCTGCGGCGGAAGGTAGGGGACCCCCCCCCCATATCGAGAAATGCCTGTCCTGCACCTCTCCTCCGACCGGCCGTCCCGTCTGCCCAGGGGTGTGTTGGGGGCTGGAGGGGGAGGGAGCGCTTTGCCTCCTTGGGGTCTCTACCGTCGACTTTGTTTGCAGCGCCTTAGATTCTGCTGGGGGTGCGGTAGCGGGACTGCGGAGGGGGGGCGGAGGGGGGCTGGTGGTTGTGAAACTTTCCTCGTCTCGGCTTTGCAACGCCCGCGAGCCGAGTCGCGTCGGCTGTTTATGATTTTTGAGTCGGAAGCCTGAGATTGTGTTATCTGATAATTGCTCTTACACTTAAAAACATCACTACGGATCCACCCCGCCAGGCGCAGGGCGCTGACAAGGTTGGGGTGTTTATCAGCAGGGGTGGGGGGAGGGGGGGAGGGGGAGGAGGCCTCTCTCTCCACTCGACCCCCCACCCCCACCCCCACCCCCGGGCTTTAGAATGCACCCTCAGTTCGAGACACACCGCCACTGTTGCGGACCCGACGGGTCACCACTGTGGGTGGACGCCGTGGGTCTGGGGGCGCCCTGCTAAGTGGGCCGGCTTGTGTCAGCCCTTTGTGCCTTGCTGCTAGGGATTTCATGCGTGTGCTCATTCCTCCTCGCCCCCAGATTCCAGTGCTCAAAACAAAAGAGCCAACAGAACAGAAGAAAACGTTCCCGACGGTTCCCCCAACGCTGGCTCCGTGGAGCAGACGCCCAAGAAGCCGGGGATGCGAAGACGGCAGACGTAAAGCCAACGGTTAGTTGGACCAGAGACACTTTTCCTTGAAACCTGACATGAGGGCAAGTGGCCTGGGCTTTTGGGCTTGGACCTGGCCCCCCCGTGAGCCCCGCCCAGACGTGCTGGGAAGAGGAGCCCCCCCTCAGACCCTCCCGCCCCCCCGCCCCCCCCCCCCCCCCCGCAAGACCTGGGCAATCAACTCAGTCCCACATTTCCCCAAGGTTCCCTTGGAGTCCGATTTTGACCGAGACAGGGAGGAATGGCAGGCAGTGGTTACATGTCCACGTAGGAGGGGAAGCTTAGCCACAAATGGCCCCCTCTTTGGAGGATCAAAAGATTTTAAAAGTGAAAGGGAGGTAGGTTACATTCTTCAGTCGGTTTTCTCCCTCCCCCCCAACTGTCCCTTTCCTTGTTTACTGAGAAGTTAGTGGACGTGAAGGGAACTGGTGTATTTTTTTTCTTTCTTTTTTTTTTTTTAGCCAAAAAGGAAAGCTCAAAAAATACTTAAGTTCCTCCTGTATTTCTCTGCCCTGAAGTTGTAAAGCAGAAGTAAAATTTACTCTGCTGGAGTAAGTAAGCAATCCAGGAACACGTCAGCATGTGTATGCTAATCGCTGTAGAACAGGATGATTTGGGTATTTGTAGGGGAAATGGAGAGTAGATATCAGGGCTGGCCAGGGCTGGCCCGTACAAGGGAAGTTGAGACTTTTCCATTACTACACTGATTAACATGCATAACTAATTTGAATAACTCAGCCCCCTCCCACTTCCTATGGATTGGCTCTCTCCGTGATCAAAGCTCCATATATTAGTAGTTTGTAAACATCTTAAGAGATTTAGGCCACCCCCAGCTCCCCAATAAATACTCTAGCATAGAAAGAACTCTTAATAAATGTTGCCCTTGCTTTTCACATCCTCACTAACAACACAACAGTTAATTGGAAACTCAAGTTTGTTATTTTGTAATCGTTACACACGCAGGCACGCACCCCTTACATTAGCTGATGTTTTTTCAGGAACGCTACAAAGCGGCATTTCTGGAATCAGTATTGTAGCAGTGCATGGAGTGGGAAAATGTCTCCTGAAACAGCATTCCTATTTGCTGTGCGTAGATTTGTGACTTGTGGCCTTGCTCGTCAGATGAGCCACAGCGGGAGTGTAGCAGGCGTCCATTCTGGTCTGGCACCGTCCCCGTCACTCTGGCATTTGTTGCTCTCTGTCGCCAGTTCGGAGAATAGTCAAAATGGGAGTCGAGACTACCCAGTGGCACTTGGGCGTGTCTGTCTATATGCTATAGATGACTAAGACCCCAGAATGCTGGGAGGGGAGAGAAAAATTTAAAAACGTTTCCTTGAGAGATTACATTTCTGGTTCGTCTTGGAATTGAGAGCATTTGGTGTCTGTTAAGTATACCTGTTTCTGAATTTTCCTCCATATCTGCCTGCTCGAGACCAGGATTCTCAGTCTTTTACACTACTGACATTTAAAACAGAATAATTCTTTGTTGTGGGGCTGGCCCTGGGAGCTATAGAGGACTTCACAGCATCCTAGCCTCTTCTATGCCATGCCCTCCCCCAAGCCCCCTACCCCCCTACCCCCTACCCCCTAGACCCCCAGTGCTGTGACAACCAAACATTGCCAAATGCCCCCTGGAGGGCACAGTTGCTCGCTGTTGTAAACCCACTGTAGATGAAAGTGCACAACACAGAGGGCAGGACAGCCGGAGGGAGGGAAGCCGTGTGGAGATGGTGCAGGCAGCAACTCTCGTGGGCACATTTCCTTCCCAGCGGCTGGGGCTTCCGGGCTCGGACTAGGCCAGGTTGCCCAGGGCTTTTCTCCTAATTCTTGCTTCTTTGTTTCTTTTGCAGAACGGAGAGTCTGTTTCCTTGTTTATCGGCTCCATCACTGCTTGATGAAGCAAGGAAGATAAAAATTTAAAAAAATTAAAACGCGTATTGCCGACTCCGAGGAGTGGACATCCTGTATAAGCACTGAAAAAGCAACAACATGATAACACTAAAATGTTAGGCGTTCTTAAATGACCCGCCTCTAAAAGCGATGGATGTAGCATTGTGCAACTAGGTGTTCCTTATTTGCTTCATTGTACTACCTGTGTATATAGTTTTTACCTTTTATGTAGCACATACAACTTCAGGGAGGGAGGGCAGGGAGGGCTGGAGAAATTGGCAGCAGGGGGGGGATTCGAAGAGCTTGCTTTGATTTATAGCAAGGAGAAAAAAAATAGTGGACCTGTGTTAAAACAAGCGAATTGTTTTCTTCCTTTCGGTGAGAACTGATACTTGATTCCTAACTCATCCAAATACCAATATTGACTTACAAAGTGTATTCTCATTCCGGAGCTCTGGTAATTCCGTTACATGACAGTAAATCTTTTTTTTTTTTTTAAGAAAACTTTTTCAGTGTTTCTACCCCCTACCCCCATTCTTGCTTCAAGTTGGAATTTACCAGTTAATTATTCATCAGTTAGGAAAAATCACTCCAGGAAATTCTGGGCAAAAAAATCTGGGGTGCATCAGGGGAATTCGGAGTGCTCAAAAATGACCATCTAATTTTTACCAGCTTTGTTGAGAAAATGTCTTTTTCATTTTGAGCTGTGTAGACAGTCAACATAATTCTAAACCGTTGGCAATTTTTTTTTAAGATCTAGAAATAACTTCATTAAAAAAATGAAATGATTTTTTAATTGAAAGTGTCTCATTTGATTTGTTAATTTGCCCAAAGGAAAATGTTGTTTTTTAAAAAAGGAAAGTGCCTGGAGAGCCAGCATACTGGTGGGGAAAAGGGGGATGGATACTACATTTTTAAACAGTATTTTTACATTTCCTGTGTATGTATGAAACAAACCATTTTAAATGTACCTGTGTACATAACTCTGTAAAAACACTGAAAAATTATACTAACTTATTTATGTTCAAAGAGATTTTTTTTTTTTAATCTAGACAATATACAAGCCAAAGTGGCATGTTCTGTGCATTTGTAAATGCTGTGTTGGGTAGTATAGGTTTCTTTTCCCCCTCTTCTGTTAAATAATACGGCTATGCTTAAAAGATTGCATACTGAGCCAAGTATAATTTTTTTGTAATGTGTGAAAAAGATGCCGATTATTGTTACACATCAAGCAATCAATAAAGAAAACTTCATAGCTATTCACTGAGCTGTAGCGTGCTTTGTGCTTTACTAAGCTGGAGGTAATGACTAGTTATATTTACACAAATAACAATAGACAGTGACAAATATCTAGAAAAGTCAGGCTCACAACTCACAAGCTGTTTATGTGGGCCCCAACGTAGTCGTCACTATTTCCACTTGGTTCTGTACGAGTACATGGTGCTGTAGATGTGGAGAAACCACATTTTCACATAAAAAAGATTGTCAAAATCTCTAGGCATTCAAATATTTACATCTTCTAGGATATGAATGTGTCAGAACCCAAATTTCTTACGTAAGTGTAGGCTGATCACACTTTGGCAAGATTGAAAATGAAAGTAACTCAGTAACTCCGTGACTTCTCCAAACTCTGGATTCACACATGCAAAATTGTTAAGAAGTGAGCCGTGCTTCCACCATCTAGCCTACACTGTCCAAAACATCCTTTATAAACTGGTGTGTATGCAGTTAGAACACATATGCCAAAAAAAAAAAAAATCAAGCTGGTTGTCACCTAAATGCCTCAATTTCTAAATTTCCTGGTTATCTACACAACTGAAAACAGGTCCATCTAAACCTGAGGATTTGGGGTCCCCATATCCACAGGGCAGAGATTCTGATTTCACTTAAAAACATAAATGGCATTTTAGTGTTAGCTTTGCTGAAAATGATTTCTGTCATTGCTCACTGTCTTCAAAAATGGTTTAAGGTATAGGAGTCAGTAACTTTTTCGAGGAATCTGTTAAGAGTTGAGTGGCAAAAATGTGGCTTTAGGTTAGACTGTTTTCTTCATAAATATCTGACTTACCTGGTTACACTCTTAGTAAGCGTTCTTGACAAGATAGATTCAGTTAACTGATGCAAGTTTGTGTGTGTGTGTCCGTGTGTGTGTGTGTGTGTGCGCGCGCGTGTCTGCCTGTCTGTCATCTGTTTTTGATGACTTGAGCTACATCTTACAAGTTAAAGAAGGTTTAATTAAGGACTAAACCTTTTTCAAATGTTTCTATTCAAAACACGCACGCGGTGTATTTCAGGAAGAGAACGAGAAAGCAAGAAAAACAATTCAAAATGGGGTAGAAGGAGGGGTGAGTCGGGGAAATCAAATTGAAGTTTCTCTAAACCCAAAAGGAGGCTTCCAAAAAAGTGTCTCTAACGGAGAAGGGGCGGAAAATCCTCTTAATTGCTGCAGGTTCCCGGTTTCCCTCTCCCCCAAAAGGCGTCGTTCCTGCTTTTGGAGACCGCGATTTGGGAACGCCGCGCCTCGAAGACGCGGGTGCCGGCCGCGCCCCGCACGTTTCCCCGGAACGCAGCTCCCCACTTCGGGGTCGGGTCTCCCCCAGGGCGCCCCCAACCCCGCCATCCGGGGCGCCACCCCACCCCGGAGAGCGGGACCCGCCGCCCGCGTCCCTCGGGCCGAGATGCGGCCGCCCGCCCCGCGGGCCACCGCGCTGTTCGCTCGCCGGCCCGTCCCGCGTTCTCCCGCAGTGGCGCCGGCGGGATCGGGCGGGCGAGGAGCCCCCGCGCCCCGCAGCGCCCCGCTTGCAGCGCGCAGTTCCCGCGCCCCGAGCGAGCGCCCGAGGCCGTGCCGGCCGGTTGCGCCCCGGGGCCAGCGCAGCCAGACTGGGCGGTTTCTCGGAAACTTGCCTCCCCGCTTCTCTCTCCTGCACCGAGAAAGAAACCAAAGCCCCCCACCCCGCCCCGATTCCTTTCCACCAACAGACCCCCCCACACCCGTACCCGGCCCCCTCCAGGGCGCCCGGGGGGCTGCGGCTAAGGGGAGAACCTCTCGGGGCCGCAGCGCGCTCCCACCCCTCGCGGGCTCCAATGATCCGCGGCCCCGCGCATTTCGAAAGCGTCCCCCGCTCGCCGGCGGCCCCGGACCGAGACGTGAGCGCGGGAAGGGCCCGGAGCCACCGCCGCTGGGGATGGGGGGTCCCTGCCTCCCTCCCGGCCTCTCTGCAACGTCCTCATCGCATCTCCGGATGCCTGGCGCGGGGAACGCGGACAGGGACCCTCGGGGCTGGTGGTCGTGGAAGGGGGGGGCGCGAGCAGGGAGCCCCGAGGCGCACTGCCTGGGAGAGGGGCGCGCGACCTTGCGGGGCCCGGGGCGCCCACCGCCCTGACCGCGCCCAGCGACCTTTCCCCGGCGGCCTGGGGTCGCCATTTCATCTCCATCCTGGTTCGCTTTGACACTTGCCCTGCCCAAGCTTTTTAGCTTCAATAAGGTGTTTAAAGAAAAAAAAAAAAACCACAAAAAAACCAAAAAGTGCCTGGTAATGTCTCTGGTAATTTCTCCTCCAGAATATAATATTAAAAAAACACCTTAAAGTATAATTTGCCATCGCCTTCACCTGAGCCACACCCCACCTTCGCCAGAAAATCCGGTTTAAATAATAATAATACAAAAAAAAACCCACAAAAAAAAACCCCTGCAAAACCAAGCTGCGAGGGCTAAAGAGGCCCGCAACCAAAATATCCCCCCCGCCCCCCGGGAGGATGTGAGAGAAACTTCGCGGATCTCAGCGCCAGTGGGGGTGGGGTGGGGTGGAGTGGGCCGAAGGGGGGTAGAAGCGAAAGTACAGGGACACGTCCGCCCAGGGGGCCGCGCGGCCATCGCCGTACCTGGCCCCCACCGCGTCTCGCGTGGGGACCCGCACGGAACGGGCAGGCAGCCTTTTTTTGGGGGGTGCTTTTTTTTATTTTAATGCTTTGAAGAAGCCCCCCCTCCCCGCGCCAGCAAACAAACAGGAATCGATGCGTGCTGGGCGCGCAGCTCCGACGCGCCCGCAGAGGGAGGTTCGGCCCAGGCGGGGCGCCGGGGATTGCATCACCGCGGCTCCCCCTGCAGAAAATGGGCTCCGGAGCGCGGCCACCATCTTGGCGCCCGGGCCCCGCGCGCCATCCCGGGGCGCTCGGCGGGCACCCCCGCGGCCCGGGCCGGGCACAGCGCCCCCTCTCCGCCGCGCCCTCCCCGCGCCCGCGCGCGCCTTTTGTGTGCCGCGCGCTGTGTGCGTGCGCCGGCGCCGCTGTGTGCGCGCCGCGCAACTCCGACGGGCCGTTTTTTGTTTTTTTTTTTCCATCCCCCCCCTTTCTCCCCCTCCCCAGCCGGGCTAGCGGTTGTAAACTTGATTGGCATTGGCTGCGCCCACTGACCCCTGCTCCGGCTCCGCGGAAGATTTAAGGTGGATCCGGGAGGCCGCGGCGAGGGGCGGAGTCTCGCGCTACAGCCGGGTTGGGTGGAAAAAACCAAAACAAAACAAGAAAAGGATGGTGGGGGGGGAGGCAGAAAAGAAAGAAAAGGAAAAAAAAATAACAAGGACGCCAACAACTCCCCCCTAAGATCTCGGGCCTGGAGCTTTTTTCTTTTTTTTTTTGAAGAACCCCCAGGGCACGGTCCCCCCCCACCCGCCTCGCCCCAGCCCGTGCCCGCCCCGCCCACGCCCGCCGAGCCCGCCGCGCCCCGCCTCCGCCCGCCCCGCTCCTTCCCATTGGCCCGCGCCTGCAATTTGAATTTTTTTTTTCTCTTTTTGGGGCTGGGCGGAGGAGGCTTGTTTTGTTACGAAAAATACAAGATCTGGTGGCGAAACCGGCCTCGGTCTCTCGAGGTGGGGGTGTCTTTGCTGGTTTTGTGGGGAAGGAGGCTGGGTGGAGCCTGGGCTCCCTCCTGTTTTCCCCTCCCGCCCCCAAGTGCGCTGGGCAGCGCTGGGCTGATGGAGAGGGCGCGCCTGGGCGCTGGTGGGAGCCCGGGAGAGGACGCACCTTCCCTTGAGGGGAAAGGTAGAGTTGGGGACCGCGGGAGCGGCGAAGGGCGCCCGGAAAAAGCAACAGGCCACTTCCAAGAAAGAAAGAATAAACAGGAGAAATGCACAAGTGAAGCAAACATATGTGATTTCAAGACCAGCCAGTCGGAACCTTGTGCGTTCAGGCACTCGGTGTCATTTCCCCCCTGAATTTTTATAAAGGCTTCAAATTTGTTTCTGGATCCCGGAGTTCATTTGAGCAGGGAAAAATGTACAAGCAAGTTCAAGCCTGGGAATAAGACTTTTAAGTTAACTTCTGAGTCTGGGAATGTGTCTTCTGCATACAGTCCTTTAAGGTTTCAGACAGCGTTATTTGTAACGGGTCCGATAGAAGCGGTAGCCTTTATTCATTATAACCCAATTATCTCTGACTTTACTGTGAAAAATACCCTGAACTTTATAATAACTCAAGTGATTCCCCAGAACCACTCTCGGTTCCGCTTAGTGAAGTTAGTTAGCAGTTAGCTGCTTTAGCCACGACTCTTGTGCAAAGTAGCTAACAATTTCAACCAAATATCCAACCCCAACCTTAGAATCCACAATTCCTAACCCAACTGTCTCGTCCAGTTTTCAGTTCTTAAATCTGCCACCCCCCCCCCATGTATAAACCCCAACTAACTCCCCTCCCACCATTAATCAACCTACTTATTATACAGGAAGTAATTTCTTCCAAGAAGACCTCGGAGCGGGGACTGGACACTGCAGGCCAGAGGAATGGCGGAGTTCAGCTGGGCAGAGTGGCTCTCCATCCTGCTGAGACCTCTGAGAGCCTGTTGCTCTCCACCTTGGGATTTCTGCATCCCCAGTATAAATTAAGCACTTGGCCCCGTTGATCACCATTTTCTAGAGTTTTCCTGTCCAAAGGAATGAGAATCAGAAGCTCCTTGTGGCTGTTGAGTTCCTGAATAGGGTGGACTTAAATGCCAGCGCTCAAGAATTACATGGGGAGGGGCAGGAGTGATAGCACAGCAGGTAGGGCGTTTGCCTTGCACTCGGTAGACCCGGGTTTGATTCCCAGCATCTCATGTGGTCCCCTGAGCACTGACAGGAGTAATTCCTGAGTGCATGAGCCAGGAGTGACCCAAAAACCAAAAAAAGAAAGAAAAAAGAAAGAATTACATGGGGGATGGAGCATAGTACATCGGGTTGGGCACTTGCCTTACCCATGGCCAGATCTGGTTATATCCTCCGTACCCCATGTGGTCCCCCTAGCCAGTTAAAGAGTGATTCCTGAGTGCCAAGCCAGAAGTAAACCCTGAACACCACTGGGTGTGGCCTCCAAACCACCTCCCCCCAAAAAAAAAACCAATCCTCCAAGCTCCAGTTCCCCCCCCCCAAAAAAAAACCCAATAAACAACAAAAAAACCCTCAAAGGTCAGGTATTTCTGTGGTTTTATAGGCATTACATGTTGAAGTTACATTTGGATATACTGGGTTAAATAAAATGCATCATTCAATATAACTGTCATTTGTTTCTTCCCATGTGTTTTAGTTACAGGATGTATTTTTCTAAAAATTATGTTTATAAAGTTGTTCATTGGGGCTGGAGCGATAGCACAGCGGGTAGGGCGTTTGCCTTGCACGCGGCCGACCCGGGTTCGAATGCCAGCATCCCATATGGTCCCCTGCCGCCAGGAATAATTCCTGAGTGCAGAGCCAGGAGTAACCCCTGTGCATCACCGAGTGTGACCCAAAAAGCAAAAAAAAAAAAAAAAAAAAAAGTTGTTCATGATGATTTATTACATCAAGATTCCAGCACTAATCCCACCACTATCACACCTTCCTGTCACCGTTACTTCCAATTTTCCCAACCACCCCTCAGGCCTATCCCTAGAGCAAACCCATTACAGAACAGTTTTGACTTACAGGTGTGATCTGCATTTTATACATATATAGTGGTTTGGGGGCCACAGCTGGTGATGTTCAGGGTCACTTCCTGCCCTGTGCTCTGCAGTCTCTCCTGGTGGTGCTCCTGGGCCCCTGGGCCCCGGGTTCCTGCATATAACATGTGTGCTCCAGCCCTTGGAGCTTCTCCCCATTCCCTGTGCTCCTTGTGTAGGTTGGGAGCCACACCCTGCATCTCTCTGGGCTTTTTCTGGGCTCTTCACTCAGGGATCACTCTTGGCCTGGCTCCAGGAAGCATGTGGGGTACTGAGGCTCAAACTGGTCAGCTGTGAGCAAGGCAAGTGCGCTCCCTGCTGTACTATTGCCCTGGCCCCCATCCCCCGTGTCGCAGTTATTTTGTTTGTTCTGTTTTGGGGGCTACATCACCAGTGCTTGGGGCCTTCTCTGGGCAGCTCTGGGTTTGGGAAATCACCAGGTGCTGACGCCTTCTGTCCTAAAGCATGTGCTCAGCCTCAGTGCTCTCTCGCCAGCCCCACTTGGGTTTTTTTTGTTTGCTCTTCTGTTTTTCTGTTTTGTTTTTCTTTCTGGACATACCTGTCACTGCTCCAGCATCCACCCCCAGCTTGGTGCTGG
Organism: Sorex araneus; assembly: GCF_027595985.1. Taxonomy (NCBI): domain Eukaryota; kingdom Metazoa; phylum Chordata; class Mammalia; order Eulipotyphla; family Soricidae; genus Sorex; species Sorex araneus. The sequence goes on from NC_073311.1 coordinate 53,543,544, forward strand.
CGGGGAGCCCACTTCTGCCAGAGTGCTTGGGGATCAGACCGGACCCCCTGCACGCAAAGCTTGAGTGTTTGGCCGTGGAACCATCTCCTGGCCCCGCGTTGTATTTTCATTAGACATCGCTGTTCTGAATCCGTCCCTGTGCCAGCTGGAAGCTCCGTCTCGGCGGGTGGTGGCCGGTGAGGCTGAGGAGTCTGCAGCCACGCTCACTTCCCACGTGAAAGTCAGCCCCCAGCTCAGCCTCGGGCCCTGCAAGCAGATCTGCCAACACCTGCCCCCACGGCTTCATCGCTCGTGCTCTGGGAATGTCTGGCTGTGTCTGATGAAGCCAGATGTGAGCACAGCTCTTGGCATCTGTGAATGGAGGCTCTGGGGAGTGCAGTGTGGTCCAAAGGCCCAGAACCTTTTTCCTGCCTTCCTTTGGGGAGATGGTTGTGTGTCTCGAGACTCCTGTCTCTCACAGAGGAGTCAGTGAACCGGCAGGCCAACACATTTTTGGCCAGCGTGCTTGCCTGCGAAAGGAAGCTAACTTATTTATACTAATTTTTTTCTTTTTTTTAACTTTTGGGCCATACCTGGCTGTGCTCAGACGCTCTGGTGGGGTTCAGGTGACGCTTGGAATCGAACCCAGGTCAGCTGCATGCAAGGCAAGTGCCCTACCAGCTGTTCTACTGCTCCAGCCCACAGTAAACTCTTAGTAAGTTGGTTTTTGGGTTGTTTTTGTTTTGAAAGTGGTGCACAGAGGCCTGGAGGCTCCGCCAGCAATTCAGCCAATCAGACCAGGCCAGGCCCTGCAATGCTGGGGATTGACTGGGGGCTCCAGGCCTGTGGCACTCGGGGTCAGTGTGGTGCCAGCCTGGGTTCCAGACACACTAGGCCTGTCCCTGAAACTGATATTATCCCCTGGCTCTTTTTTTTTTCTTTTTGGGTCACACCTGGCGATGCACAGTGGTTACTCCTGACTCATGCACTCAGGAATTACTCCTGGTGGTGCTCGGAGGACCATATGGGATGTTGGGAATCTAACCTGGGTCGGCCGCGTGCAAGGCAAACACCCTACCTGCTGTGCTATCGCCCCAGCCCCTATCCCCTGGCTCTTTAACATGCATTTCAATTTTATTTCAATTCTTACACTAAATTTTGATAAGTTCTGGACCATTGGAACGACCAGTGTTCTATGGTCCATCTGTTCATGCACTCGGGGCCATATTCTTCGATTAGCTTCAGGTTTAGAATATGTTTCCATTGCCGGTAGCACTAAGTCTGCTCCACAAAACAAGACTCTCTGTTTTGGTGGTGGTGATGGTGGAGTGTCAGGTCACAGCTGGTGGTGCTCTGGGGTTATTCCTGGCTCTGAGCTCAGGGATCAACTCAGGGGATCACGTGCCCACGTGCCGGGATTGAAGCCAGCGGGCTGCTTGCAAGGCAAATTCCTTCAACTTGCACTATCTCTTCGGCCTCCCTTTCCATTTCCTTTTTGTTTTGTTTTGTTTTGTGTTGGGGGACACACCCGGTGAGTGCTCAGGACTCACTCCTGGCTCTGCACTCAAGGATCACTCTTGGCTGTGCTTGGGGATCGAACCTGGGTTGGCAGCATGCAAAGCAAGTGCCCTAAATACAGTACTATCACTCCACTACACCCCTCCCATCTTTTTTAAATGAAGAGTTTTCCTAGATTCTTTGGTTCTCCTCTTCTTCCCTTTAAACATGGATTTAAAATGAATCTGGTGCTCGCTTCGGCAGCACATATACTAAAATTAAAATGAATCTGTTTACTTGGGAATATAAATCTTGTTGACTTTTTGTGGTTTTTGTTTGTTTGTTTGTTTTGGGCCATATCTGGTGATGCTCAGGGCTAACTCCCGGCTCTGCACTCAGGAGTCACTCCTGGTGGGACTAGGGGACCACATGGCGTGCCAGGGATCAAACCAGGGTTGATGATGTGTCAGGCAAGCGCCCAACCTGCTGTACTGCCTCTGTTCCTCCTATTGACTTTTATTCTATTTTATTTTTAAAATTTTTTTTAATTTTTTATTTATTTATTTATTTATTTTGCTTTTTGTGTCACACCCAGCAATGCACAGGGGTCACTCCTGGCTCATGCACTCAGGAATCACTCCTGGTGGTGCTCAGGGGGCCATATGGGATGCTGGGATTTGAACCCGGGTCGGCCGCGTGCAAGGCAAACGCCCTACCCGCTGTGCTATCACTCCAGCCTCCTGACTTTTATTTTTTAATTTAATTTTTTTTTGCCTTTGGGGGTCACACCTGGTGATGTTCAGGGGTTACTCCTGTCTCTGCACTCAGGAATTACTCCTGGCATTGCTTGGGGGACCATATGGGATACCAGGGCTCAAACCTGGATTGGCCGTGTGCAAGGCAAACGTCCTACCCACTGTACTAGCGCTCTGACCTCACCTATTGACTTTTAGAAATAAGTTAGTCTCCTGCTTTCACACTCTACAAATTCCTGAACATAAATTCCTAAAACTCTTATAAGTGTAGAAGGGAGGAGAGAGAAGAGGGGGAAAAGGGGATAAAGGAACGAAAGAAAAGAAGCCATAGATGAACTCATCCAACCAGAAAAAACCTTATAGGGTGTTAGAAGAACATAATCTCAGAGTTGGGAAGGTCCTTATGACACAATGCAGAACCTAGAAACTATAATACTGATACTGATACATTTGCTAACATGAACAAAATCTCCAACAAAGTTCGCAGCCAATGGCTTGGGATGATTGTTTTCCAGCACTGTGCACAGACCTAGTGCCCTGAATTGGAGACTTAAGAATGTTCAGCTTGGGCACCGGGAAAGGGTTCAAGTGGCAGAGCATATATCTAGCACATGTCCAGCCCCTGGGAAAGGGCTCAAGTGACAGAGCTCATGCCCAGCTCATGCCGTGAGGTCATTCTCCCCAACTGTGTCTCCCCACCACTGACCACCAGGCATGGCCATGGTGGTCCCAAGCAATGCCAGTGGAGCAGGACCCTAACATCACCAAGGAGTGTCCCCAGCTAAAAAGAAAAGTGGAAACAAGGAGAACGGGGTAAGTTTTATGTCAATTTATAACCACGACGATTGACAAGTGGCATGGATGGAAGGAAGGACGGACGCTGGTTGGGTGGGGCTCTTTGGGCTCTAGAATGAACCTGGGTTTGAGTTCCAGTGGCCTCACTTAAATCTATGGGACTTTTTCAAGTTATAGAGAGACCAGGGAGAAAGTTTCTTGGGGACTGGAGAGAAAGTTGAGTGTGTGCAAGTGTGTGCTGTGCCAGTGTGAGGCCTGGGTTTGACCCCCGGCATACCCAGTGTGCCTTACCCCCAGCAGTGCAGGGACACAGGCATGGTCAGATGTGGCCCCCAAACTGAGCAACTGGTCAGTGGGATGTACATGCAGCAGTTAGCACGTTGACGTGGCACGTGGTGATGACTAGTATACATGTATGAACAGTGGAGGGGGTGGAGAAATAGTAGAGGCAGGTAGGACCCTTGCCTTACATGTGGTTGACCTGGGTTCAATCCCCTGCACCCCATATGGTCCCCTGGGCACCACCGGAAGTGATCCCTGAGTGCAGAGCCAGAAATAAGCCCCAAGCACTGACAGCTGGAATGTGACCCCAAAGCAAAACCAAACCAAATCCAAACTAATATAATTCACAAAACGTCGAGTTCTCCTTGAATTCTCAAGGAGCCACAGCCAGGATTATATTAACCCAGTGAATATGTTTTTTTTTCCTTTTTTTGTGCCCAGGATTGAAACCAGGCCTCATCTGTGGGAAGCGTGTCCTCCACAGCCACAGCCCGTCTTGTCGTTTTTAGTTAGTGCTGTTATTCCCTGAGGAAGAAGAAACGTGGGCCTGGCTGTGGCTCAGAGGGCAGGGCACGTGCCTGCCGGGGGGCTGGGGAGGGGTCCTGAGTTGGACCCGGGCACTTCCTGCCCATCTCCATTGCTGGCTGGGCATACCCGGGAGTGACCATAAAACACAATAAAAAGGGCGTGTGGAGGGGTAGTACACAGGGCAGGGTGATGCTTTGCATATGGCCGACCCAGGTTCAATTCCTGGCGCCCCCCCAAACCCTGTAAGGAGTGATCCCTGAGTGCAGAGCCAGGAGTTACCCCTTAGCACTGCTGGGTGTGGGCCCCAAAACAAAATAAAGAAATGGAGGACACTGGGGGAGGGGGGTTAAGAGACATAATTAATATATTGGAAAAGAGAAATCGAAGTAGTGAATTTTATCGAGATGTGTTTTGGGGGCTCCGAGGCCCAGAGGTCTCTTCCGGTGGATCAGTGCGAAGGTGCAGTGCTGCTCAGGGCCGTGGGACAGAGGTTTGGTGGCTGACCCAGGAAGTTCTCGAGCGTCTCCAGAGCGAGGCTTGGGGGACCATGGGGTGCTGGGAATGGGAATGACATCAGCCCCTTAGCCTCTGTATTAGTTCTCCGGTGTGTATGTTTTGGGGCCACATCTGGATATGCTAAGGGTTCTGTGACTGAACCATATGTGTTTTCCCCCTGAGAGCTTGGTGAACCATATGTGGTAGCAGGGATGGAACCCGATGTCCACTCTGTGTAATTTTAAAGCTTAAAAAGCAAAGCCTTGTTCAGTGTAGGGTCATCTCCTACACTGCCAACTCAGAAAGAACCTTTTTCTGTGCTCTGAAGGAACACCTCCCACCCCAGGACAATACCAAACCAGAAAATGTTTTCTGTGCATATAGCAAAGCACTGATATTCCTGATAAAAGTTTCTACAAGTGAGAAAGAGCCAACAAGCCAGCAGAAGAATGAGCAACTATCTGAGCAGTTTGCAGAAAAGGCAACACTAAAAGGCTCTTGGAATCTGAAAACTTGCTGGACTGTCACTTGAGACGATTGAGACAGAAATTAGGTAAAGAATGTATCCTTTTGGGCCAGAACGATAGTACAGCGGGTAGGGTGCTTGCCTTGCACACCACCAACCCGTGTTTGATCCTCGGCATCCCATATGGTCCCCTGAGCACCCCAGGAGTGATCCCTGAGCCCAGAGCCAGGAGTTAGCCTGAGCACCAACTAACCAAACAGAAAGAACGTACATGTTCAGGTTCATAGGGATATAATTGTGTGTGTGTGCTTTTTGGGTCACACCCAGCGATGCACAGGGGTTACTCCCGGCTCATGCACTCAGGAATTACTCCTGGCGGTGCTCGGGGAACCATATGGAATGCTGGGAATCAAACCCGATTGGTCGCATGCAAGGCAAACACCCTACCCAATGTGCTATTGCTCCAGCTCTATAGATTTAAAATTGGCGCCACTCAATAGAACAATTCTAATTGCCTCCCTTTTTTCTATCCAAGGCTGAGTGGGTGCACTGGTGATGAGAAAGCAAGGACTTTGCAGGTGGTGACGCCATGTCAAGGGCCTAGGTTCAGTGTAAAGCCTCCTTCTCGCCTTAGTGTGGCAGAGTCTGCCCACGGGAACCTCCAAAACCTGCCCCTCGAAGCAGGTACACGCACTTCTGTGTCTCGTGTATTCCTGTGCCTGCTGGCTCTGTGTGTGCTGAGAATTTGAACCTCTTCAACATCGTCATCTGACTCAGGCTTTCCCGTACATTCTCGATTCTCTTGCAAATGTTTACTGCACGGTTTATTCTGTTGTCAACGTGACAAGTCAGATCAGCAGAGACAGACTGTTATACCATGGCTGGGTTAGGTTGCAGCAAACCCTACGGGAAATGCTCAGTCCCTCCTATACTAACCAACCCACATTCTGCACCTTATACTGCGATTTAGTAATTCTTCTACAAATTAATTCTTAGAAATAATCAGATGAGCGACGTTATATCTAGATGCAGACATAAGTAAAGATATATTTTCCAGGATGATCATTATAAGCTTAGAGATAGTAGGTTATTTATATTCTTTAGGCATTGTAAGTGGCAAAATTTTTGATGCTGGACTTTCAGGCATATAATGTTTCCACTCTAATTCTACCACCAGTGTCTGTGTTCCCTACAGAAGGATACCAGTTTCTTTTCCATCCCCCAAACTGTCTTTTTTTTTCCCTTCTTTTTGGGTCACACCCGGCGATGCACAGAGGTTACTCCTGGCTCTGCACTCAGGAATTAGTCCTGGGGGTGCTGGGGCACCATATGGGATGCTGGGAATTGAACCCGGGTCGGTTGTGTGCAAGGCAAACGCCCTCCCTGCTGTGCTATGGCTCCAGCCTCACCAACCTGACTTCTTGACAGTAAATTTTATTTATTTCTAGTTTGGGGGTGCTCAAGGATTACTCCTGGCTCTCTACTCAGAGGTCACTCCAAGTGGTGCTCAGAGGATCTTTGTAGTGCCAGGGATGGAACTAGGGCCAGCTGCATGCAAGGGAAGCACCTTAACCCCTATACTCTCCCTCTGGCCCTAAATGTATTAGATTAACAACAACAACAACAACAAGGACACAACTCCTTAGGGGAACGCAGGGCTGGTGATCTGTTGGGAAACTAGTATCTCCAAGAAGACCACAGATCACTGCTCTCAGACCTCTCCGATCAGGGTTGGGGAGCACCTGCCTAAGTGTGGGGGGCCCCAGCTTGGGTTCCCAGCCTCTCATGGCCTCCTCCCAACACTGGGCATAGCCCTGCTAGTCCCTAGCCCCACTGAGGAGGCCGCCTATACCCCAAAAGATCCCCATAATTTTGTCTATTTTTTTTTGTCTTTTTGGGTCACACCTGGCGATGCACAGGGGTTACTCCTGGCTCTGCACTCAGGAATCACTCCTGGCAGTGCTCGGGGGACCATATGGGATGCTGGGAATCGAACCCAGGTCAGCTGTGTGCAAGGCAAACGCCCTCCCCGCTGTGCTATCGCTCCAGCCCCAACTTTGTCTTTAATAACAGGACAAATCATCCATAGTATAAAAGCAGACACAGTGATTTTGGTGGTGCAGTCTCATTTTCCAAATCCCTCCCCCCCACCCAAGGGAGAAATAGCTCAATGGACTGAGCAAGTGCTTTGAGGCCTAGCTTGGTTGCCAGCCTCGCAGAGTCCCCCAAGCCCTGCAGGGAGTCGGCCCTGAGCACTGCCAGGTGTGGCACCAAAAGAAAACAAAAACGTTTTCATTCCCGTGTATTGTGCCTAAAACTGCTGGGATGGCACCTTTCACCTAGATATTTACTATTTTTGAAGCGGAATTATGAAATGACTTTTAGTTTATACAATTTTCTTTATGCTGGCATTTCAAATTATGCATTTTAAAATCATGAAGTTGTTTTTTTTTTTCCCCAGGAGTGGGGGAGGGGTGGCACATCCAACTGTGCTCAGGGCTTACTCCTGGCTCTGTGCTCAGGGATCACTCCAGGTGGTGCTCAAGGGGAACCATGTCTGGTGACAGGGATCGAACCCAGGTCAGTAGTGAGCAAGGCAAGTGCCCCTCTCACTGCACATCATTCTGACCCCCAGGAAAAATCCTGAAGATGCTCCAAATTTGAAAACTAATGAACTTCCTAGTGTTTCAAACACAGTAACTTTCTCTGTCTCCTACAGTCTTCACTGTCGTTCTCCTCTGTTTTTTTCCTGCCGATTTCGTTGCAGATACTGTTCACTCTCTGAATGTATTCAGCCTGAGGAGTGTGTGTGTTTGGCTATATGCTTTTGCTCTGAGAGGACCAGAGGGAGGTATAAATATCTGCATTAGCTCGGGGATATCTTAACAAACCAGGGAAAATTGAGCCTATCCCACCCTCCTGCCACTTGGGATCTTGCTGGTAACATTATCCCAAACCTCACATTCCTTGATCTTTGGCATCGGCACACCCTGGGATTCCTCCTGGAATTCAACAGATTAGCTCCCGCTCTACTTTAGTCATCCTGTTACTTACGACATATCTCGGGGCGGCTCGTTTGCAATTTCAAGCCAGCAGCTCATTTCGGAGCTGTCTCCATACAGGGCTGACCTGGGGCAAATCGAGAAACTCAAGAATTCCTGTGTGGGAGAGCACGGACCCCAGCCTTCCTAGGCGAGACGGGAACATTCTCAGTCCTGACTTCTCCTCAAGCGGGGAAGTTAAGCAGAATGAGGCGCAGCGTTGTCCTGCCGTAAAAATGCCAGGATTCCTTTTTTCCAGAGCTCGCCTTCCGTCCCCGCGGGCAGGTTATTTTCCAGGGAAGCTCGATTTCCTGATTTGGGGCCTGCAAACTGCGTAGTCAGGGAGTGGCAGGAAGATAGGATCGTGGCCACCGAACTGTGGCAGGAGGGAAAAAAAGCAGGTGGAGGTATGCGGGGTGTTGTTACCCAGCGTTGCGTGCCCTCTCGTGGGGCAGGGCTGCAGCGCGTGTGCCTCAGACACGGGGCAGAGCACTGGGCCCCGCAGCGACAGAGAAAGCTCAGGGAGAAGCATCACATGTGAGGGGAAGGAGGCACCTCTGAGCTGCCGTCACGGGCTCCAGCAGGTGGGGGTCCCTGGACACAGGTGCTCGGCAGATGCTGGAATCCAGGCCGTTCCCCTTGGGTTCGCTCCAAATGAGTATTCCTGTGTGTGTGGGAGAACACGGACCCCAGTCTTCATCAGAGAGACGAGGGCATTTGAATTCCTCTCATTCTGATGCCTTGAAGAATCCCCTGTCCCCGTGGCAAGGTGGCTAGACAGCTCTCAGCCTCTCTTCCCAGGTTTGGCTCCCTTGGGGCATTTTTTGATCCCTGACTGTGAGAGATCATTCTGGATCTAGCCCCTGGACCCCACTGACTGTGAGAGATCATTCTGGATCTAGCCCTTGTCCCCCACTGACTGTGAGAGATCATTCTGGATCTAGCCCCTGGACCCCACTGACTGTGAGAGATCATTCTGGATCTAGCCTCTGGACCCCACTGACTGTGAGAGATCATTCTAGATCTACCCCTTATCCCCCACTGACTGTGAGAGATCATTCTGGATCTAGCCCTTGTCCCCCACTGACTGTGAGAGATCATTCTAGATCTACCCCCTATCCCCCACTGACTGTGAGAGATCATTCTGGATCTAGCCCTTGTCTCCCACTGACTGTGAGAGATCATTCTGGATCTACCCCCCTGGCTCTAACTGACTTCACTCAGCTCCATCCTGGCTTCTAGTTCCATCCAAGTAATAGCGAAATGCATGGTTTTGTCTCTCTTACCCCTTCCTCCCCTCCCCTTCCCTCCCTTCCCTTCCCTCCCTTCCCTTCCCCTCCCTCCCCTCTCCTCCTCTCTTTCTTTGCCACAACCAGCAGTGTTCAGGGCTTACTCTTGGCTCTGTGCTCAGTGATCACTCCTGCCGGCCTTAGGGGACCGTGTGGGGGGCCGGGAATCAAACCAGGTCAGCTGCGTGCGAGGCAAGCGCCCTGCCCGCTGTACTAGCATCCTGGCTCCATGAGTTCTTCTCATAGCCACGTGATATTCCATTGTGTGGAGGGTGAGGTGTCGTTCCCATAAAACCCTGCCAATGACAGTATTGTAGAAAAGATTCATAATACGAAGTAAGTCCGTAAAAGTTGCTTCTTCGGCGAGGGGGGAGCACGGAAGCGTGTGTCCTCCTTGCAGTGTGTGTGTGTGTGTGTGTGTGTGTGTGTGTGTGTGTGTGTGTAGGGGCGCTGCTTGCTCCAAGTGTCCTAGGTAACACTGGCGGTTTTGTCCTGTGGGATGTTCTAGGGGCACGACAAGGGGTAGGGATGCAGTTCCTCCTGGGAAATGCCCTTCAGCCACGAGGAGCAGGAAGCAGAAGTTCCCTGCAGAGCCCAAGTCAGGGAGGGGTGGGCGCACTCCGGAGGCACTGCTGGGGCGGGGGATGACGGGCAGAAGCAGTGGGCGGGCAGGGGTGCTGTGGCTCCTGCTGCGGGCCTTCGGGCCTTCGGGAGGTTGGACTTTTCTTCAAGAGCCATAGGGAGGCTTTGGCTCCAGCAGTTTCTGTTAAACTCATTGATTTCCCACATCTCCCTCATTTGCATTAAACCCATCGCTCCATCTCTTTCTTCATCTTATCAAGTTCAAATGAAAACCTTCAGTCTCCTGTTGGGATCATTCCCGGTGGCTGTGGTCTTCTTCATCCAACACATCAAGGGAAGGAGGCTTGACAGTGGGGACAGAGCTCTTAGTGCAGGAAGAATGCTCTGTGCATGGGAGACCCGGGTTCAAGCCCCAGGGCTGCACGGCCCTTTGAGGCCCAAATAAAGAACACTTGTAAAGAACAGTTTGAGTGTGCGGAGTGTCTGAAGGGAACTTGAAATCCTTGCTCGGTTGGAGCTGATAGTGGCCACCAGAGGCCCATTGCAGGGTTTGAGGGTGGGTCCAGACTTGGGCTGGGGGGAGGGGCAGTGAAGTGGGGTGCAGGCCTCCCCCATCCTGCTCCAACACACACTGTGGGTGTTCTCTCTTGTCACAACAAGCTGGTGCCTGTGTTGCTTTAGGGACCTGCCTGTGTCTTGCCCTCTGCCAGCTCTGTTGGCGCAAGTCCGGCTTGGGGGTGAACACACATCATTTGCTTTATTTTGTTTTTGTTTGGGGACCACATGCCGCGGTGCTGAGGGCTTACTCCTGGCTCTGTGTTCAGGCATCACTCCTGCTGGTACGTCGGGGACCATGTGAGATGCTGGAGTGCGAACCCAGGCCGGCTGGCCGTGTCCAGGCCGAGTGCCTCCCCACCCACGATCCCAGCACTCTGGCCCTGGAATCATCTTCTCCCACTAGCTCTGGGCTTCAAGCTTGTGTTTCCTGTGTGATGGGGTTTCAGGGTCCATGGATATTCTGGCCCAATGGTTCATCCTGGGTTTGGTTTTGGAATGAGTCTTTGCGAGGAGGGATCACAGAGGGTTTTACTTTTATTTATTTAACACTTGTGTTTACAGGATGCTATCACTTATGTGTGGTCTTGAGAGTTGCTGGATGAGGAAATGCAATAGTTTAAGGGTCGGATGCCTAGATCACCCATCACTGTCACTGTCACTGTCATCCCCTTGCTCATTGATTTGTTCGAGCAGGCACCAGTAACGTCTCTCATTGAGAGACTTATTGTTCCTGTTTTTGGTATATCCAATACGCACGGGTAGCTTGCCAGGCTCTGCCGTGCGGGCTCCATACTCTCAGTAGCTTGCCGGGCTCTCTGAGAGGGGCGGAGGAATCGAACCTGGGTCAGCTGCCCCAGAATTTAGGGAGAAAGTAAGAAAGAGAGTGAAGGGGAAGGGGAGAAGAGAGAGATGAGGAGTGTGAGGACAAAGTGCAGGGGACCCAGGGACCTTGGTGGTGTTGAGGAACGATTGAGCTGAATATGCAAACTACAGTGGCAGCAACACTGAGACCCAAACCTTAGGAATCATATTTAAAAGATGCGTGTCAGAAGGGAAGCTGGGTCTGGGGTTGTGGGGTGGGGAGGACGGGGCACCTGGGAACACTGGTAGACGGAAGTTGACACTTTTCACCAGTGGCAGGATTTTGACGGGATAACACAGCGGTTGGGCGTTCGCCTTTCACGCGGCCGACCCGAGTTCGATTCCTTCGCCCCTCTCGGAGAGCCCGGCAAGCTGCCGAGAGTATTGAGCCCGAGCTGCAGAGCCTGGCAAGCTACCCGTGTGTATTGGATATGCCAAAAACAGGAACAATAAGTCTCTCAATGAGAGACGTTACTGGTGCCCACTCGAACAAATCGATGAGCAACGGGATGACAGTGACAGTGACAGTGATTGTACGACAAAAACCCAGCCATGAGGGACTTTGCAACTCACGGCGCTTTCATAAAATAAAATTTTGAAAGAAAATAAAGAAAAATTTGTGTCTAACTGAAGATCAGTGAAAGAGAGACCTCTGCTGGCTATCGGGGTACAAGGGCTTTGAGTGGCCAGTGGCCAGGGCCCGCAGCTGTCCGGCCTTCCGTGGCACATTCTCTGCTCGGGGCTGCCTAGTTTCCGGGACCCGCAGCCCGTTTGCATCGCAGCTCAGTGACTCACGGTGCCCCTCTGCCCCAGTCACAGTCGTGGCTGTTTCGGTTTGAGGGAAAGTGATACTCGCATAGTTCTTGCACATCAAAGCTCCAAGACCAGCCCCGAGCAAAGCCAGACCTGAGCCACCTCGCTGCTTATCGTCTGCGTTTCCTTTCTCTCTCTGCCCTCCACCGCCCTGGCTCTCCTCCGCTCCCCGCAGAAACACAACCCTTCGCGCATGGCAGCTGGCCGGGTGCCAGGGGGTGCTCGCCGCTAATCTCCAGCACCTTCTCCCTCTCGAGGCTGGGGCCGGGTGGCCCAGCTGGGCTGTGCGCTCTGTGGAGGGGGCGATGGATTCGTTCCACACGGGAGCCAGAGGCGGAAGAGTGTGGTGGGATTGGAAGCTCAGACACTCGGCGTCCAAGAGCGGAGAGGGTGGGTGCCGATGTGCCCAGGGCCCTGCCCAAGGCTGGGCCGGGCACTTCTCAGACCTCACTCTGACCTCAATCTCCATCAGCTTCTTTGTTTTGTTTTGGGGCCATGCTAGGAGTTACTCAGAGGATACTCCTGGCTCTGCACTCAGGAATGACTCCTGGCAGTGCACGGGGGACCATATGGGATGCTGGGGATCGAACCTGGATTGAACCAGGTGGGTCAGGTATGAGGCAATCGCTCTACCCAAGTGTGATTGCTCCGCCCCCTTCATCCTGCTTCTTGCTGGTCCCTTTTCTTCACAATATGAAGAATGTTTTCTTGGTAGGGAGGGGGAGAGGAAAGAACTATGTGAGGAATATAGAGTAAAATGGACCTGGAAAATGGCATGAAGGATGCCAGTAGGAAGCACATAGGGGCCCCGGGTTCCATCTCCCGTACCTCACACTCCTGCCCCCACCAAAAAAAAAAAAAACCAAAAACCAAAAAAACCACAAAAACAACAGACCAGAATAGAACCGAGCCCAAAGCCTATTGCAAAATTATCAATGTGTGTGCTGGCTGCTTCGTTCTGGTGTTTTTCACTCGGGAGGACGCCAGGACTCCCACCCAGGCCAAGAGGTCTTCCTGGAGGCCTTCCGGACCAACTCCCAAACGCCCTTCTAACAGCGCACCCCGGCCTTTGCCTTGGGGGGCGGGGCAGCAGAACCTCACACAGCCGGGCCCCACTTCCTGTCCTCCTCCTCGAACCAGCTTATGTTCAAGTGTTTGTCTCAGGCCTTCAACTACCTCCTGGGGCTGCTAGTGCTGTCAGGGCCCTGGGGTTATCACATTTGTACATCTCCTTGGGGGGAACTGAAGCCTAGAGAGGGGGTCAGCTGCCTAAGACCCCCCTGTTCTGGCTCGCTGAGTTGGGCTCCAGCCTAGAGTTCCCCAGTTCCGGATGTGGGACTTGCAGTTCGGCCCCGCACTGGCCCTGGCCTGGGGAGGGCTGGGGTTGGTTTTCACCTGGACTCTCTCCCCTTTCCTGAGGCGCCATCCTGCACACCACATACCGCCACCAGCCTTCGGGTGCAGTGGCGTGGGGCAAACTCTTTCTCCTCTTTACTAACCTTCTTATTCTCTTGGGAACTTCTTAGAGCAATAACTAAATTCTGAACTCACATTAACCCCAAGATGATTAAACATTTGACCCTTTTCTGAAATGCTGACTCATCTTGGCCGGCCTGCCTTCCCTCCTTCCCTTCCTTCCCTACTTCCTCGCTCCCTTCTCCCTTCCTTTCTCCTGTCTCCTTCCTTCCTTTCTCCTGTCTCCTTCCTTCCTTTCTTCCTTTCTTCCTTCCTTCCTTCCTTCCTTCCTTCCTTCCTTCCTTCCTTCCTTCCTTCCTTCCTTCCTTCCTTCCTTCCTCCCTCCCTCCCTCCCTCCCTTAGTTCCCTCCTCCCTTCTTCTTTTTTAAGGGGGGCTCCCAAGCAGTGCTCAGGAAGCTACTTGAATCCCTGTATTATCTCTCTGGCTCCTATTTCTTCCATTTGTCTTTTTTTTTTTTTTTTTTGCTTTTCGGGTCACACCCAGCGATGCACAGGGGTTACTCCTGGCTCTACACTCAGGAATTACTCCTGGCGGTGCTGGGGGACCATATGGGATGCTGGGAATTGAACCCAGGTCGGCCGAGTGCAAGGCAAACTCCCTACCCGCTGTGCTATCACTCCAGCCCCCTTTCCATTTGTCTTTTGTGGGACCAGGTATCAAAGTCAGGGCCTCACATATGCAGGGCAAATGTTCTCCCACTAAACTCTGCCATCCTTGGCCCAGATCTTGGCAGTCCCTGTTGTGTGAGAGTGTGAAGTATCTTTCATATTCAACATATGTTTTCATATGTCAAAACTTGACTTAGACTTCAGGGCCAGAGCTATGGCACAGTTGGTAGGTGGGTAAGGCGTTTGCTTTGGCACGAAGCTGACCCGGGTATGAGCCCCAGCATCCCACGTGGTCCCCTAAGCATCTCCAGCAGTAACTCCTGAGTGCAGATCCAGGAAATAACCCCACAGAGCTCCCCTAGCCCCGCCAGGAGTGATCCCTGAGCACAGAATCCAGGAGTCAGTCCTGAGCACTGCCATGTGTGACCCTCCAACCCACAAACGGAACCAAACCGACACCAAACAAACAAAAAATCACGTCTGTCCTTTGAAGACTTTGCAGTTCTACCCTCCGAGATTTCTCATCTGGCGTCTGGGACTCCATGTTGCGACTCAGGGAAGTTCTGTAGGGGGCAAACTCATCCACTCTGTGTGCAGAGCTGACGTGTGACTAGATTTCAGCGCGTGCGGGATGGCAAGGCCCTGACGGCATTTGAAAAGCTGTTTGACCTCTGCCAGGTTGAGCCTTTCTTTTTGTTTGTTTGATTGATTTTTGGATCACACCCAGCGATGCACAGGGGTTACTCCTGGCTCATGCACTCAGGAATGACTCCTGACAGGGCTCAGGGGACCATATGGGATACTGGGAATCGAACCCGGGTCAGCCGCGTGCAAGGCAAACGCCCTCCCCGCTGCGCTATGGCTCCAGCCCCATATGCCAGGTTGGCCCTTCTGGTTGCCTGGAAGGTGGGTGAGACCCAAGGAACCGGAGGAGGCTCCTTTGTCTGTGAGGATAGAGGGGGCATTGTGGGACCCCAGAATAGGAGCCTCGGGCGCTGCCTCACCAGCTTTGCTTATCTCCAGAATGCCTTGAAAGCAAAGGAAAATAAACGTTTATCTTGTTTAAACCATTATTATTTCTAGGCTCTCTTACTAGCTGCCAAATGCAAATCTGAACTGATAGAGAAACCCTTGAGCGCTTTTTGGAGCCAGAGACCTGTTCAGATTGCGGGCAGGCGGGCGGCTCGCAGGAGACAGGCCCTGGGAGGGGGTTCCAGCCGCAGGGAGATAAAAGTTGGCTTGGCAGGTGGGGCTGCAGAGTGGGGAGACTCTGAATGGGGAGAACACATCCGTCGTCGCCCTGGGTCATTGATTGGGTTTTTTTCCCAGGACACCTCTGCTCCACTGCTATTAGACGCTGGCGGTTTCAACAGGCTCCAGTGTTGGTACCCGGGTCATTTGCATTCTGCTATTGTCTAGAGGTCTGAAAGCTGGGGAGATGGAGAAGATGGGTGCTCTTTGTGTCTTAAAAAGAAGCCAGCCGGAAGCTGGAACAGGAAAAGAGTATCAGTGTCAAGCTAAAGTGAAGTTATTATGTTTTCTAAACTCGCAGGCTTTTGCAAGGGCAGGGACTTTGGTTACAGATGATGGTCAAGTCAAGATACATTTGAAATGTATCCCTTACTGGATGGTAACAGTAAACAAGATGGGGAAAAAAAAATGCTTTGGTGTAACTGGCAGGGTAAAGATGATTTCATAAGCTACGCATTTTAAAAGGAAGGGGGCGGGGGAGCGCTTTTTATTAACTTTCGGGAAGCTGCATGTAATCACGCTGAATCACAACTCTTTACTGTCTCCTTAGAGGGAACTTTTTCATCTTGAGGCTGGGCAGGTCATTTCACACCTCTCAAAGACATTTAATTATTGTTTATGTAGGATATAAAATAGGATCATATCGTCATCCTATAGCATAGCTTTAGTCTGAGCTAGAAGTACTTAGGCTCCCATCTCGGTTTCCTCAAAACTGGGTCATCAGCACTCATGTTCCTTCCCCAGCCGGTTGGCACAGCTTATTAGACGCCTGGAGGGGGAGATTGCAAATGTCCAGCTCCATTAAGATGGAGGATGTCAGCCTTTTCCTGCCAGCACGTAGAAAGGAGAAGGACCTGAAAATATGGATTCTTTATAAGCACTCCCACTCTTGCCTGGCATTTTGAAAAAAAAAAATGGGGCTGGAGCAATAGCACAGCGGGTAGGGCATTTGCCTTGCACGTGGTCGACCCGGGTTTGATTCCCAGCATCCCATATGGTCCCCTGAGCATCACCAGGAGTAATTCCTGAGTGCAGAGCCAGGAGTAACCCCTGTGCATCGCCGGATGTGATACAAAAAACAAAAAACCAAAACAACAACAACAACAAAAAAAGAAAGTTTATTACGGGGCATATCTTCTGGAACCAGAGTTTCGGGCACTTGCCTTGCACAGAGCCAATCCGGGGTTTGATCCCTGGAATCCCATATGGTCCCCCGAATCCCATCAGGAGTGATTACTGAGGGCAGAGCCAGGAGCAAGCCCTGAGTATACCTGGTGTGGCCCTCAAATCAAATCAAACCAAGGCAAATCTTCTGCATAGGAGGGTACAGCCTGGACAATCATTGCAAAATTCCTATTTCAAATGATCTCAGTTTTAATGGTCTCCAGAGATTGTTCCCAGGGTTTAATGAAATGTAAGAAAGCATTCTACATATCAAAATTTGTTTTGCACCTCCCGGAAGGGAGTGCCTGGGCCGAATTTGCTACAGTCTGGAAAACCCAAACACCCGACATCTGATTAGCAGATGTTTACAGTTAAATAAGTAACAATAGGGGTATGGACTGCTGGGTTGTTCAGGAGATGCTAAGCCACTTAGTTACCAGGTCTGTTCTGTTATCCTGAAGACAATTCTGAGAACAAGCTGTAGGGAGGAGGAGACAGCCTTGGCCCTGTTCTTAGTCACATGCCCCGGCCAAACAAACCCTCGCAGCCTGGGCTCGAGGCTGCCCCGTGCTCCCGGCCAATAATCTCACTGAGAACAGGGCCAGCAGGCGCAACCTGACACTTGGTCCCAGTCTCTCCCCTCCTGCCAGATTGGAAGAAGGCTTGGTGATGAAAATACTTTTGACCAGCAGTATCTTGCCATGTATGGAAAAACGATACCCCCCAAATCCTGAATAATTGTTTCATTAAGAGCAAAAAAACAAAGCCCTTTCGAAACTCTGGAACGACGACAGGAAATCTCGGTGCCTCTCCCCAGGCTAGATGGAAAACAGTTACCACTTTCCACAGCGGCTTTGAGCCACGGGACTGCGGGAAGGTGCTTCTACGCACGCACCTGAGTTCCACTTATGCCCCCACTGGGTCTCCCAGCCCCTCCAGGAGTGATCCTTGAGCACTGAGCACAGCCCGTATATGACTCCCCAAACCGAACCAAACACGGTGGTTTGGGGCTGAAGACAAATAGTGGGTGCTACCTTGGGTGGGATTCTTTGACACTTTGGGGGGCAGGCCTCACCTCTGCAGGAGCTGGCAGTAACTCTGCTTCAAGAGACTAGGGTTCTCTCACGGCCAGAGACACCCCAAGGCCCAAGGAAACTTCCTTCCTTCCTTCCTTCCTTCCTTCCTTCCTTCCTTCCTTCCTTCCTTCCTTCCTTCCTTCCTTCCTTCCTTCCTTCCTTCCTTCCTTCCTTCCCTCTTTCTCTTTCTCTTTCTCTCCTTCCTCCCTCCCTCCCTTCCTTCCTTCCCTCCCTCCCTCCCTCCCTCCCTCCCTCCTTTCTTTCTTTCTTTCTTTCTTTCTTTCTTTCTTTCTTTCTTTCTTTCTTTCTTTCTTTCTTTCTTTCTTTCTTTCTTTCTTTCTTTCTTTCTTTCTTTCTTTCTTATTTTAATTTTTTTAACTTTTGGGGTTTATACCCAGCGATGCGAAGGGGTTACTCCTGGCTCTGCACTCAGGAATTACTCCTGAGTAGTTACTCCTGAATAATTGGGGGACCACATGGAATGCCGGGGATTGAACCCAGGTTTGCTGTGTGCAAGGCAAAATGCCCTCCCCGCTGTACTATCGCTCTAGGCCCCCGAGGAAACTGTTTTAGAATGAGTTGCCCTACTCCTTTGCTTATTATTATTATTATTATTATTATTATTATTAATTTTTTAATTTTTACTGAAACACTGTGAAAGTAGTTACAAAGTTTTTGGTTTAAGTCTCGGTCATACAAAGATGAAACACTCAACCCTTCACCAGTGCACATTTTCCACCACCAAAAACCCCAGTATCACCCCCATCCCACACCCTCCCCCTACCTGTGTGGCATATGATTTCCACGTTACTCTCTCTCTACTTTGATTACATTCAACATTTTGACACCAAACCCACCATTATTATTTGGGATTTTACCCCAACATTCAGATCTGCCAAAAAGGCAACATTAGACAATTTGTTTTCTATTGTTGATTATGAATAGTATATGATGATACGCAGCCACAATTGCGGCCGCATGATTTTGGAATTCTGAAGTATTTTTTTTTTTCTTTTTGGGTCACACCTGTCGATGCACAGGGGTTACTCCTGGCTCTGCACTCAGGAATTACTCCTGGCGGTGCTCAGGGGACCATTTGGGATGCTGGGATTTGAACCTGGGTCGGCCTCGTGCAAGGCAAACGCCCTACCCGCTGTGCTATCACTCCAGCCCCGGAATTCTGAAGTTTTAATGATGAAATCTAGAGGGATTTCTGCCAAAAGCCGCTGTGTTCCGAGCTTTGTTTCTGAGTCTCTGGGATCATGGCTGATAAGAAGCTGGATTAGCAGCCAGAAGGCTCGTTTGTAGGTAGCAACTCGGGGTCTTATAAGGGTGGGGGCAGGGGAAGGGCCAGTTCCGCCCCCACCCCATAAGGCCCCATGTTCCTCTTCACTGCGGGCCCCTGCCTGGCTGTCCCTAGGCCTCTTGGAGATGGCAGCGGTGACTGAGCTGCCAGGGCAAACAGGCCAAGGCACGAAACCCATTCCCTCCTGGGGTGGTCTGGCATCAGAAACCTAATGCGTAGTCCGGACACACTTCTGCCCAAAGCCGCATGATTGATACTCAGCAATACAATGATTGATCACCCATCCCTCCGTCAGTGCAAACTTTCCACCACCAATATCCCCATTATCCCCTCCTTTTCCATTTCAGTCCTTACCCTGCCTCTGCGGCAGACAATTGTTCAGATACTCTCTATAGTTTGGGGCATTATATTTTGCTTGGATATTCCCGCCACCATTCAAGCCTGCCTTCTAGGGGCAGAGGCGACTGCGTGGTTCAGAGACAGAGAAATAGTCCTGGTCCCCACATACCAGAGCCTTACTTGTAGAAGCTCTTGGTTGCTGGGATTCCATCTGGAGAAGCCGGGGAGACTGCACCTGCTCCGTCTGGGGCACCCCGGTGATGTTGGCTTGGTTTGGGGCCGGCCAGGATTCTTCACTGCTGAGTGCGGCAAGATCTACTCCTTTGCTTTTTATCTGCATAGATGTTTGGGAGGGGGCTCTCGAGGGTCCCTTCTCGCCAGGGCAGAAGGTCCTGATCAAACACTTAACATAATTCTGCACAGTTCCCTTTCTTTCATGACGGGCCAACCCCAAACAGCGCTGCTCACCGATAACAGAGACACACCCAGAGAGGATTCCACTTTACTCCCAAGGCCGCCTGGTCTGTGGAATCAGCAGGGCCTGTGTCGGGGAACACTCCCCGTGAGGCTCAGGCTCAGCCCAGCGACGGGAAGGTTCTAAGCTACTCCAGGCTCAGCCGCGCTGGGGCTTCCGAGACCTCCCTGCTCCGAGCATCAGTCTTGGGTCGCTCTGGTAGGCGTGGCGTGGATTTGCACGCTAGGCTTTGGTCTCACATAGATTTCAGGCCGCCTGTTCCCCGCGGGGCGCTCTGCGTGTAGGTGGGTTCCTCCTAGCGTGCCCGCTCCCTGCCAGAGGCAGTGGTGGTTCTGTGCGTTCGGCAGGCTGCGGTCGGTGGCGTGTGGCCCCGCAGAAATGAGTTCCTGATGCGTGAACAGTCATGGCTTCTCTGCTCCATTTCCATCTCGAACATCAGAAACAGTGCTCGTGGGGCCTGAGAGGGAGGCCGGGGTTAAGGCACTTGCTGCCGTGCAGGTCGTGGCCCCCAGGACTGCATGAAGCCGGTCCTGAGCTCAGAGTGAGATTCCTGACCCCAGAGCCTTCCAGGAAGGACCCCAAGCACAGAGCCAGGAGTAGCCCTTGAGTAACACCTGGTGTGACCGCCCCCCCCCCACCCCAAATACCCAAGCCAAAAAAAGCATAAAATGTGTGAAAATGGTGGCTAAGGAACAGATTCCCTAATGTTGGCTCTGATTAACGGAGTGGCGCGTAAGTGCAGTGTCTAACAGCAGGAGCTGAGTCTGCCAGTGGCAACTGCTGTCCTTGAGGACGGACCCCCGGCCCACCACACGCATCTGCGTCTTCTGGACTCTGTGGAATACCTTCACCTCGGCACGTTCAGGTTCCCGCTCCTTGGAGCAGTGGGAACTTGGTGTTTATTTTCCTGGCTCGCTCTCTTTTGAGGGAATATTGGCTGCACATTGTTCTTCGCTTCAGGAACTCGAGAACATGTCAGGGCCCAGGGCTTGTTGTAATACTACTTAATAGTCTGGGCCAGCAAGACCCAGCTTGGGAGAACAGCCGAGTTCCCTTCAGGGCTGGCGTGAGACCCGCTCGCAGGCCAGTGCCCCGTCCCCAAGCCCAGTGCATTGCTTTTGGGTCACAACAGCCGTGCTCAGAGCTTACTCCTAGCAGGGCTTGGGGCTCCTATGGGGTGCCCAGGATTGAATGTATGTCGGTGGTGTGCAGGACAGCACCTTACCTGCTGTACTCTCATCCAGCCCTCCGCCCCCCAGCCTAATACATGGTAAGCAAATGAGACCAGCCCCTGATAGGACACTTGTGCTTGCCATGACCTGTTTTGAGGTAATTTTGCCAAGTCATGAATATAATTGAACTAACTGGGAATGTGGATCACATCCCTGGTGTGAGACAGAAGGACCTAAAGCAGCTGCAAAGATGCACATTTGCAGTGTGAACGAAGAGCTGTTTGGAAAGGAGTTCTTCTTTTTTTTTTTTTTTTTGTTTTTGGGTCACACCCGGCGATGCACAGGGGTTACTCCTGGCTCTTCACTCAGGAATTACCCCTGGCGGTGCTCAGGGGACCATATGGGATGCTGGGATTCGAACCCGGGTTGGCCGCGTGCAAGGCAAACGCCCTACCCGCTGTGCTATTGCTCCAGCCCCCTGGAAAGGAGTTCTGTATCAGCCAGTTTTATTTTGTCCTTCCCTTCTTCCTTCCAATAAAAAATTATTGAAAGGCCGGAGAGATAGTATAGGGGTTAAGGCATTTGCCCTGCACATGGCTGACCCAGGTTCCATCCCCTGCACTGTACAGGGGTCCCTGAGCAAGACCAAGAGTAATCCCTGAGCACAGAGAGAGGAGTAAGCCAAAAGCACCACTGGGTGTGCCCCCCAAACAAAAACAAACAAAAGGGATGGAGACCATACAGGACTCTAAATCACTGTCACTGTCATCCCCATTGCTCACTGATTTGCACAAGCAGGCACTAGTAACGTCCCCATTGTGAGACTTGTTGCTACTGTTTTTGGCATACCGAATACACCATGGGTAGGTTGCCAGGCTCTGCCGTGTGGACGAGATACTCTTGGTAGCTTGCCAGGCTCTCCGAGAGGGGCGGAGGAATTGAACCTGGGTAAGCTGCGTGCAAGGCAAATGCCCTACCCGCTGTGCTATCGCTCCAGCCCAGGACTCTAAATTATTCGGTGTAAAATCATGTTCTCAGGGCAGGCACCGGTCTCAGACACAATGAGTGAATGTGAGAAGCATCATGGAAAGAGTCTGGGAGGAATTTGCCAGGTCCAGGTCCAAACAATGAAGACGAGGATGGCTGTCCACGCGACTGGGCAGAACATCCCCATGGGCAGCAAGGCAGCAAAGGGCATGATAGGGGCGTGTGGGGGTCAGTCTCGAATGAGTCGGGCCTGGACACACTGGACTGACCCTCGCACCTCTGTGAATCCACGCCTAGTTTCCGCTGCAGCCGTGGCCATAAACCGGTTCCATGGAGGCAAAGGATTTCCTCCCCTTCACGGTGCGGCACTCTGGAGGCTGGCAGAGAGCATTGCTCGGTCTGTTCTCTGTCTGGAGACGTGAGAAAGACGCAGGCCCCGATGCACTGGCAGAGGCTGATGTCCATGGATCCACTCTTAGTATCATGTTAACGCAGGCGGCGCCCCACAGTGCAGCACAGACATGGCACGTGTGAAGCTCTGGGCTGGGTTATCAGCTCTGCAAAACACAAAACAAAACAAATGCTCCCATCAGCCTAAGTGAGAAGAAAGCAGGGCCTGCAAAACTCATTTTTTGTGGCTTGATTTTCCAGTTTCTGGCTAATCCTGCTGAGGTTCCAGAATCACGGAAAAGCCTTTTGCTTTGGGGGTTCCTCCTCTTTCTTTTCTCCTGCTTGGGAAGCTCATTCCTATTGGCCGCCCAGACTAGGACAGCGGAGGGGCCCCTGGACCAGTTTAGTCTGGGCTGGGAAGGACACTCGGAAAGGGAAGAGCAGGAAGCGAGAGGTCTAAGGTAGGAGAAACCAGGTGGAGAGCAGGTTGACTCCAGGCACCAGTGTTTGCAGATGGCCGTGAGAGGCTTGCTCACGGCCACTGGAACTTCCGTTAGACCTGCCGTGTGCTGGGGGTCCTCCATGCAGCCTCTCTCCCATCTCCCGCATGCACTCCAGCCCAGCCCATTCCCCAGGCTCCTACTCTCTCTCACACACAAACACTTTTCACCCTCGTGTCTCAATGTCTAACTCCTTCTCGGGGCCTGCTTTCGTGCACGAGCTGGAATAATATGCGCCAGCAAGGGCAAAGGTTTCAGCTCTCAGCTTTAGGGCTGAGATTCAAGAGCAGAAACTAGATTGCTTTCATCTAAAGAAGGGAACGGGCATGACAATGTGCTGAGTAGCTGAGTAATTGAATCAAGAGAAAGTTGTTACCAAAAGGAGAGAGAGAGACAGAGAGCGATAGAGAGAGACAGAGACGGAGAGAGACAGAGAGACAGACAGAAAAAGAAAAAAGAAAGAGGAGAGAAAGAAAAGAAAAGAGAAAGAAAAGAAAAGAGAGAGGAAAGAAAGTAAGGGAGAGAGAGAAAGAGAGAGAGAGTGTGTGTGTGTGAGAGAGAGAGACAGAGAGAGAGAGAGAGAGAGAGAGAGAGAGAGAAGAAAAGCATCTGCCATAGGGGGGGAGGAACATTGGTGGTGGAAAATGTCTACTGGTGAAGGGACAGATGTTGGAATATTATATGACACAATTTCAATCATGAACAACTTTGTAATTGTGTATCTCTCTGTGATTCAATTACAAAATTAAATTAACGGAGAAAACTATTGATCAACATGAGAGTTAGCTGAGAAGGGGTGAATAGGGATGGGACAGAGCGTAACAGTGCAAAGATGCATAGTTGAACACACATGATGAGCGGGTGTCTAGTAAAAAATGCAGCTTTTTGTGATGTCGCACTGGTCCTCAGGTCTAATGAGGGACCTTCAGGTGTCCAGGTGACTCAGTCCTAGGCTTCCTGTTCGGCCAACAAGTTCACTCCCATCTATTAACAATCCCTTTTTTATGTCCATTCAGGGGTGAACATTTTCTGATTTGACACTGAATCGGAGCTCAATCTCCATTCAAGGCAGAATCATCTTCCCCTGTTGAACAAAGACCCTACGACCTTCACATTCTAGATGGTTCCTCAACTTCAGTCCCAGACAGAACGGGCACAGCCACTTTCATTTTGTTCTCTTTGCAAAAGCAAATACACAGACAACCCCAGCATTGAAAGGCAAAGACCTTTATTCACTCGGAGTAAGATACACATGGCAAAGGGCGTGACCGGAGGGAGAAGTGAAAATGAGGGCGGATTATTTACTTATTTTTGCAGTGCTGGGGACTGAACCCAGGACCTCACACATGGAAGGCAAACGCTCTGCCTCAGAGCCACTCAGCGGTGCGGTGAACCGGTCATCCCGTTCCGTGTGGTACCAACGGGAGAAAGTCTCTAGCTACGCTCGGCACACGTGACCAGATCTGGGCCAGTGGAGCGTGATTGGTGATGACAATACCCCGAGCACCTGGAATGAGTCAGAAGTGTTCCCCCCAGGGGCTGCAGCGATACGACGACGGGTTGGGCATCTGTCTTGCACGCAGCCCACCAGGGTTGAGACCCTGGCACCCCATAGGGTCCCCCTAGCCTGCCAGGAGTGACTTCTGAGTGCAGAGCAAGGAGCAAGTCCTGAGCACCCTGGATGTGGCCCCCAAACCAAACCAAACCAAACCAAACGCCCCAAACCCCAAACAAGTGTCTCCCCCAAAGAAGCATCTTCCTTAGTGGTGGAAAGCAGGCCGGGTGAGGTGGACACGCAGTGTCCTCCCCGGTGGAGCATGCGCGCAATGCTCTCCCTCCCTGCCCCGCCCCGCCCCGCCCCACCCCAGCTCGCTGGGCGCCCAGCGATGCACAGGGTGGAAATAAAGTGCAAGTGCACAGCTCGTTCTGGGCCACTTCCCCCTGAGATCTAGTCCGCGTGCCATCTGCTTCCAGGCCAGGCTGAGCCCTACTCCGCCCCACCCGCATTGGCCAGGGAGGCAAGTGGACTTTGCAGTGTGGGGGCTCGTTCTGTACCCTGCTTCGTGGGACTCCCGCCTCTCGCCCCTTGATCAGCGAAGAATCTTTTCTTCTTTCCTTCCTTGATCTCGGTTTATTTGTTTGCTTGTTTGGGGGCCACATTTGGCGGGGCCCAGGGCTGGCAACTGCTCTCGGGGATCACTCTTGGAGGGGCTCAGGAGACCATATGGGGGACCGGGGATTGAACCCATGCAAGGTTCCGCCTGGAAGGACCCCCACGTCCATGGACTGAACCCGGGTTGGCCTCGAGCCTCGCAAACGCCCTGCCCGCTGTACTCTCCCGCTGACTCCCGATCTCAGTTCTTAGTTTGGCTGGGGCTGAGGGGTCCAGGAGGAAGGGTGTGCCGGCCCCTGGCTGCTCCCTCCACAGCCCACTACCAAGGTGTCGGGGAGCTGAGGGGGAAGCTCAAATGGAGGAGACCGCCCAGGGCTGGGCAGGGGTGAAGGACTAGGAGCATAGCAGGGGTGCTGCTGTGCGCCTGGGGTCTTCTTTCCCTGTCAGCCAGCACTTTTTTTTTTAATTAATTTATTTTAAAAAATTTTTTAATTAGTGAGTCACAGTGAGGGTACAGTTACAGATTCAAACATTTCGTGCTTGTTTTTCCCTCATGCAGTGTTCGGGAGCCCATCCCTCCACCAGTGTCCATTCTCCACCACCATGGAGAATAATGAACCCAGTATCCCTCCCGCCCTCCCCAGTCCCATCCCCCCACCCCAGCCAGCACATTTTGATCTGGGCAGCGTATCAGTTTCCATGGGTCAGGTAAGTCTTATTTATTCCGATTATTTGTTTAATGGGCCCCACTTGACTCTGAACGGTTGTGGCCCGGGAGAAAAAAAAACGATCTGGAAAATGCCCCTCTGAGGCTACAAAAGGTCCTTGGCTGGGGCTGAAGGGCCCTGGGAGAGGCTGGGCGAGGTCCGGCTGGCTGGAGAGGCCCCGCTGAGGCCAGATTGGACGGTGGGGAGCGGGAAGCCGCCTTCCCCTTGCCTTCCTAGCCCGTCTCTCGAGATGTTGAAGGAGTAGGAAAATATTTGCTGTTTTTAATCTGCGGGCAGCTGGGTTCTCTCTGGGCCACAGAGCATTAGCCGGAGATTAGTTTTCAGTGTGCGAGAGCTGGGTCTAGGTGGGTAATATAAACAAACAGCCCTGACTTTAATCCCTCTTTTATTTTGTTTTGAACCGTCTTCAAGGGCAAAAGAGGGCAGAGAGGTTTGAGCTCATGTGACTCCAGACTCGCTCCCTCAACGTGTCCTCGTGCCTGCCAGGAAGGGGGTGGGGGGCGGGGTTGGGGATGGGGAGGGGTTTGAGCTAGGTGGGAGAAACCCGCAGAGGTGTGGCTTTTCTTTGGTCTAAGGAACTCCCGGGAGAGGCAGAGCTGAGGGCCCTCGGGATTAAAGATCCGGCGAGTTGAGCGAGGAGGGGTCTGCTACCAGAGGGCACGCGCCCACCGAAGCGCATGGATTCAAGGAGGGGAGACCGGCCTCAAGTCAGATCTGGGGATGGCGAGGGGGGGTGTGGGGAGAAGATAGCCGGATGGGGTGGTCGTGGCGGTGCTGAGGGCTTGTTTCTAGGTGTTGTCAGAGGGCCGTGGGTGGGGGCTGAGGACGGGAGCCAGGCACACCAGTGAGCAGAATCGGCATCTCAGCATCACATAATGGACGGCTGGGAGTGGGAGAAGGAGCAGGTAAAAGGAAGCCCCCAGCCGGGCATCTCTCTCTGTCTCTGTGTGTCTCTGTCTCTCTATCTGTCTCTCTGTCTCTGTCTCTCCACACCCAGCAGTGCTCAGAGGTTACCCCAGGTTCTGTGTGCAGGGATCACTCCTGGCAGGCTCTAGGAACCACATGGGGGTCCCGGGATGGAACTTGGATGGCCGGGTGCAAGGCCAGCACTATTGCTCTGGCCTCCCAACTCTCTTTCCCACTTTACCTGCGCCCTGACAGATGTAGGACAGCAGAGATTGCCACCCATGAACACATGGGCGGGGACCAAGGAGAGCAGAGGGAACAGGGAACCAACCGGTGGGCTGTGGACCTAGGGAGGTCCAGTGACAGGTCTCAGAGCAACCAGTCACAGAAAGGGACACGGGTGACAGGATCCTGGAGGCAGATTCCAGACTGTGAATGGTAGAGGACTGTGAGGGGGCAAGACCGGGTCATCGGCTACTGTGGTTAGGAAGAGGGTGCGGAGACAGGGCTAGCACATCATACTCGGACCTGGCAGGGGGGCCAGGACAAATGACATCGTATGCAGGTAAAGGGTGACATCGGGGAGGGCTCCAGACCCATCTGATTCAACTACAATAAACTTTAATTTCTTAAGCATCTGTGTCTTGTATGGAAGTCTTTCATACAATTCTCAAGACTCATGAGCTCAGGAACAAATCCGCTTTTGCAGTAAGAAAAGGAGTGCCCTTGGAAATGCTATCAAACTGATGTGAGGATAGAAAACTAGAATAACTGGGGCTGGAGCAATAGCACAGCGGGTAGGGTGTTTGCCTTGCACGTGGCTGACCTGGGTTCAATTCCCAGCATCCCATATGGTTCCCTGAGCACCACCAGGAGTAATTCCTGGTTGCAGAGCCAGGAGTAAGCCCTGTGCATCACCGAGTGTGAACCAAAATGCCAAAAAAAAAAAAAAAAAAAAAAAGAAAGAAAGAAAGGGAATGCCCTTGAAATGCTTTTCTGGGAGGGGCCAGTTCTTGGGGTCAGGGGTGGGGCTTCAGGCAGCCTGGCGCAAGGTGTTAGGGTGAGGAGATGGGCCAGGACCTCAGAGATTTCTGTTTGAACTTGCGTTCACAGACTGGCTCTTACTGAGGCTATGCTGTCTACAGATGCCCAGGGCAACCCTCAGAAGCTCCTGGGTATGAAAGTTGGCTGCTGAGATGTCTTTGAGGAATTAGCTGGTTTTCTGGTTCTTGTGGGGGGAGAAAGCCCATGTGCCATGAGAAAGAACCATGGCTCATCATGCCTGTGGTATGAAAGTCATAGAGTCTGGATAAAGAACCTCTGGTTTATGCAGACCGTGGAATACTACTCAGACATGAGCAAGGATGGGATGTTTTTGTAGCCTGTTTCAACTTGGATGGAACGGGAAGTTGCCAGGCTAGGTTCAGTAGTCAGAAAGTAAAAGGTAAATACTGAATGAGTTTGCTCATAGGCAGAACGTAAAGAAATAAAGCAAGTTCAGTCAGCTTAATCAGTGGCCGAATAAGTAGCAGTGCTCCTACATTTGAAAAAAAAAAGAAAGAAAGCAGGAGGTTAGACCATCCCCAGTGGAAGCAAACCCAGAGACACGCGCTGTGGAACTGAGAAGGCCGAGAGGGGTGGCACTGGGTCCCTGGCCGAGGGTTGGTGTCACAACTCTGCCTCTGGAAAATGACTCCAATATTGTTGTAAATTATGATGCCTCTCGAAAAAAAAATTTAAAAATTAAAAATCTATCAGTGCGGTAGGAGAGTGATACTGCCCAGACCTGGCTGGGGCTGTTACTATTTTCTGTTGGAAACGCCTTTGATATGACACCTCATTGCACACAGACATCAACATCCCTTTAGCAGAGCCAGAGCAGAGTAAGACTTTGGGGGAGATAAAATTTGGACTTTAATTTCTTTGAATGATACCTTCCGGAAACCTGCCTACCTGAGATCCATTTTTTTTTTTTTTTTTTTTTTGCCTTTTGGGTCACACCTGGTGATGTACAGGGGTTACTCCTGACTCTTCACTCAGGAATTACTCCTGGCGGTGCTCAGAGGACCATATGGGATGCTGGGAATCGAACCTGGGTTGGCTGCATGCAAGGCAAACGCCCTACCTGCTGTGCTATTGCTCCAGCCCCCATTTTTTTTTAAAAAAAAACTTTCTCTGAACTTTAATGCCACGTGGATTTAAAATGTACACATTTCTTACATTTATTTAACAAGGCCCACTCCTAGCCATGCTGGGCCCTGCAGTTCGGTGCTAGGGCCCAGTGGTGCTGCTACCAGTGGGCTGTATCCAGTGGTGATCTGGTGCAGGGTTCGAACTCAAGAGCCTCACACCTGCCATGTGTTCTGCCACTTGAGCCCTCTCCTAGGCCCCATGTCTCATGCTTTTGCTTTTACTTCGTTGTCGTCGATTTCCTTAGGCGAGGGTGATAGGTTACTTCTCTGTCCCATTTCTCTCCTTATGCTGCAGCAGAGCAGGAGGGTGCATTTAAGAGAAGGGATTGACCAGAAGGGATTTCTACATTATGAGAAAGAGAAATGACGAAAATCAGGAGGGTTTGGGGAACAGAGAGGGAGCAAGCCCAAAGCACAGAGAGACCGCTGCAAAAATGGAGGCAGCGGCTTGGGAGTGGGGGAAAGCCTCAGGCCTTCCTTGTCCCAAGGCCTGGCTGCTAGCTACAGGAGGAAGCTTAGAGGGAACCCACCCTTGGATGTTGAGAAAGATCTAGAAGACTTGATCCCTTCTCACCACTGCCTCTCTCCCCCTTCAGTCAGACAGGAGGGATGGGTGCGATGTCTGTGAAGACAAACATAGGGAGGCCGGCGCAGAGGAAGATAAGTTAGTGCCCCCCGCCCCCGAGTATGATATATCTGGGAAGGGGAGGGGGGACCCCACTACAGAACCCTGGCCATGAAGGAATCACCAGCTGCTCTTTCTCTGCCTCTCCAACAGGCTAAGAAGCGCCATCTAGATTTAACCAGAAATGTCCACTAGGGGGGTGAGAGGAAAGTCCAGGATGACCAAACTTGAAAGAATGCCGGCAAGAAAGGGGACCGAGAGAGCCAACAGATGGTCAAGTGTCTGTCTAAGAAGATGCAGTCATGCTGGAGTGGTGTCGGGGAGGGGCTGGGGGCAAGAGGCGAGGTTACGGGGATGCTGGACGTCCAGGCTGTGTCCACGGAAGCTCGAGAAAGGCGTCTTCGGATCCCACCTGATGGCTGACCCAGACAGGGAAAGCCTCTCTGGATTTTCAGTAGGGCAGACCATGATTTGCCTTCGAGAATGGTGAGGCCCTAGGGCCAGAGAAGTAAGCCAGTGGGAAGAGATTGCCCGCACGTGGCCTGCCCGGGTCGGACACCTGGCATCTCACGTAGACCCACACGCACTGCCAAGAGGAATTCCCCAGAGCACAGTCAGAAGTAACCCCCAGCATCGCTGGATGTGGTCCCCCCAAAAACAAACAAAAAAAATGATGCGGTACCATCCACAAAACGGGAAGGGATGAAATACAGTCTTCTGTAATGAAGACGGACAGTCAGCCCACAGGCTCCTGGGAAAGAGCTCACCACCATGGATTATCTGGGAAACGAGTCAGAATGACAGTGGGTCACCCGCACAGTGGAGAGGGTGGTTTGCTCCAGAAAGTCCCAAACCAGCCTGTGTTGGGGGAGGTTGTCCTGAAGAAAGCCTCGTTTAGTGTCGGTGGGCATGCCGCTTGCTTTGGCCACTAGGTAGTTCTACTCTTGGCATCTATTCCAAGATTACAAAAATGGTAAGTTGGAAAGAGGAAAGCTCACCTTGAGTCGCTGAAAAGCCATTTACGACAGCAGAGATCTGGAAAGAACCCAAATGTCCAACGACAGAGGCACGGATGCAGAAGTTGTGGTGTATATCATGGTGCAGTATTAGAAAGGCTGACATTTTGCCGTTGCCACAACTTGAATGAAACTAGATGGAGTCACGTTAAGCAAAATAAATCAGAGAGAAGCACAAATGCTCATACTGTCATTTGTATTTGGAGAGAACAAAGCTAGGGAATTGACAAATGACCATAGTGCCTAAGAGGAAAATGAGGGAGAGAGCGAGAGCAAGAGAGAGAGGGAGAGAAGAGTGAGAGAGAGAAGAAAAGTGTCTGCTATAAGAAAGGCTGAGAGGGGCTGGAGCAATAGCACAGCGGGTAGGGTGTTTGCCTTGCATGCGGCTGACCCGGGTTCGATTCCCAGCATCCCTTATGGTCCCCTGAGCACCGCCAGGAGTAATTCCTGAGTGCAGAGCCTGGAGTAACCCCTGTGCATCGCCAGATGTGACCGAAAAAGAAAAGAAAAAAAAGAAAGACTGAGAGAGGGTTGTGGCGGGAGGGAAACTGGGGACATTAGTGGTGGGAAATGCCCACTGGTGAAGGGACAGATGTTGGAACATTTTATGACTAAAACTCAATCATGAACAACTTTGTAACTGTGTATCTTCTGTTGATTCAATTAATTTTTTTTTTTTTTTTGCTTTTTGGGTCACACCCAGCGATGCTCAGGGTTTACTCCTGGCTTTGCACTCAGGAATTACTCCTGGCAGCGCTCGGGGGACCATATGGGATGCTGGGAATCGAACCCGGGTCTGCTGCATGCAAGGCAAATGCCCTACCCGCTGTGCTATTGCGGGCCCTCAATTAAAATGTTTTTAAAATTAAAAACACATTAAAAATCCACCCCCCTCCTTGGATTTTTTTTTTTTTGCCTTTAGGGTCACATCCAGTGATGCACAGGGGTTACTCCTGACTCATGCACTCAGGAACTACTCCTGGAAGTTCTTGGGGGACCATATGGAACGCTGGGAATCGAACCTGGGTTGGCCATGTGCAAGGCAAACGCCCTACTTGCTATGCTATTGCTCAAGCACCACCACCCTTGGATTTTGACTTTAGAACTGGGGTAGCCAAGAGGGGGGGTGGAGGGGTGGTAGTGGAAGAGATAGTACTGTAATTTGTGGGGGCAGTCACTTTGTATATCAAAACCACAAACAACATTGCTGTAGCCAAGTCACCTCAACAAGACCCCCTCCCCCCAAAAAATTTAGGAACAAAAATCTAAGATTCATACTTATTCCTTCAGCAAAGTTTCTGTAGGGGTCAGAGAGAGATTTCAGATGTTCAGGTACATGCCTTACATGCGGCCAACCCTGGTTTCAAATACAGCATCACATGATCCCTGAGCACCAATGTGGGTAGCCCGGGAGGCTGTCAGCAAATTTGTTTTGTTTTTTTGAGGCCACACACAGTGGTGCTCAGGGATCACTCCTGGCAGTGCTCAGAGAACCACATGCAGTGCCGGGGGTTGAACTTAACCCCTGTACTATTTCTCTGATCCATGGTGGGCATTTTTTTAGAGACAAAGTTAGGTATAAAATATCAGGATAAAAGGGTTAATAGAGCAAGGTTAGAGCTTTTGGAAGGACTTGTGATCATAGATGTGGGGAAAGCTTAGTATACATATAAATAAGAATCTACTAGAGATTCTGAAATTCATGACCATCGAAATAATTTAATAGAAGGGATAAATTAATTTGCTGAAGAAAAAAATAGCAGAACTGTAATATTCTTCTAGAACGAGAGGAAAGAGAGGGGAGGTATAAAGAAAGAGATGTGAGAGATGGAGCTGGATTTCTGATTTTCATCTGAAAAGAGTCACAGGAAGAGAAAAGAGATGCATCAGGAGAAAGTGCCATTAACTAGATCATTTGCACATGATGAGTCTGACTCATGAGAGGGTCTTGACATCAGCCCTGTGAGGCAGAGCCTTCCAGTAAATTATTCAAACAG
Organism: Sorex araneus; assembly: GCF_027595985.1. Lineage (NCBI taxonomy): Eukaryota > Metazoa > Chordata > Mammalia > Eulipotyphla > Soricidae > Sorex > Sorex araneus. The sequence goes on from NC_073311.1 coordinate 53,575,807, forward strand.
GCTTCACTTCCGCAAATTGAAAGGACCTGTGGGTCTCTATGAAAAAATGAGATTTGTGAATAGAATGGAGGAAATCCTTTAAAATTTCAAGAGCAAACATGCAGTTGGCCTACAAAGGAAAGCCACATAGTGGACTTCTCATGAGCAAGGATGTATTATAAACATGTATAGGAAGATGAATTGTTAAGAGAGACAGCTTTTTAAAAACGTTGTTTGATTTTGCTTTTGTGTGGGGGCCACACCCAGCAGAGCTCTGGGCTTGCTCCTGGCTCTTCGCTTAGGGATCACTCCCGGTGGGCTAGGGGGCCACATGTGGTGTCTGAGATCAAACCCAGGGCAGCCATGTACAAGGCAAGCGCTCTACCTGCCATAATGTCCTTCCAGCCCAAGAGAGATAACTTTTTTTTTTTACAATTTGTATTCTTTCTTTTTTTTTTCTTTTTGGATCACACCCAGTTATGCTCAGGGGTCACTCCTGGCTCTGTACTCAGGAATTACCCCTGGCGGTGCTCAGGGGACCATATGGGATGCTGGGAATTGAACCCGGGTCGGCCGCATGCAAGGCAAACGCCCTACCCATTGTGCTATCACTCCAGCCCCAACTTTTTTTTTGCTTTTTGGGTCACACCCGGTGATGCACAGGGCTCCTGGCTTATGCACTCAGGAATTACTCCTGGTGGTGCTCAGGGGACCATATGGGATGCTGGGAATCGAACCTGTGTTGGCTATGTGCAAGGCAAACGCTCTACCTGCCGTGCTATCGCTCCAGCCCCCAAGAAAGATAACTTTTAATTTTGGATTTTATTAGGTCCAACCAAAGAGAAGGAAAACAGAGGGCAATGTTTTCTAATAGGTGTTTATCTTGTGCGTGAAGTTATTACTGTTAATATCGTGTGAATATTAGTGTATAGATGCAGGGTTAGATAATGAGGAACAGAAACCATCTGTGAAAATGTGATAATGAGGAACAGAGCCATCTGTGAAAATGTGATTTATATAAAACTGACACTGAGAAGGGTAGGGAAAGAATAGCACTAACATCGGGAGAGCCAGTGAGGCATAGCCTCACCCCTTGCGACATCTCATGCCTGAAATGAGTTCTAGAGAAGGACCCAATCAGAATTTAAAAAAAAAAACCTTTTTTTTTTTTAATTATTTTTTTTCTTTTTGGGTCACACCTGGCGATGCACAGGGGTTACTCCTGGCTCTGCACTCAGGAATTACTCCTGGTGGTGCTTGGGGCACCATATGGGGTACTGGGAATCAAACCCAGGTCGGCTGCGTGCAAGGCAAATGCCCTACCCGCTGTACTATTGTTCCAGCTCCTTTATTTTTATTTTTAATTTTTTTACTGTTACTATTTTTAATCATTTTAGGGCTACACCCAGTGCTGCTCAGAAATTACTCCTGGCAGATCACTCCTGGTGGGCTCAAAACCACTTGGGATTCCGGGAATTGAACCAGAGTTGGCCACATACAAGGCAAGCTACCCTACCCACTGTACTTTCTTTCTGGCCCTTGACCCGAATTTTAATTTTTTTTTTCCTTAGGGGCCTCTCCCACTGATGATCACTGCAGCATCTGAGCAGCTACACAACTTTGACCTAAACATCAAACTTGCCAGCAACACTGTAAAGTGGGCTTGTTAGAAACATATGTTAGAGGGCCAGAGAGTGAGCTAGTGGTCTAGAGCTCAGATACATTGAATGAAGAATTGCTGAACAGTACACTCTGCAAGCTGATATTTATACAATGTACAAGACAGGCAGAAGAATGCTACAGTTGTCTGTTAGGAAGTCTACATTGTTATTAAAGCATAACAAAGCCAGGCACGAGAAGTACAGAATGCGGAGACTAGCGGGGAAGAGGGAGGATATACTTACAAAGAAGAGATGAAGAAAGGACCGCAAGAGGTTAGGGGGCTTGAATCGGACAAGGAAAGCCTAAATCAGCCATCCACAGACACATGCAATTTTATATACAGTACTAAAGAAACAACATTCTTTTCAAAAACCTGTAGCATGGGCTGGGGAGATAGTTTTGGGGTAGAGCTCTTGCTCTGCACAGCGACAAATCGAGTTTGATCCCTGGCACTGCCCTAGGTCCCCTAAGCACTGTCAGGAATGATCCCTGAGTACAGAGTCAGGAGTACTCCTTGAGCACAGCTGGGTATGGCCCCCAAACCAAATACATCAATTTGTACCGCTCCGGTTTAGACATAGCATGTTCATGAATTCTTTCAAGATATTCTTTCTCTGGGCTGGAGCGACAGCGCAGCGGGTAGGGTGTTCGCCTTGCATGCGGCCGACCCGGGTTCGATTCTTCCGCCTCTCTTGGAGAGCCGGAGAGCCCGGCAAGCTACCAAGAGTATCTTGCCTGCACAGCTGAGCCTGGCAAGCTACCCATGGCATATTCGATATGCTAAAAACAGGAACAACAAATCTCACAATGGAGACGCTACTGGTGCCCGCTCTAGCAAATCGATAAGCAATGGGATGACAGTGGTTCTTTTTCTTTCTTTCTTTCTTTCTTTCTTTCTTTCTTTCTTTCTTTCTTTCTTTCTTTCTTTCTTTCTTTCTTTCTTTCTTTCTTTCTTTCTTTCTTTCTTTCTTTCTTTCTTTCCTTCCTTCCTTCCTTCCTTCCTTCCTTCCTTCCTTCCTTCCTTCCTTCCTTCCTTCCTTCCTTCCTTCCTTCTTTCTTTCTTTCTTTCTTTCTTTCTTTCTTTCTTTCTTTCTTTCTTTCTTTCTTTCTTTCTTTCTTTCTTCTTTTCTTCTTCTTTTTTTTTTGTAGTACCGAGACTATCCTGCCTGCACTGCAGAGCCTGGCAAGCTACCTGTGGCATATTCGACATGCCAAAACACAGTAACAACAAGTCTCACAATGGAGACATTACTGCTGCCCGCTCGGGCAAATAGGTGGACAACGGGACAACAGTGCTTACAGTGCAGAGCTTTTTTAGTAGACTCTAATTTAGCTGCACATTTTCCTACTGACACTTTTTTTTTTTTTAATATTTGGTTTTTGGTTTAGGGTCCACACCCCGCGGTGTTTGGGGGACGACTCCCAGCGGTGCTTGGGGAACTATGCAGTAGTGGGGATCAAAGTTAGCAAAAAATGAAATAAATAAAGAAATGAAAAGATGTAAACCAGCCATAAAAGCTGAGCGTGTGGAAGGCGTTTTCAGTCTGTGGCCCGTGGTGACAAGTGGGATGCAGGCTAGAGCACAGACCCAGCACTGTCGCCTGACTGCCGCCTGGGGCTCTAAATTCCTTTTAGCTTATCCCAATGAGATGCACAAATATAATTTTCTAAATATAGCCTAATACCAAAAAGTCCAGGAATCTGGTATTTGGGTCATAAAGTCTCAACAGGCTGGGGAGAGGCTGAGTGGTAGGCACGTGCTTTGCCTGGGTGAGGCCTGGGCTGAAACTTTAGGTTTGGTGCCATGATAACAATGTAATGCAACTAGAAACAGTAGATAAAGGGGGCTGGAGCGATAGCACAGCGGGTAGGGTGTTTGCCTTGCACGAGACCGACCTTGGTTCCATTCCCAGCATCCCATATGCTCCCCTGAGCACTGCCGGGAGTGATTCCTGAGTGCAAAGCCAGGAGTAACCCCAGTGCATTGCCGGGTGTGACCCAAAAAGCGGAAAAAGAAAGAAAGAAAGAAAGAAAGAAAGAAAGAAAGAAAGAAAGAAAGAAAGAGTAGATAAAAAGAACCATCATATTTAATTTATATACGCAAAAAAGAAATTCTATAAAGAGTTTAAAACCTTACTCTCAGGGGCCAGAGAGATGGCATAGTGGGTAGGGAACTTGCCTTTCATTGGCCGACTCTGCTGATCCCAGGCACCCTGCAGCCCTGAGCACCACTAGAAGTGAGTTCTAGCCCAGGGTCCAGAGCAAGGCCTAGACACCCTGGGTGTAGCCCAAACAGAACCCAAGCAAAAGGGCTTGAGTGAAAAAGAAAGTAAAAATAGAAGTTACAAGTCATTTAGCATTGGACAAAAAGAAACAATTCATATTAAAATTCATGGCAAGGACCCAAAGAGAGAATATGTTTTTTTAAAGTCTTTTTTGCTTTTTTGCACTTTTTCAGAAAGCAAAAAAGACTGAAAAAAATGTGCCTGGACTTTTAACATAAGAAACTAGAAAATATCAACAGAATAAACCCAAATATTTGGGGCCAGAGCAGTAGTGCCGCAGGTAGGGCACTTGCCTGCCACGAGGCTAACCTGGGTTCAATCCCTGGCACCCCAGATGGTCCCCTGAGCACTGGAGGAGGGATCCCTCAGTGCAGAGCCAGGAGTAAGCCCTGAGCACTGCATGGGTGTGGCTCAAAAAACTAAATAAGCAAAAATAAACCCAGTGAAGAAAAAGGCAGGAAATAAAGGCAAAGTGAATAACTAGGGAACATACCTACTAGATTTTTATTTTCTGGATTTGGAAACTAAAACTAATGAAAATAGAAAGTGAAGGACAGATCTTTGAAAAGAACAATTAGATAAGCTTTTGGCAAGCTTAGTCGGGAAAAATAATTAAAATAACACCAGGATAAAAAGAGTCCATATACATTAGATCTTAAAAAATTACTAGAAGATATATATGAATATATAATATAAAATATTTGATAAGATGGATAATTAGTACAGATCTTTCAAGTTAGAAAAAATGGATTGTAATAAATAGAAAGCTCAAGTAAGATCAATAAAGCAGAAGAGGGACTGGGTAGGCAGTTCAGTGGGTAGGGCACCAGCCTTGCATGCGGCTGTCCCAAGTTTGGTTCCCAGTGCCACATATGGTCCCTTGAGCCCTCTAGGAGGTGATCCCTGAGCACGGAGCTAGGAGTGAGTCCTGAGCACCACCAGGAGTGGCCCAATCACCAAATTTAAAATAAAATGAAAAAAAAGTCAAGAAAATACCCTCGAAAATGACTCATAACCCATACACTTGGCAATGAGTTCTTCCAGGTGGGAAAGGGACAGGTAATTTCCTTCCTCCCCCAGGTTTTCCAGAGCCCAGCAGACCCGTTAAGCTTTGCATTCATCTTGCTGACCTGTCCTAACTTCTGCACGATTAAGGACAAGGAGGACACGCAATTGGGTCTATTCCTGCAGGAGCAGAGATGAATCAATTGTACAGTAGGGGAATTTCATTCAGACACGTTCAGACAAGTGCTGAAAGAATAAGACATCCCGGCGAATCAGACCTTCCCTTAGAAGGCAAGAATGGCTAACATTACAGGCTGTCATTTGCTACGTTAACAGAAGCATTTGCCAACTGCTTGTTGGGCTTCTACTATATACCAGGCACTGTTCAGAGAGCTGGGAAAATAGCAGTAAACGAATAACTTTGTAAAAAAGAGGTTTTTTTTTTTTTAAAGTATAGCAGATTTTATTTGCAAGTTTTGAGGAGGGAGGGAGGAAGGAGAGGGAGGAAGAGGGGGAGAGAGAGAGGGAGATGGCGGGAAAGAGAGAGAGAGAGAGAGAACGCACTGTCCTGGAGAGAGTGCCCAGTACAGATCCTAGGATTAGATATGAAAATACGGAAGTCCACATCTCAAGAAGGGAGATGCGGGAGACACTTGTGCTTGGGCACTACGTGCCCTTGGCAGTGCATGGGCACAGGCAGCAGTACATGGGCTAGGGCAGAATATGCACTAAAAAAAAAAAGAAGTATCACTTGTTTGCTAGTTTTTTGTTTAGGGGCCACATGTAGCAGGACTCAGGGGCCAATTCTGGCATGCCAGGATTTGGACAGGGTTGGGGCCTCAGCTGCATGTCAGGCAAATGCTTTAAACTATTGTGCTATCTCTCCAGCCTAAAAGAATTATGAATTAATTTATCTGGCTTTGCCAGGTTCTGTGCAACCTCACTCATGTGTAAGGCTCGGGCCGAGCATCCAGAAAAGCGTCCTGGAGCATGGCGGCAGTTGTGCCTGTTGTCCGTCATCTACAAGTTATTCACTCGAGTCATCCTGAATAGGATTGGCAGAACGCTAGACAAGGACAACCACGTGAGCAAGCTGGGTTCCGAAAAGGACTCAGCACAATCGGCCATATCCACACAGTGACCGAGCTCATTAAGGTTTTTTTTTTTTTTTGCTTTTTGGGTCACACCCGGCAATGCACAGGGGTTACTCCTGGCTCATGCACTCAGGAATAACTCCTGGCAGTGCTTGGGGGACCATATGGGATGCTGGGAATCGAACCCGGGTCGGCCGCATGCAAGGCAAACACCCTACCCGCTGTGCTATTGCTCCAGCCCCATCATTAAGGTTTTGAGAGAGTTTAAGATGCCACTCTGTCTAACGTTCATTGATTTAAAGAAGGCCTTTGATTCTGAGACTGAAGCAGTCATCGAACGCCCTAGCTACACAGGGCATTCAATCAGGATCCTCCGTGAACTGTATTACGGATTCACCACCAGGACCTCATCATTCTACGAAGAAGTGATCATCGATGTAAAGAGAGGGGTTCGACAGGTCGACACCATTTCACCGAAACTCTTCAGTGTCACCCTCGAGAACATTATGCGACGACTGGAATGGGAAGGAATGGGAGTAAAGATAGATGGTCGGCAACTGCACCACCTCCGCTTCGCTGATGATATCATTCTCATAACACTAAACATTAGCCAAGCGGCACAAATGCTGGCTGACTTCGACCACGAGTGTGGAAAGGTTGGACTGCAGCTGAACCTCACGAAGACAATGTTCATGAGAAACGGACTAGTTCCTGATGTTCCATTTGCCCTCAACAGAACGAACATCTCCGAATGCAGCAGTTATGTGTACTTAGGTTGAGAACTCAACATGACAAATGATCTGGCACCTGAATTGCGCAGGAAGAAGAGAGCAGTGTGGAACGCCTTCAAGAGGGTCGAAGAAGTGGTTAAGAGGACGAAGAACTTCCGGCTCCAGGCACATCTTTTCAACTCAACCATTCTTCCTGCACTAACATATGCCTCAGAGACCTGGGCCCTACGCAAACAGGATGAGAACGCTATTCAGGTATGGTATCCCAAAGAGGAATCGAAAGAGCTATGCTTGGAGTATCACGTTTCACTCAAATGAGAGAAGGAATCCAGAGTTCCGATCTCTGTCGATGGTCAAGAATCAGGGACGCGGTCTCATTTGCCAAGGCGTCAAAAATCCGATGGGCTGGACATGTAATATGATTCAGAGACAACCACTGGACTAGAGCTGTTACCGACCGGATTCCACGGGACGTCAAAAGACCGAGTGGCTGCCCACCAACGAGATGATCAGACTTCTTTGTCAAAACCCTAAACAAGGGGCTGGAGTGATAGCACAGCAGGTAGGGCGTTTGCCTTGCATGCAGCCGACCCGGGTTCAATTCCCAGCATCCCATATGGTCCCCCGGGCACTGCAAGGGGTGGTTCCTGAGTGCATGAGCCAGGAGTGACTCCTGTGCATTGCCGGGTGTGACCCAAAAGGCAAAAAAACAAAAACAAAAGACAAAAAAAACCCTAAACAAATGGTTTGAGGCTCTTCATGTTCCTGAAGTGAGCAGATGCCATTGGGCTACACTATCATGTGACAAAGACAAATGGAGACGTTACTGGCACCCGCTCAAGCAAATTGAAGATCAACGGGATGACAAGTGATACAAGTTATCTGGTTTTAGGCTACACCCAGCAGTGCACAGGGCTTTCTCCTGGCTCTACGCTCAGGGATCACTCCTGGCAATCTCAGGGGACCATATGGGGTGCTGGGGATTGGCTGTGTGCAAGGCAAATGCCCTTCCCACTGTACTATTCCTCCAGCCCCAGCCCATTTGCTTAAGGAATAGGGCTACCTATGACCTCTGAGGATGCTTAGCTTTGGAGTGGGAGCTTGGGCTTGGAGACTGTCCGCTAGGGCCAGCTAGCGTCAAGGCCACACTTGGTGGCGCTCTGGGCCCATGCACTGCTCGGAAAGGACCGGAAACCCACACGTGCTCAGCCTGACTCCTAACACTTGAGCTCTCTCCCTGTCATCACAACATCCTTTAACCAAACTTCATAAAGCTCTCTGTGATAAGTATAGTCCTTCTGTAAATCTTCCATTTGGGTGAGAATGGAATCTTTGAAGTCATAGCAATTTTCCAACCTGAAACGAACAAAATTGTTTTGAGGCCACACCTGGTGATGTCCAGGGCTTCCTCCTGGCTCTGTGCTAGGGGATCACGACTGGAGAAGCTCAGGGGACCATATGGGGTGCTGGGGATTGAAGCCTGGTCGGCTGCATGCAAAGCAAACACCTGTTGTACTATCTCTCCAGCCCCCTCAAAATTGGTTATGGAAAAATATTATATATATAAATGTATATTTATATAAAATATATATATTTCGGGCTGGAGCGATAGCACAGTGGTTGGGCTTTCGCCTTTCACGTGGCCAACCCGTGTTCATTCCTCCGCCCCTCTCGGAGAGCCCAGCAAGCTACCGAGAGTATGGAGCCCGCACGGCAGAGCCTGACAAGCTCCCCGTGCGTATTGGATATGCCAAAAACAGTAACAATAAGTCTCTCAATGAGAGATGTTACTGGTGCCCGCTCGAACAAATCGATGAGCAACGGGATGACAGTGATATATATTTCAACCCTGTCATCTCCTAGTCCCTGGAAAGACATTTTGGCAGGGATACTGGGTGGGGTCTGCAAAGTGGCTGTCAGTCTTTCTGTCCGGGAGAAGGTGAGGGGAGTGACAGAAGGAGACATTTTGCTGATGGGTCTTTCTCACTGCTGTGCTGTTGGCCAACCAAAGACCAGGGGTGGTCCAGGCCTGCTCTCTGGAGAAGCAGGAAGAAGAAGAAGGACCCCTGAAGAAGGACCTTTGGCGTAAGAGGACCATGAGCTGGAGCCAGGTCTTAAGCTGAATATTTGTGTCTGCTGCTTCATCCTGGGGCCCGATACCAGCCTGGAAGGTCACCGAGAAGGGAATTTTCCACCTGGGGTTCCAGTCTCATCAAGAGACATTGGGTAAAGCACATCACTCACCCCGGAAGTCCGGGCCTCTTGCAGTCCACTCCCCGTCTGAAGAGGCAAGGCCGGGTTTCTGAAAAGTGCGATTCTGCCCAGGGGGATCCCAGTGGGATCCCTGTGCCCACTCCTGCCTGCGTGTGCGGCTGCAGCTCCCCGGCCTTGGACAACATCAGTTTGTTCCTCAGTCTCTAGCCTGCCAGCCTGCTCCGCACTCAGGCTTGGTGGCCCATGGTGGGAGGGGCCAAATTAATAAAAGAAATCTCTATATAATATATTTATGTATGAATATACATGTTATATATAATAAAATATTGTATATATAACACTAAATATATTTATGTGTATATAAAGATCTAATGCTCTATCATACCTCATGCTCTTTATATATATTAATATTTCCTATTGATTGCTATATCTATATCTATATCTATACATCTCCTATTGGTTGTTTCTCTTTTTTTTTTTTCTTTTTGGGCCACACCCAGCGATGCTCAGGGGTTGCTCCTGGCTTTACACTCAGGAATTACTCCTGGTGGTGCTTGAGGGACCTTATGGGATGCTGGGGATCAAACCTGGGTTGGCCGCATGCAAGGCAAATGCCCTATCCACTGTACAATCACTCTGGCCCCTATTGATTGCTTCTTAGACTAACACAAGGGTGAAGAATGTAGTCAATGGTTGTGTTAATATAATTCACGGATTCAATATAATTCACGGAATTTTGCAACTGTTTCCTGATGGTATGGCTTTTCCTTGGCCTGGGTGGGAAGGGCAGGACAGTGCTGCCACTCTGTTGGTGGGTTTCAGTATGTTAGCTTAGTGTCCCTCCATCTTCCAAAGGTGACCGGTAAGTTGTTGGAGCTGAGGAATTTGTGATTTAAACAATATCAATGGGCTCCTGAACATGGCAGCTATGATCCAGACTCCGTGATCCCGGCCTGGTGAATGCGTCCTCCCGTGACCCGTGATGTAACTCTAACTGTCTTGGGAAGCTTCCCTGCCGGCGGGTATGATGAGCTGTGAAGAATGTGAGAAAATGAAGTTCGGATGCAAGAATGAATAGAAACAGGGGACTTTGTAAGGTTATGCTGTGCACATGGGCTTCTGTTTTTTCTTTCTTTTCTTTTTTTGCTGTCAATGTCTGTTTGTATTTATTTTTGGGTCTCCCAAGCGGTGCTCAGTGGGCTTGGGGGCCCCCTCCTGGTGATTCTTGGCCAACCAGACTGGCACATCGGTGCAAGGGTTGAAGGGTGCAGAACTGCTTGGACCCTGTGGTGCTGGGGATCAAACCAGGTCAGTTATAGTCAAGGCATATACCTTAGTCCCCATATTGTCCTTTTGACCCTCTGGCCAGTATTTCTAGCACATTCTACTAGAAGCAGTTCCCCCCATTTTATTTTGGATGTTCTTTCTCAAGCATTCAGTCTGATTGAAGTTGGGGGACGCGGACGCAACCCCTGTGCCTTTTGCTGCCTCGATTAACTAAAGCTGGTCAGTGTGTCCAGGGTGTGTGTCCACCGCTCTGAGTGTGGAGTGTGGATGACCACAGTCACTGGAAGATATTCGTGGGGAATTCTGGGAAATGGAAGGTTACTGGCCTTCCATTTGAAGGAGGTCATCAGTGTCTGTTTCTTACTGCCCATCAATGCTAATTTATTATTGCTTTTATTCTATGTTACAGAAAGAGTCCTATGGATCTTTCACTTGGTTCCATAATGTCAGTTTTACAAAACAACACATAAACAACAAGAAAAGACAGGCAAGCAAATGGAAAGAAATATTTATGACATGCATAACAAGCATTAGTATCTGCATTATAGTAAAAATTCTATAAGTGGATAAGAAAAGAGGCAAGGCCGTAACAACGTGGGCATAGGAATGAACAGATAATCAGATACGAGGATGCAGGCGGAGAGGAACACACCACACAACCCCCAAGTAGCAGACCTTAGACATAGGAAAGATGTTGGAATTTACTAATTATCAAGCACAAATATTTTACAGCTGCTACACAGTATTTTCTGGTATGGATGTGCTGAGTTCCGCTAACCATTTATTTTTTCTTTTTCTTGCTTTTTGGGGTCACACTTGGCGATGCACAGGGGTTACTCCTGGCTTTGCACTCAGGAATTACTCCTGGTGGTGCTCGGGGACCATATGGGATGCTGGGAATCGAACTCAGGTTGGCCGTGTGCAAGGCAAATGCCCTACCTGCTGTGCTATTGCTCCAGCCCCGCTAACCATTTCTTTACCAGTGGAAACTTAGATTATTTTAGTCTTATTACTACACACCATGCTTACGGAACATGTCGTCTGCCTCCTTGAACCTATTTCTTTTTTTGAAATATTTAAACCCTGTACATTGAAACCAAGAATTGGAGAGCAAACATCTTGGTACCTGGGTCCAAGACAACTTGCAAATGATGTGAACATACTTTGAAACTTAGCACCAGTTCATTCTTTGAATTGCATTCTTAATCATGTACTTAGTCTAATACACTTAGATACTAGTGAAAATTTTTTTCTGGTCAGATTAGTTTAAACAGTTAGAAATTGTTCTCTTGCCTTGAAATAAAGCTGATTGAAGGATCACACGGAATAGCTGTAGGATTCAGAAACTCTTTATAAAGACTTGCTCTGTGTTTAGATTTAAAAATAGCCATAATTTCTTTTGGATTAAAAGTCTGAACACGCACAGTTACCAGAGCCTTTGCTTTCTCATGTCTCATAGCGATAGATTGTCTCTTGTCCATTAGAATATAAGTACATTCATGGGAGAGGAATAATGTTTCGCCCCCCTGAAGGGAGAGAAAATATTGGTCAAATTGCCTTGAGCACTGGCAGTTTCAGTTGTTGGAACCTCTCCTGTAGAAAGTTCCCATCTCCACAATGCTCACTGCACCATTGTTTTAAGCAAACAATTCCATGGAAAATAGGATAAATAGCCATCAATAAAGTCATAGTTAAATAAATGATGGCCTGTCTACATTGTGCGTGACAGCGAGGACCTTGGGAAAGCAGCTGTCTGAGAGAAGGTCCTGGCAGGGAACAGAATCCTGGACAGTTCAGAGTCTGTGGGGCAGGGGGGTCTCCATCTGGGGGCTACGCTGACGCACAAGAGTGGCAGCAGTGGAAAACCACTTGTGTTCTTAGGACTACGTGAGCAAGGGAGAGAACATCTATCACGGGATTCCAGTGACACGTGGGACCCCAGGGCAGGGGCCAAGCCATGGAACTGCAGCTAACGAGGGACACCACGGAACTGCAACTAGTGAGGGACACAGCGGTGGTCAGAGACAGCGGAAGCCGGGGTGAGGGCCGTCAGCTTTTCTCATAGGCTCCATTTTGCAGAGACCTTTCCTGGGCTGACCTCAAGCAGGAACATCAGGCAAGAGAGCCTGAGGAGGCAGGCATGAGCCTGTGAGGGCAAGAGCAGAGCAGCGGGTGAGAAGGGTCCCAGTGTTCACGTGCCTTGTTTTTATAGGGGCCTGGGCCAGCAGTGCGGGGACACAGAGCACTGGGGGTGCAGGAGCATCTGGGGGGGCATTCCCAGTGACACTTAGCGTGGGGACGCAGGCCTGACTGCTCGGAGCTCAGAGCCAGCGTCACAGTGCTCAGGACACACCTGAGCTGGCGGTCACTAGAGCCATACCAAGAGGTTCTGGAGGTTACCAGGATTTCCTTGGAAATGTCTCGGGGGTCATTCAGTGCTAGGAATTGAACTTGGACCTTCGTACACCCCAGACATGTGCTCGAGTCCTTTGAGCCATATCCCCAGCCCTGATAATTTTTAAATTGAATTAAAAGGTGCGTAGTAACATGTACAATGATAGGCCTTTAAAAAATTTATTTTACTTTTTTAAGATTTTTGAGTCACACCCGAAGATGCTCAGGGGTTGCTTCTGGCTTTCTGCCTAGGACTTACCCCTGGTCAGCTCAGAGGACCGAATGGGATGCCAGGATCGAACCTGGTTGGCGTGTGCAAGGCAAACACCCCACCTGTTTGATTATTGACCTGGCCCCTAATTGGCTATTTTTTTTTGTTTGCTTTTTGGACCACACCCGGTGATGCACAGGGGTCACTCCTGGCTCTGCACTCAGGAATTATCCCTGGCAGTGCTCAGGGGACCATATGGGATGCTGGGAATCGAACGCCGCCTGGTCGGCTGCGTGCAAGGCAAACGCCCTCTACCTGTTGTGCTATCACTCCAGTCCCTAAGAGACTTTTTTCAGTTTAAAGAATCATGGCCACAGATTTGCATAATGGTAAACATTATGTCAAGGCATGTAGCCAGCCTCAGTATTACTTCTAGAAGGTGAAAACCTAGTAAGTCACGGGCTGGAGTGATAGTACAGCCAGTAGGGCATTTTCCTTGCACGCGGCCGACCTGACTTTGATTCTCAGCATCCCATATGGTTCCCCTAGAACTGCCAGGAGTAATTCCTGAGCACATGAAACAGGAATAACCCCTGAGCAAAAAAAAAAAAAAAAGTACACTGGTGAAGGAACTGATGTTGGAACATTATATGACTGAAATTCAATCATGAACAACCTTCTAACTGTATATCTCACTGTGATTCAATAAAGAAAAATTCTCTCCAGTTGATAGTTTTGGAAAGGATTCCATCTTTTCAAAATCAATTTAATAACAAATTTAATTTGTATAATTGAATAACGTGGAGACCAGCACTGCAATCCATGCTAAGGTAACGCCCGTGCCCCCGTGAGCCCCTGTGGGTATGCCCTGGCGTGTGCTCAGAAGCCAGGCATGGGGGCTCTCAGACGCTCAGAGATTGGCCCAGCTTCCCACAGCAGCTGCAGACCCGGCACCCGAGCTCCAGGCTAGAGACCTGCCTCCAGGAGTCTCTCGCCTTCTTTTTTCTTTTTCTTTTCTTTTTTCAAATTGAGTCACCGTGAGATATGGTTACAGAGCTTTCATGTTTGAGTTTCAGTCATACAATGATCAAACACCCATCCCTCCATCAGCGCACACTCCCCACCACCCATGTCCCCAGTATCCCTCCCCATCCCACACCTCCCGCTGCCTCTATGGCAGACAATTTCCCCCCCTACTCTCCCTCTACTTTTGTTGCCCTTTTTTTTGTTTTCTTGTATTGTTTGTTATGAAAAGCCACTAAAAATGCTACAAAAAAGTATCCATAGAGGAAACAGTGTGAAGTTTGTTCTTTTTTGGCAGGGGCCATTAAGACATTCTTTAGGACATCACTAACATGTTGTTAAAAGTTGAGTGATGTGAACTTTCGTATATACATCTGAAAATATGTACATATGCACATAGATATTTCCCTCTATGACTGGTTGCCTACTATTTGAACCCCATCAAATGTGGTGTGGTACTCTTGGAGGATGGGTTCGGAGTGTCTTATGATGTGTCCCGGCCATCACGTGGTCCAGGACTAGGTTCACTTGTGCATGAGGCTTGGCCCGAGCATGTGGGGAGCGGCCTTGAGCATGGCAGTGGTTGAGTCTGGAAGTTTTCAGCTGCTGGGGCTGGGTCTCACCCACCCCGCTCTGGGGCACCCGAATGAAACAGCTTGGAGTGGGGTTGTTGCCCTCTTTTCTTTTTTTTCCTCCTCTCTCTCTCTTTTTTTTTTTTTTTTTTTTGCTTTTTGGTCACACCCAGTGTTGCTCAGGAATTACTCCTGGCTCTGCATTCAGGAATTACTCCTGGTGGTGCTTGGGGACCATATGGGATGGCGGGGATTGAACCAAGGTCAGCCGCGTGCAACGCAAACACTACCCACTGTGCTATCACTCCGGCCCCTCTTTTTTTTTTTTTTTCAATTGAATCACCGTGAGAACAGTTACAGGGCTTTCAGGATCAAGTCTCAGTCATACAAAGATCGAACACCCATCCCTTCACCAGTGCACATGTTCCACCACCAAGAACCCCAGCATACCCCCCCCCCCACTCCCACCCACCCGCCTGTGTGGCAGATGATTTTCACTTAACTCTCTCTTTACTTTGATTACATTCAATTTTTTTTTTTTTTTTGGTTTTTGGGTCACACCCGGCGATGCACAGGGGTTACTCCTGGCTCTTCACTCAGTAATTACCCCTGGCGGTGCTCAGGGGACCATATGGGATGCTGGGATTAGAACCCGGGTCGGCTGCGTGCAAGGCAAACGCCCTACCCGCTGTGCTATCGCTCCAGCCCCTACATTCAATTTTTGACAGAAAACCCACTATTATTATTTGGAGTTTTCCACCAACAATCAGACCTGTCGAAATGGCATCATTAGAACATATTTTCTGTTGCTGATAAGAAAGAGCATATGATATTGCATGGTCGAGAAATCGGCCGCCCAGTTTTGGGATTCTGGTATTTTAATTATTAAGTCCAGAGGTATTTCTGCCCGCAGCCGCTGCATTCCGAGATTGGTTTGTGTGCCTCTGTGTTGCCCTTTTTTTTTAACAGTACTCAGAGGAAGGCCTTTCATTTTTGAGCGAAGGCATGTGTAATTTTTTTTCTTTTTGGGTCACACCTGGCGATGCACAGGGGTTACTCCTGGCTCATGCACTCAGGCGGTGCTCAGGGGACCATATGGGATGCTGGGAATCGAACCTGGGTCAGCCGCGTGCAAGGCAAACGCCCTACCCACTGTGCTATCGCTCCAGCCCCTGCATATGTAATTTTTAAGATGTTAGTCTTCTAGGAGGAAAATAGAATAAAAGAAAATCTTCAAAATTCAGTTGAGTTGAAAACCCGCTCTAGCGACCGTTTGTTAAGAAGGAAAGCAAAAAAGGAGGAAAGGAAAGCGGGCGGCTGGTCAACGGGGGCCGGAGGCCTTTCCTCGGAAACAGCCGCTCTCCTTCCAGCCCGCCCGCCCGGACCTGTTCCTGCAGGCTGGGCACCTGTTGTTGCGCCAGCCTCAGGAAAGGTCTCTGCACCCACACGGAGATAACCGCGGTGGAAGAGAACCTACGAGATGGTTGGTGGAGTCACAGCTCGTCTTGGAGCAGCTTTCCACAAGGCGCATGCGCCGGAAGCTGATGGTCAGCGTTTCTTCCCCCGTGCCCTGCTGTGGAAGGGGAACTTCTGTGCCCATGCGTGTGGTCTTGGCTGCGTGACTTGACGGCACCAATAGCATGGATGTGGGGGTTCGAGGGTTCCATACACTGGAGCAGCTTTACGTCTGCTTTGCTCCCTCCTTTCCTCCCTCCCTCCTTCCCTCTCTCCTTTTCTTCCTCCCTCCCTTCCTCCCTTCTTCCCATCCCTTCTTCCCATCCCTTCCTCCCTTCTTCCCATCCCTTCCTCCCCTCCCTCCCTCCCTCCCTTCCTCCCTCCCTCCCTCCCTCCTCCCTCCCTCCCTCCCTCCCTCCCTCCCTCCCTCCCTTCCTTCCTTCCTTCCTTCCTTCCTTCCTTCCTTCCTTCCTTCCTTCCTTCCTTCCTTCCTTCCTTCCTTCCTTCCTTCCTTCCTTCCCTCTTCCCCAATCCCTGTCCCTCTCTTTCTCCTTTCCCTTCCCTTTCTTGCTCTGCCCTTGCCTTGCCCTTCCCATATTTCTTTCTGTACCTGGAACTGAAAGACCATAAGAAATATTGGGAATTGAATTTAGGTTGGACACATTCAAGTCAAGTGCCCTACTATCCTTCAACACCTTCCTTCCTTCCTTCCTTCCTTCCTTCCTTCCTTCCTTCCTTCCTTCCTTCCTTCCTTCCTTCCTTCCTTCCTTCCTTCCTTCCTCCCTCCCTCCCTCCCTCCCTCCCTCATGTCATTCTTCTAACAACATGATCTAACTTCATGATAATTTCATTCCTCTACTTCAGTAGAAGACTTCTTGGACTCATCACCTGGTTTTTAGGGGTGTATCTCTGAAACCATCCCCTACGCAGCTGCCAGCCATGTCCAAAACCCGCTAGGAAGCCAGAGATTGAAATCCGCCTCCACCTGCACCTGCACAGGGCTTTTGAGAACCACCCCTGACTGCCTCATCTCTGGCTGCTCCAGTTTCCCCATTTCTGCCCGGCAGCCCTGAGTGCCCCAAGATCTGGACACTCCTGTGGCCTTTGTCCCTCGTGTTCCCTTCGCCTGTCTTCCACTTCCTCCTAATGTTCTTTCCTTTTCTTTTGTGTTTGTTTTTGGGCTACATCCAGCAGTGCTCAGGGCTTGTTCCTGGCTCTGTGCTCAGCACTCACTCCTAGCTGGCTTGGCGGTACCACATGGGATGCCAGGAATTGAGCCCAGGTCTGCTGTGTGCAAGGCAAGCGCCCTACCTGCTGAACTGTCTCTCTGACTCCTTTCCTCCTAATTTTCATCCCAGTAACTTTTGTGCAACTCCCAGGTTTGCACCCAGTATCAGAGCTGCCAGGAAGTCTTCCCGAGGACTCCCGAGGCGCACGCACCCGTGTTGGTCAGAGGCACACACCCGAGACGGTTTGCCTCTGAGAGTTGGCGGGTCCTGGGAGGGCAGAGGTGATATCTATTGTATTTTTTTCCTTGGGACTCCTCAGATTGGAGCACGGTGCCTGGCTCATGGGAGACATTCAGAGCACATCAAGGGAATGTAGTCGTCTAAGCAAGAACGGTGTGCTCTCACGACCTGCGCAGGGAATTCTTACACAGCTAAAGATGTTATAAATCGTTTCTCAGGGAAAGGAATATTAACAAGGGCAAGAGAGAGAGAGAAAATGCTCACTCCCCTCTGTCTATTTCTCATGTCTGCATACTCCCCAAAGAACTTACCGGCAGCAGCGGAGGCCTCCACAGATGTTGCCAGCAGCTCTCATCCTAACGGTGACAAAACCTGGCAGCAGTCCAAGGCTCTATTAGGGAAATGACTAAGCAAACAATGGGATTATTACATAGCTATTAAAAATGACAGAGGTGAGGATTATGTCAACATAGGGAAGTGTGTATCTGCGAAGGAACACAGACCAGTGTTTAAACACTAGTGGTTAAGGATGTGTGTGTCCGTTCACAAAGATTAGCGCTCAGTTAGAGAAACGAAAATGACTGGGATTTAGGGGTCCCTGTTTTTTTTTCCCTTCTCCTGTGTAATTCCATGAGTTTATGACACTAATAAAGATTAGAGATCAATTAGAGGAATGAAAGCAACCTGGATTTAAGGTTCACTATATTCCACCCGTACATGCAATTCTGTGAGTTTATGACAGTGATGGGAGAGGTGCCACATGACAGCGATCCCAAAGAACTGTGGATAAAGTCCATTTCCTGCCAGGTTATGCATTCCGTGAGGCAACTGAATGTGAGTCTGAGAATTATGGTGGAATAGTGACACTTTCTAAAGAGAACAAAATAGTTTAATTATGCGATTAATAATTACAACAGCAGGGGCTGGAGCGATAGCACAGCGGGGAGGGCATTTGCCTTGCACGCGGCCGACCCGGGTTCTAATCCCAGCATCCCATATGGTCCCCTGAGCACCGCCAGGAGTAATTCCTGAGTGCAGAGCCAGGAGTAACCCCTGTGCATCGCCGGGTGTGACCCAAAAACCAAAAAAAAAAAAAATTACAACAGCAATTATGAAAGTTTCACTGCTAGATCTCTTCTCTTCCCATAAAATTTACAAAGAACACTGGCAATAGTCCCCAGGTACATATCCTTATTATTTTCACTTTTATTTATTTAGGTGGTGGTAAATATTTAGGAACTATTATGAAGGCAAATCTGAAAGACTATGCCTTAAACCTCACACAAATCATCTCAACTGGAGCGATAGCACCACGGGTGGGGAGTTTGCCTTGCACGCGGCTGACCCGGGTTCGATTCCTCCATCCGTCTTGAGAGACCAGCAAGCTACCAAGAGTATTCTGCCCACATGGCAGAGCCTGGCAAGCTACCTGTGGCATTTTTGATATGCCAAAAACAGTAACAACAAGTCTCACAATGGAGGGTATTGCTGGTAGGGCCCCTCCTTACATGTGACCAACATGGTCTTGATTCTCAGCTCCTATTGGTCTTCTGAGCTTTGCCAGGAAAGATCTCTGAGTGCAAATCCAGGAGTAAGCATGAGCACCACAGAGTATGGACACAAGCAAAAAGACAAAACAAGACAAAAAAGAATTCAAGAACAAAGAATAAAAGTGCCATAGAAACTTCTGGAGAAGCTGGTGCCCACTCAAGCAAATAGATGAACAATAGGATGACAGTTCTACAGTGAATGTCTCCAAAAAAGATTGTATGTGGGGGCTGGAGTGATAGCACAGTGGGTAGGGCATTTGCCTTGCACGCGGCCGACCCAGGTTCGATTCCCAGCATCCCATACGGTCCCCTGAGCACTGCCAGGGGTAAATCCTGAGTGTAGAGCTGGGAGTGACCCCTGTGCATCACTGGGCGTGACTCAAAAAAGAAAAAAGATCGTATGTGTAATTATTGAGCTATTCGGATGTGGATGAAAAGGTGCCATCATAAATCTAAGCATTATCTCTGTGCTGTGCTATGAACTAATATTTTATATAGTCCATGGCTGTCTTGCGAATGGCAACATCTTGGTTTTGCAAGAGGCCTTACATTGCAATTAAAAACAAAAACCACATTAAAAAAGTATACTGTAGGCTTTTCCACCCGAGCGGCCACTCACGAACGGCTCCTCCGTTCCTGAGCGACCATGATCCCAGAGACCCACTAACTACTTTCAGCACCCAGCAGAAATGCCTCTAGACTGCGAACTACGGCCCTATGCCGCCCCTGGAGGGGAAAGGTTTTTCTCTCTTGGCCTTTCCTTTTGGCGACGGTGGCGTGGTGACTGCCATCTTTTAGAACCCACCAAACAGAGGTATGAGCTTGCAGTGATGCAACTTCTGGCAGAAATTATCTGCACTTAATTACTAAAATACCAGAAATCCAAAACCGTGCAGCTGTGTGACCTCATGTGCTCTTCATTCTCAGCAATGGAAAACAAATTATCAAATGATGCCTTTTCAACAGGTCTGATTGTTGGGGGAAAATTCCAAATAATAATACCGAGTTTTCTGTTGAAATATTGAATGCAATCAAAGTAAAGAGAGATTAAAGTGAAAATCATCAGCCACATAGGCGGGGTGGGGAGTGGGATGGGAGGTATGCTGGGGTTCTTGGTGGTGGACCATGTGCACTGGTGAAGGGATGGGTGTTCAATCATTGTATGACTGAGACTGAAACCTGAAAGCTTTGTAACTTTTCTCATGGTGATTCAACAACAAAAAAAAAGTATACTGTTTGGTTTGGGGGCTACACTGACCATGCTCAGGAGTTACTCCTGGCTCTATGTAATTTTCTTGGGAGACCATATGGGATTCTCGGGATCAAACCTGGGTTGGCCACCTGCAAGGCAAATGCTCCACCTGCTGTACTATTGCTTCAGCCCCTAAATATTTTGTTTTGAACATCTCCATTTTGTGGGGGGAACTTCCTGCATTCCTCAGGGGATACCAGATAGTCTCCAAGGGCTATGTGGTGCTGGGAACTAAATTTGGGGTTCAAATATACATGGCCGGCATGGCAACCCCTTAGGTACTCGCTCCTACTGCAGGCATCATATATATACATGTATGTATACATATATACATATATGTAAATATATATATATGTATATATATATATATATTAGGCCTAGTAGTGCTGAGGTCTTACTCCTGGCTCAGTGCTCAGGGATCACTCCTAACTTTATGCCATGCCTGGGATCAGGCCAGGGTCAATTGCATGCAATGCAATCACATTAACTCCTGCACTGTTTCTCCAGTCCCACGCTAATGATTTATTCATTTTTGGTTTGGG
The DNA here is from genome assembly GCF_027595985.1 of Sorex araneus. Taxonomy (NCBI): domain Eukaryota; kingdom Metazoa; phylum Chordata; class Mammalia; order Eulipotyphla; family Soricidae; genus Sorex; species Sorex araneus. The sequence goes on from NC_073311.1 coordinate 53,596,532, forward strand.
GGCCACACTTGACTGTGCTCAGGGTTTACTCCTGGCTCTGCCCTCAGGGATCACTTCGGTTAGCCTCACCCCCAAACCGGAAATCAAACCCTGGTCTGCTGTGTGTGTAAGGCAAATGCCCTACCCCCCGTACTATGGCTTTGGCCCCTACTTGACATTACTCTTATCATGGCTGGGAGCCATCCCTGGCAGTGCTCGGCAGCTTTTCCTGCCTCTGTGCTCAGGAGCGACCCCTGGTGGTGCTCGGGTACCATATGTGGTACCTGCAATTTGAACCAGAGTAGCCCCTGAAGCCACATGCAAGGCAAGGAAGTACCTTACCTGTGTTAACTCTCCAGCCCGGATTTTCTTTATTTAGTTTTGTTCTTTTTGCCACACTGTCTGTGCTCGGGCCTTACTTCTGGCTCTGCACTCAGGGACCACTCCTAGTGGGGCTCTGGGACCATGTGCAGTTCCAGGGATGGAACCAGGGCCGGCCAGGTGCAAGGCAAGCGTCTTACCTGCTATACTATCTCTCCAGTCCAGATTCATTTATTTTTTCACTCTTGAAAAATTTATTGTTATCAGATTTTTTTCTTGTTGTTTTCTTTTTTTCTCTTTATTTCTTTTATTTGTTTTCCCTTTTTTTCCTGTTTCTTTTTTGGTCTCTGTCTCTGTCTCTTTCTCTTGTGGTCCGAATTTTAAATGAGCTGTGGTTGTGAGCAGTAGCAAATCATGTTACAACTCCAGCCCACAGAAACAGCCGCACAGAAATGCATATATTTATAAGGGTGAGGGATTTAACCATGTTCCAAAATGATATGGCTCGTAAGGGGAACCAGAGAAAGGATGACTATGAAATGATCGCATGCGTATGCAAAGTATAAAGAACACGGTAATAATGGCTAAAGTAACACACCCTGAGAATCGGCCTAGAGAAGTCAGTCTGCCAAAGCCGGTGATTCAGAAAGGAGAATGTTGACACTTTCCCTGCGGGTGGGTTGCAGGGATATTGCATTCCTGAAACATTAATATAAACACTATTGTTTTAAGTTTTTTTAATTTTTATTTTAGTAAAGCACCGTGGTTTACAAAGTTAGTCACAGTTGAATTTTAGACAATGTTCTTGCACTGATCCCCCACCAGTGTCAACTTCCTTCTACCAATGTTCCCAAGTTTCCCTCCCCTACACTCTCCCCCACCCACCCCCGCCCCCCGGCCCACCTTCATAACAGGCAGGCAGTGTTTTATGTTAAGTTGTTCAAGTTTGGGTCTCACGATTTCAGTGTTGTTGCTCTGTATTTGGATAGTTAGTTCTGTCATAGCTTGACAGCACTGCTGTGCCTGAATCCCGTTGGCCCCTGGCCCCTGCTGCTTCCTGTCTGTCTTTTCTCTTCCCCACCCCCCAATTCAGTTTCTTTCCTTCTTTTCCCTATACTCTGGGAACAAGGGTGATTGAAGCATCCCTTCCTCAAACCATTAGAGTCCATCATCCAGTTATTTATTTATTTATTTACTTTGCTTTTGGGTCATACCCAGCGATGCTCAGGGGTTCCTTCTGGCTCTGCACTCAGGAATTACTCCTTGGAGGTGCTCAGGGGACCATGTGGGATGCTGGGATTTGAACCCGGGTCGGCTGCGTGCAAGGCAAATGCCCTACCCGCTGTGATACCGCTCCAACCTCTCATTCAGTTATTCTAAATACCACATAAAACACTATTAAAAAAAAAAGATGAAGAGGGCCAGAAAGATAGTACAGTGGGTAGAGCACTTGCATTGCATATAGCTGACCTGGATCAATTCCCTATATTCCATACGGTTTCTCAAGCATCACCAGGTGCAGTTCCTGAGCACAGAGCTAGGAGTAAGCCCTGAGGCCCAGCAGCTCCGGCCCCAAAACAAACACAAGCAAAAAAGAGATTGACCAGATTGTGTCTTTGGAGCCCTGTGGGAGAAGACCCACGGGGTGGGCTTCATTCTTCCCTGGAGGCCCCAGGAAGCGCCCACAGAGGCTGTGCTCCTTGGTTTCCTGATGTTCCAGCTAGCGGCACTCCAGTGCAAGCCTCACTCTCCCTCACCCACGTGGAGGGAACACTAGCACGGGCTGCCTTGGGGATTCCAAGGACAACCGGGGTTCCAAGTGCCCCGCCCCGCCCTGCCGCGGCGAGTGTATATTTGGCGCCTTGTGCAGCCTGACCCGGCTGCTTTTTCTGACGCAATTGGGTCGCCCCGATGCCCTTTCCGAGACCTCCAGGTCCCCTCCACGGCTAGAGATGCTCCAAACGGCACGTCCCGTGGGCGGGGCCTGCTTCTTGGAGCGGCAGGGCCGAGAGGATGGAGAGGATCGCTTGTTCCAACGGCTCAGGGGCTCACCAGGCTTTTTCCAGCGCAGGAGTGCTCCCAAGGAGGCGCTCCCGTAGACAGAGAGGGCGCACCCCCCCCTCCTTGCTCACTTTTTAAAATATGCCTTTGTGAGCGGGGCCTTTCAGCAACCACTAGAAGACGTGGCCAGCCTGGGGTGCGTTTGATACTCTCCCTGATAAGGTCACCAGCAGCTCCGGAGAGGAAAGGCAGGGTATGGCCCCCTGGGAGAATGACCACATTTGATTCAAGTGGGGGGAAGAGCCTTGTGGGTCTTTTTCCTGTGTTCGGGGGGCAGGGAGGGGGAAGGCGCACACACAATGTTCGTTTCCGAAATACGGGATGTGCTGCGTGGCTCGCAGGTCATTTCCCACCATGTCACATCCTTCTGGGTGCAGGCGGCAGGGGCCAGGGCAGGAAATGGCAACTTCGCAGCATGAGACAAGGCTTTCCCAGGGCGGTCATTGGCTCTCTGGGCCTATAAAGCGGGCTCATCCAGAAACAGCCGCAGAGCGTCCTGTCCTGGAGATAGGCCGGACGGTAAGTGGGGCAGCTTAGCTGGGGGCAGGGGTGGGGGGCTGTGGGAAACCGCCCTTGCGCCCGGGGAGGGGAGGCTTGCGTCCTCCTTAGATATCAAGTAACTTTGCCTAAAAGGCATCTTGACCTGGAAATTTGTCACTGACAAGCTGGATTATTCAGGCTGCTAGGAATCAAAAAGGAGGAGATAAGAGTTGCCTGCTTCTCTCGGGCTCCGCTGGGAATTGGTGGGATCCAGAGGCTGTCAGTTTGGATTTGTTTCCTTTCCAGATGAGAGTCTCTGCCCTGTCAGCTCAGGGCTGGGAATGTCTTAGTTTGGTGGCGCAGGTGCGTTTCCGGCAGTTCCTGGTGGGGAGAGCAGAGGTGGCGGGGACGGAGCTAGGAGGAAGGGTGAGGGTCCTGGCATGGACAGGGCTCTGTCGCCGCCTCCCACGGGCTTCTCTCCTCAGGGAGCTGCGGATACAGCTGCCCACTTGATTTTATTCAGTTGCCATTCATTCAGAAAAGTTTTAATAATAGGGAAATAGTGTTATCAATAGTAGTCTTTAGTACAATTTTATTTTAATTATGCACCCATGGGCATCTGAAAACTGAGATTTCTGAAGCCCTGACTGATGAACTTGGGTTAAAAAAAGAAATAAGAGCTTCAAGCTTTTAGGCTTAATGCTAAGAGCCTGGAAGAATAGCAAGTAGGAGAGAAACTTCTAGAAAGATTCGTTTTTCACGTGCCCTAAACATGGCTTGCTAGTTTTAGGTGAGGTATATTTCTTCTCCCTTACCAGAGAGGGGCAGAAGATACTTGCGGAGGTGTTAGGACCCACGCCTTCTTCGGGGCAAACTGGCTAAGTGACCAGTTGCAAAGCACCTTTCAAACAGCGAAGACGAACTGACATCCTATTTAGCAGGCAGTAAATGAAATTGCTGCTGAACATTTGTGGGAGAGGACAGCCCGCAGCTGTAAGGTCCTGAGAACATGCGTGACTTGGCCCAGAGGGCGGAATGTGACAGATGACTCACTGGAGGACCGTTTCCCCAGGCGTGGCAATCAGGCAATCAGGGCCAACTCCCTGCTGGCCGCTGACTGTGGAGGGGGGAAGGGCCATCAGGAACCAGACTCTGGGCTAACTGTGTGTGTGTGTGTGTGTGTGTGTGTGTGTGTGTATGTGTGTGCCTGTGCGCGCGCATGTATGTGTATGTGCATGCATGTGCGTGTTTGCATGTGCGTGTGTGCATGTGTGTGCTTGTGTGTGTATGCATGCGTGCGTATGTGCATGTGTGTGTGCATGTGCTTGTGTGTGTGTGTGTGTGTCTTCCGCAGGGCATGGAGCGGCCGGCGAGCCCCGAGGCACTGCGGCGCTTCCAGGAGCTGCTCCTGGACCGTCGTGGCCAGCTGCATCACCAGGTCCTGCGCCTGCGCGAGGTGGCCCGGCGCCTGGAGCGCCTGCGCAGACGCTCCCTGCTGGCCAACGTGGCGGGCAGCAGCCTGAGCGTGGCGGGCTCGGTGGCGGCCATCGTGGGCCTGTCGCTCAGCCCCGTGACCCTGGGCGCCTCCCTGATGGCCTCGGCCGTGGGGCTGGGGGTGGCCACGGCCGGAGGCGCCGTCACCATCACGTCCGACCTCTCGCTGGTCTTCTGCAACGCGCGGGAGCTGCGGCGGGTGCAGGAGATCGCGGCCAGCTGCCAGGGCCAGATGCGGGAGCTGCTGAGCTGCCTCGAGTTCTTCTGCCGCTGGCAGGGCCGCGGGGACCGCGGGCTGCTGCTGTGCGGGAGGAACGCCGCCGTGGCCCTGTACAACTGCGTCTACTTCATCGTCTTCTGCGGCTCACGTGGCTTCCTCATTCCCCGGCGGGCCGAGGGGGCCACCAAGGTCAGCCAGGCCGTGCTCAAGGCCAAGATCCAGAAACTGGCCGAGAGCCTGGAGGCGTGCACCGGGCCGCTGGACGAGCTCAGCGTGCAGCTGGAGGCCCGAGTCCAGCTCTGCACCAAGGCCGGTGGCCGCGGGCCCCAGGGCGCCGCCGAGCCGCCCGCGGGGCTGCTTTTCTGAGCCCCGCAGCCCTTTTCCGCTCCGGACAGAGGCCGGAAACCGACCCGTTTGGGATGCTCCCTCGGGAAAACGGCCTAATTGGGGTAGAAGCTCCGAGCAGATGATGAGACACTCGCCCTGGCCGCCCCGCGACCCCAGCCCCGACCTCTGCCGGGGCCACTCACCTCCCGTATCCAATGGGACGTGTGGCCTGAAAATAATACCCTCCCGCCTTGTCAAAAGCGTTCCTGGGCACTGCTGCTTAACAGTCGTTGGGGACCTCGCCCGCGTCACTGTGGTTTCGGCCCACCCTGGAGGAAGGGGTGCAGAGGCACGCTCAGGCCCCGGAGACTGAGGTCCCTAATTTTGAAGCCCCTGTTCAGAGTATCTCACTGCAAGGAACTCCTCCTTCCCCAGCAAATTGGGGTGCCTGAGAGGTGGGCAGGAGGGTCAGGGTCTAGGAAAGTTGCCCCTGGCCCCCAGAACACACCTCCCAGCTTGCCTGTGAACAGTCCCAGCCTGGTGTGGAGGCCACTCCAACGTCCACCCCATCTGGGGGGGGTGTTCTCCTGTCCAGATCTTAAGGCACCCAGTGAGTGGTCATCAGAGGCCAGTAAGGCAGGAGAAACCGAAGCTTCGAGTTTGCTGACCTCAGAGAAGCGACCTCCAGGGCTCTGGCTGTGGGCAGTTCCGGTTTACGACAGGGGCCAGTTGGCTTCAGGGTCTGCAAATCAGGGACGTCCACAACTCCCCTGTTGGGAGGCACGGAGGGAGGGAAGCCCCCGGCAGGGTGACACGGCCACAGAGGGTGGCTCTGGCCCGAGCAGCATCAGTGGCACGGGGGTAATAACTCCCCACTGTGGCATGCAGACCCCGGGGGTTTGGAAACTGCTGCTTGCAGAGGGTGCTGCTGATGGAAGTGATTTGTATGAAGTTTCACGACCTCTTCAGGGGCTCCGCGGTCTTCAGAGTCTCTCACAGGTGCTCAAAGGGACAGACTCAGAGGAAAGGGCAGCCGCAATCTGCAGGGGCCGATTTCCCCCTGCGGTCTTAGAGCGTTGTGACGCGCTTCGCCCTCCAGAGGGCGGTGTTGCCCACTCATTGGGAGCAGCTGGTACCGTACCGAATGTGAACTGCGTGGAAATTCGCCTTTATTGCCGTCTCTGAAAACAGCGGTTGTTATTTTTTTAATTTATTTTTTAAAGTTTTAAAAATGTAATGTTAATTATTTGTATTTAATTTTATTTAATCGCTTTAAGAAAATAATGAACACGAGTGTCTGAACAGGACTGATCACCGTGGCTTTCCTGAAGAGGAAGTGGCATTTTCGTGCTAAGGCAGGGGTGGGGGGAGTGTGGGGAGGAGGGCGGCGGGGCTGGGGACAGCATTGGCCTCCTGGAATTGGTCTCCTTTAGGAGGGCCCTTTCCCCACAGACTAATATCTTATTTTGCTGCGCTGGGGATTGAACGTGGGGCCTCATGCATGCAAGGCAAGTGCTCTCTGCCACGGAGTCCATCCTCCAATGCTTTCACGGACCCTTTCGAGTAAGGGAGAAGTTGTGAATAGAGATCACAAACCGAGCCACTGCTTATAAATGACCCTCGGCTCGTGGGGCAGGAAAGACGCCAGCGTATTTATTCTGTAGGTGCTTTTACCAGCAGAGGGCATTTGACCTGGAAGAGAGACTGATTAGTGCAGGGGGAGAGCAGAGACCCCTGTGAAGGAGGTATGGAGAGAGGCCTGTGGCTCTGTCTCACGGGGGCTGGACAAAGAGCCCTGTACTGGGTGTGTGTGTGCGTGTGTGTGTGTGTGTGTGTGTGTGTGTGTGTGTGTGTGTGTACACGGGCTGTGGGGGGGCGTGTCCTGCTTTCACTTGGGGGATGGTAAGAAATTTTTAAGCTGCTTCTTAGAATGTACTTATAATTTCTTTAATTTTCATTCCTACAACTGAAATGCCAAAAAAATCTCCCCCCCCCACCACAGATACAAACGAGGCATCTTATTGAATATTATCGAAGGATTTCACAGGCTTTCACCCTAACCGTCCTGTCCGTTTCCTTCCCGATGAGGGCCAAGTGTCTGAGGGAGTAGCTTCCAGTGCTGGGGGCAGTGCTTCAGCTTCCTACATATGTATTTGGGAGCCCATTGCAGTGAGTTTTATTTTATTACTTTATTTTTCTTGGTCCGGGGCTGAAGCCCAGGGCGCACGCTGTCACCCATAGAGCTGACTCCCCTGCCCTGCCTTTGGTCTCTAAACACGTGTCATTTCCAAGGTGACCCTGCATTTTAGATGGGCTCCTGTTGCTTTAAAGGTCCAGCCTCCACCTAGCGATCTTCTCTTCCTGCTGAAATCTGAATCCTTCTCTTCCAATGCCTGAGCTGCTCCGAGAAGTCATTCAGACACTCTGGGAAGCCGAACACTGGCCTTTCCTAGCATACAGCTCTTTTGAGGATATCAAAAAGGCTGGAATCGGAAGTTATTATTTCAGAGGCTGAGGATGTTGTTAGGTGGTAGAGCACTTGTCTTGCAGGTATGAGGCCCAGGGCTCTACACCCCAGCATCGCAAAAACCAAAACGAAACCCGCCCCCAAACAAAAACCCCAAGTAGGATAACATGAAGAATGTATTACTTCAGTGACCCACGTTACATCTTAATGTCTACTTTAATACTTTGCACATGACAGGGGCTAAGTAAATGCACTCGAATGAATGAATTCACTAGTTCTTTTCATAGGAGTCTGTTGGTAGCAAATTTATGATGTGTCTGTTATTTGGCTATACAGATTGTGCCTGTACCAGGATTTAGTCGAGTTTATTTATATGGATTCTAGAGACAAATGTTTTATTTATTTCTTTTTTCGTGTGTGGGAATGTGAATAAAGCTTTTCCTAAAGAGCTTCATTCTACAGACTGGAATGGTATGTTGTAAGGGGGAGAGGAAGGAGTCTAGGATTATGCGTGCATGTCAGAAAACCGTTGGAGTTTGAAAAATAAATGTTTGCACTAAAGCTTTAAGTGCTTCTGTTCATTTCTTGGGTTTGCCATTGTTTGCCATGTTTTCTTTCCCAATAAAAGAGAGTCATTCAGTTCTGCCTTTCAAGCAGTCAGTAAAAACAACATTCTGCTCTATTAAAAAATGTATCCCTAGCAAATATTCTGGTCCTGTTCACTTTGGTGCATTTGCCCTCGGCACTTGTCAGTGGCAAGAGTGTTTATGGGAGAAGAGAGAGGGATGGGGAGAAGCCACCCTCAGTCAGACTGTCACACCAGCAGTTAACTGCTCGTATATTTCTCAGTCAGTGTCCTGGTGTGGAAAGGCAGTGGTGGCTATGGAGACGTTGTGGTAAAGACCCTGAAGAGATAAGTGACGCAGTTCAATGCAGTGAGGTTTTTTTTTTGTTTTTTTTTTTACTTTTTGAGTCACACCCGGCGATGCACAGGGGTTACTCCTGGCTCTGCACTCAGGAATTACTCCTGGCGGTGCTTGGGGGACCCTAGAGGATGCTGGGAATTGAACCCGGGTCGGCCGCGTGCAAGGCAAATGCCCTACCTGATGTGCTATTGCTCCAGCCCCCTGCAGTGAGATTTGAATCCCACATTCTCCCCACTGGGGAAATAAACTGCCCGTTCTTCAGATGTTGTGACTTTTCTGTAACAAGTCACCTAATTGTGTATGACTTAGTGACTTCCACAGTCAGCTGGTCCTGGCAGCACGTGATGCTGGGCTTGGTCCCCCCTTCTTTCCCTTTTGTGCTCTGCCTGGGGTGGCCTACACTTCACTGCTGTGTCGCAATGCTTTCTGGGGTGCACACATGTTTACTTGTGGTTCTTGTAAATACTTGATGATCCTTCACCAGACGTTAAAATTTTTTTTTCTTCTTTTCTTTTTGGACCACACCTGGTGATCAAGTGGTTTAAGGGATACTCTCGACTTGGTGCTCAGCCACTTCCTGGTAGTGATTGATGGACCAAGTGGTGCCAGAATGCAGTCTGAGCTTCTGCACCAAAGTCCTTTGAACCATCTCCCCAGCTCCACAGACTTGTTTGTTTGTTTGTTTAGGAGTCTCAGTCACTCTTTAACAGCCTGGTGGGCCAGAACTGAAGTTTCTATGTTTGGATCCATTGATTTAGTGCTAGAGGGAGTGTGTGTGTGTGTGTGTGTGTGTGTGTGTGTGTGTGTGTGTGTGTGTGTGTGTGTGTGTGTGTGTGTGTGATTATGGGCATGAAACTCAGGGAGTAGTTTGCATGCAACTAGTTCAACATGCATGCAAGTCATGTTCTCCACTCCTTTGGCCTATCTCCTAGGCCCCTGAGACCACTATTTTGTCATTGAAGACCCCAAACATCAGTGCCTCTGACATTTGCACTTGGCTGTGGGGTGGAGAAGGGGGTCCAGGGAATGGAATCATTGGCCTCATATGTGCAAGGCAGAATTCTACCACTGAGCTGTGCCTGGGCCCTGGTTGAATGATTTTTTTAAATTAGGACATTCAGGATCAGACTGTGTCAATCAATTTAATTTTAAAGGTAATCAACTCATTTACGGGAATTCTCTTATCAAAAAAAAAATCAAACTTCCGGCAGCTTCAAAACCTTTGAATACAATGACAACCTGGGAACCAGCCGGAAGGAAACCTCCAGTGGGCCAAGTCAGCCAGAAAAGACAGAAAGGAAGCGGAAGGACAGCCTCTATTTCAGGCAGGCAGAACTTTCCAGAAATCTCTTGGGAGCTTCAGAAATGTGAATCAGTCCCTGAGGACTGCAGGGCAGGCTGGGAAATGTAGTATTTTTAGCCAAGATTGTGCTGCTCCAAAAATATCTAGGATTCTGTTTGGAAGGAAGGAAAAGAGGGGGACATCCGGAAGGGGGGTCCAGCGAGCCACAGAGGCTGCCGGCGGTCAGCTCTCCTGTCCCAGAGCTGGTCTTGCTGGCTGAGTGTCCGTCTCGAACCCCCACCTGAGAGACGTTCATTCCTGGGTCTCCTGCCCCATGCTAAAGATGGTGCCGTCAATAAAAGTACAAGAGAGATAGATTAAGGGAAAACAAGCTGTATTGGCAGCTACCTGTTTGGTATAGCCAGGCCGATACTGGGCCCGTGTCGTAAAGCATCCGGCCTATCCTATCCGGGGCTTCTGACCACTTTGAGGGGGAGTCTTGGGCTGAGCTGACTTGCTGCCCCGACAAAGCCCGCTGCAACCTGGAAGAGGGCACAGAGACCCCTTAGGCCTGCAAACACACCTTCGCACCCAGTGAGTGCTCAAGAGAAGGGCTTGCGGGGCTGGGAGATGGGCCCTTCACACTGGGGACCCTCAGCACCCCCGTCCCACATGGCCTTAATATCTCCAGAGAAGGGGGCGCTCGCTGCAGGAAGTGGCCTCACTTGCAGTTTATAGCTCCTTTTATTTTATTATTTTTTTATTTTTTAACTTTTTGCTTTTTGGGTCACACCCAGCGATGCACAGGGGTTACTCCTGGCTTTGCACTCAGGAATTACTCCTGGCGGTGCTTGGGGGACCATATGGGATGCCGGGGATCGAACCCAGGTAGGCCGCATGCAAGGCAAACGCCCTACCCGCTGTGCTATCGCTCCGGCCCCTATAGCTCCTTTTATATCCCCCCCCCCCCAACCCTCATGCAGACCTGGCCCCTCGGCTGCATGAGTCGGAGGGTCTGCACCCCCAGATTTGTCCCGGCTTCAGCAGTGTGCCCCCAGAGGCTCTGCCCGCCTCCCTCAGCGACACCTCTCCGCCTCACGCAGCATTTGTGTGGACCAGGGTGTCGAGTTCCTCACACAGAGGGTCCAGGAGGCACTTCCTACACACACGCGCCATATACACAGGAGGGCAGTGACGCCTGAGAGCCTTTTGGTGACACAGAGCTTTGTCCTGGCTTGCCCCTCGCCGCTATTCATTCTCCCATTCTCGATATTGTGCTGTGTGACTGTCGCTGAAGTACGACACTCTCCTCAGGGTGCCCACAGAAATTTTCAACAAAACATTTAGAAAACGAGCGTAGAAAATAAGTCTGGGATGAGGCTGGGGTGGTAGTACAGCGGGGAGGGTGTCTGCCTTGCACAAAACTGACCCGGGTTTAATCTCTGGCACCCCACACCGTCTCCTGAGCTGTGCGAGGGGTGATCCCTGAGTGCAGAGCCAGCAGTAGGCCCTGAGCACCGCCGGGTGTGGCCCTCGAGCAAAAATAACAACAAAAATAAAATAAGTCTCGTAGCAGAGAGATAGTGCAGTGGGTAAGACGTTTTCCTTGCATGTGGCCAACATGGGTTTGATCTCGGCACCACAAAGGGTGCCCTGAGTGGGGGACTCCCCGCCAGGAGTGACCCCCGAGCAGAGCCAGGAGAAAGCCCTGAGTACCACTGAGTGTGGCCCCGGCAACCAAAAAATAAAGAAAATGATGGATGGTTTATTATGTACTGGTAGGAAGACCCCAAGAGTCAGGCCAGAAGCTTGTCTCACCCTCATCATTTCATGGTGTCAGTGGGATCTGGAAGGCCAAAGGATTTCACACACACACACACACACACACACACACACACACACACACACACACACACACACACACACACCTCTATTTCTGGTCATCTGTTTCCTTAAAAGTTGTGAATGCATTTAGGAAACCACATGTCTGAAGACTGTAAGACAGTTAAGAGGGGCTGGAGTGATAGCACAGCCGGTAGGGCATTTGCCTTGCACGTGGCTGACCCGGATTCGATTCCCAGCATCCCATATGGTTCCCCAAGCACTGTCAGGAGTAATTTCTTTTTTTCTTTTTTTTGCTTTTTGGGTCACACCTGGCGATGCACTAGGGGTTACTCCTGGCTCTGGAATTACCCCTGGCCGTGCTCAGGGTACCATATGGGATGCTGGGATTTGAACCTGGGTTGGCCACGTGCAAGGCAAATGCCCTACCCACTGTGCTATCTCTCCAGCCCCTGTCAGGAGTAATTTCTGAGTGCAGAGTCAGGAGTAACCCCTGAGCATCACCGGGTATGACCCGAAAAGCAAAAAAAAAAAAAAAAAGACAGCTAAGAAATCAGGAATGACTCTGTGTGGCTGTTCCCCAGCCCTTGCCCAAAGGCCCTGGCCTCTGTGACTTTCCACCCAAGAATGACAGCATAGCATTAGATTTTCTACTTGGTCGACTTCAGAGTGAACCCATGCTTCTAAATGTGAATCATGTTTCATTCATCATTGTCTGCTTCACTCAGTCAATTATCAGAGTTTTCCAAGTGTTAGAACATAAAAATCTCTTGGTCAAAAGACTCAAGGATGGTGGTAGACCAAGGGGCTTTTTAAAAATTATTTTAAATTTTTTGGGTTTTTTTCTCTGCCCCTTGCCCGCACGGCAGAGCCTGGCAAGCTCCCCGTGGTGTGTTCCGTATGCCAAAAAACAGTAACAACAAGTTTCACAATGGAGACGGTACTGGTGCCCGATTGAGCAAATCGATGAGCAACGGGATGACAGTGACAGTGTCAGCGACAGGCCACACCCAGCAATGTTCAAGGGTTACTCCTGGCTTTGCACTGGAACTAGGACTCCAGGCAGTGGTCGAGGGACTAAATGGGATGCCAGGGGGTCAACCTGGGTCTGCTGCATGCAAGGCAAATGCCCTACCTGCTGTGTTACCGCCTCGCCCCTAGACCAAGAGGTTCTGGCTCAAGTTATAAGGGCCAGTAGGCAGGTGTGATGGATAAACTGGCTTCACTGCCCTCCCCGGCCACCCCAGCCTCTGTCTCTGGGGAGCGGCCACCAGCAGGTCAGTCACATGACCACACTCCCAGTTCAGTTGGTCCCTGTTTCCCACCGTGATGCAGAGAATGGTAAGTAAACAGGCCTGGGGGATGACTCAGGCTGGAGCACTCACAGGACACTCAGGCGCGAGTCACTGGCCAACTATTCTCTGAACACCTGTGTGATGTCGCGCACCGGGCACCACCCTGTAGGAACCAAACAGAGAGGCACCTTTCGGACCCTGGTGGCAGTGATGGAAGGCGGGGAGGAGAGGGGACCAATCCAGGATCTTGGCAACGGAGTCGACGGGACAGGTTGAGGGATGGAAGAGAAACGATGAAGAGGTAGCGAGAAGCAAGTGGCGGCACGAAGCGTGGAGACCATGGTTTAAATGTCCAGTGGCACCAGAGGTGGAGGAGACACAGAATGAATCGTGCCCGGCAGAGACCCCTCTGGGTGTGCAGATTACACGGGAGACAGAGCGCGTCGGCGTGAGCGAATGGAGAGGGACGAGCACCTATTCCTGGGGTCCCCACCGTTGCCAGAGAGGGATAAGGTGGTGCTGGAGCAGATTCCTGGCCGACACTTATTCCAAGGCAGCGTCTACCTTCCCGTCCTCCCCCTTCCCGCGGGTGAGATACTGTTACAAAGTAGTTCAAGGTTGGGTTTCAGCCAAACAATGTTTCAGCATCCACTCCTTCCCCAGTGTACATTTCCCACCACCAAGGTTCCCAATTTCCCTCCTGCCCCCGACCCCCTGGAGCAGAACAGTTCTGTCTGTCTGTCTGTCTCTCTTTAGCTCTCTCCCTCCTCCTTTAGTCACCGTGTAATACTGTTACTGAAGGAGTATCATGCACATCACCTTACCTCCTTTCAGCACCCAGTTTTGTTCAGAGTGAGCATTTCCAGCTCTGTCACAGTGGTGACATAATGGCACTCCCCTCCGTCTTTGTGGCAAGCTCCCTACCCTGGACCAGACCCCTCGGCCCTCTCTTCTCTTGTCTTCGGGTATTATTCTCATACTACGTTTTTGGTTTTGTTTTTATATCCTGCAAATGAGTGAGCTCATGATCTGTCTGTCCTCTCTCACTCACTCGGCATGATACTCTCCCCGTCTAAGCAAATTTTATGACTTTGATTTTTTTTAAGGGTTGCATATGCAAACGCATCTTGGCCCACATTTCTCCAGAGTCCACCTGTCCCCACTTCCCCTCCGGGAGCCACCCACCTCTTCTCGGTACCTAAGAGCGGCTCTGGGTTTTGCATACCGACTCTTGTTTGAGCCCTCCACGTTAACTGCAGTCCCTAAGTGTAGGCTCACCGCACCGGGATGCACCCGGATCCCGAGAAGCTCAGTTTTATTATATTAGTGGCGACCCCAGCCATACTCAGGGACCCACGGGGCATTGGTGTGATGTACCTGGGTACTGGGGGATCATGTAGGGGTGGAACTTGGGTCTCATGCACGCAAGGTACGTGCTCTTCCACGTGAGTTACCTTCCAGGCCCCAAAGGAACTAGTATTTTTTTAAGGGGGAATCACATCCAACAGTACTGGAGGTTACTTGGGGGAACTTGTGGTTCAGGCGTTGCTCCCAGTACTGCTCAGGGGACCATGCATGCTGGGAATTAAACTCAGGCTATCACACAGGCAAGGCAAGAGTTCTGTCACTGAGCTACATCCCCGGCCCTGAAGGAGTTATTCTGAACCGGAACATGTGTGCATTTGTCTTTATTCTATCTTGGGGTCACAGTGCTCAGGGATCACTCCTGTCTCTGTGCTGTGTACTCTCTCTCCCCCCAACTCCCTGCCTCTCATGCGTTGGAAGGAACGTACCCATGAACTCTGTTCCTTCTGAGCCTGCAGACAAGGGCCCAGGCACTGCCAGTCAGGAGGCGGTAAGATTGGGCCTCTTCCCTGACCTAAATCTTATCAGGGATTGGGGTTGGGGTGGGGGAGGAGCCACTAATATCGACCCATCTCACGGATCTTCCCCAAACCCAGGTCCCCCAGAGCGCCCCTTACTCCCCTCCCCCACCTGTCATTTCTAGTTCTGCTTTTTTTTTTTTAAATATTTTATTTTTACTTTTTGGGTCACACCCAGCTATACTCGCGGGTTACTCCTGGCTCTGCACTCAGGAATCACTCCTGGAAGTGCTCAGGGGACCGTATGGGGTGCTGGGAATTGAACCCAGGTCGGCCACGTGCAAGGCAAACACCCTACCTGCTGTGCTATCGCTCTAGCCCCCTAGTTCTGCTTCTTCTGACATCTCCGCCCTTCTCACAATCTGAACCATCCCATGATGATCTGTCTTCTCCCCTGGGAAACGAAAAACTACTCACTCCCATCTTGCATGCACAACGATGACTGACTACAGGCCTGGAATAATCCTACGACACTGCACTCAGTTCATTCACAACCCAGTGCAGAGAAAAGGCAGGAACACATCACCGTGTGAGAGATGGGGAGAGATTTTTAACAGGGACCCAAAGGGTAGATTGGAGCCACTGGCCGCTACCCCCTGGGCGTGCAGCTGGAGTCCACACGTCTAATTCAGTCCACACAAAATTCAGATTTCTCCCCAATTCGGTGAAGTTTTCCACCGGACTCCTTCTAGCGGGCTGGTGCAAACCCGGGCCAGCCCGCTGGGGGCGCCCCAAACACACCGCCTAGGTTCAGCAAAAACTACACTTCCCAGCATCCCACGCGCCCCATCAACTTCCGGGGCCTGCGGACAACATGGCGGCGCCCGAGGAGCACGAACCCCCGACTGTCTCCCCGCAGCCGGCCGTGGAGGAGCAGGAATCGAAAACGTTTAAAGACCTGGTGAGAGTGAGAGTGATCAACGCTGGCTTCCCTGCCCTGCTGCCGCCACCGGGCAGGGGTCCCGCAGCCGTGGAGGGGCGGTGGCCACTCCTGACGCCTCCCCGGCCTGGAATCCCCGGGGCCCGGCTTCCCACGCGCTCCCTCCGCCAGTGCGTTTGGGGGTGCGGGGCCCACTGGGTCTGGCCGGTCGGCGAGGAGGTCTCATGGGGCGTTGCGGTGGGCTTGAATGCCGGCCCCAGCCTTGGCTGGCGGGTCCCGGGCGCGCCCCGCGTGCCCAAGCGTGCCCCCCCCCCCCGAAGTGACAGTGCCGGGAGGCACGTGCCCCCGGGGAGCAAGGCCGGTTCCGCGCTGGTGTTGGCCAAGTTCTGAATCCGTATGTTTTCCCCAGGGTGTGACCGATGTGCTGTGCGAAGCTTGTGAGCAGCTGGGATGGACCAAGCCCACCAAGATCCAGATCGAAGCGATTCCTCTGGCCCTACAAGGTAGGTCGAAGTGGCCTGCGAGAAGGGGCCAGGCGCAGAGGACAGCCGAGCGCTCTGCGAGCTCTTACCTGCACACGCCAAATCAGAATGGGGGTCCCCGGGGCCAGGGAGATGGCTCAGTGGGCTGACACTAGCTTTGGTAGGCCAGGGTGGTCTCTGGGGGCCGTGGGATCCCCTGACCGCCCTGTCACGTAGAGCTGGGAGTAGCTCCAAAGTGCTGTGTGTGGCCTGAAAAATACAACCTCTGGGGCTGGAGCGATAGCACAGCGGGTAGGGCGTTTGCCTTGCATGCGGACAAACCGGGTTCGATTCCCAGCATCCCATATGGTCCCCTGAGCACAGCCAGGTGTATTTCCTGAGTGCAAAGCCAGGAGTAACCCCTGTGCATCTCCGGGTGTGACCCGAAAACAAAAACCAAAAAACAAAACTACAACCTTCTCACAAGCAAAAACGTTCCTAAAGATAAGATGTTTGGGTGAGTGACAGGTGAGTGATGGGAGAGGCCCGGAGGTAGTACAGTGGCTGGAGAATCACTGGTGGGGTCCCCAGGCCTCCCGAGTACTGCCAGGAAGGTCCCTCTTCAACAGCATAAGTAGTAAGAGCAGTAAGGCTGAGCTGCTTTTCTTCAAGAATAACCTTGGTCCTGATGTGCTGTGCCCAGCCCCAAACCCCTCATCTCCGCTCTCTGTAGGCGTCCCAGCTCTCGGATGGCTCCTTAGTTCCCTGCTTCCGGCTCTGTCTCTCGTTGCCCTCCGCATCCCTGGCCTGTGCAGGCTCCTCCCTCTAACGCCTGCCGTGCACCCCGGGACACAGGCGCTTCCGTTCCTTTTTTGCGCACCTCCAGACTTCACTCACTCCGCTCCCCCTCTCCCTCCGCCCCAGCTCCTTAGCCTTTCCCGACTCTGTGTTGTGTGCTCCTCCTTGGTTTGATGCTCGCCGGGTTTTGTTGGGACCTAAACAGTAAAGCCTTTGCAGCAAATCGGCCTCTCGGCCCCGGAGTTGGAACTTAGACCCAGTTTTCTGTGACTTTAATCCTCTCCCCCCAGCTCTTGTGCGCGCCAGTGCCTGCGCCCTGCCCGGCGTGGCTGTCATGTGAGCGCACAGGGAGAGGGAGTTTGTGAGTGGCTGTTTCTCTGTCTCCTTTCCAGGTCGTGACATCATTGGGTTGGCGGAGACGGGCTCTGGAAAGACGGGGGCCTTCGCGCTGCCCATCCTGAACGCGTTGCTGGAGACGCCACAGCGCCTGTTTGCCTTGGTGCTCACCCCCACGCGCGAGCTGGCCTTCCAGATCTCAGAGCAGTTTGAGGCCCTGGGCTCGTCTATCGGGGTGCAGTGCGGTGAGTCCAGGGCAGGTGGCAGGAGAGGGCGTGGGAGAGGGCTGAGTGACAGGAGAGGGTGAGTGACAGGACTGTGGCGAGCGACAGGACTGTGGTGACAGGAGATGGGTGAGTGATAGGTCACGGGTGAGCTGAGAGGGCCAAGCGATAGAAGAGGGGTGGGTGACAGGATTGTGGTGAGTGACAGGACTGGTGACCGGAGAGGGTGAGTGACAGTGTGTTTAGTGACAGGATGGGATGAGTAACAGAAGTGTGGTGAGTGACAGGAGAGAGTGAATGACAGGAGAGGGATGACAGGAGTGTGGTGTGTGACAGGAGTGTGGTGACAGGAGAGGGTGAGTGACAGGAGAGGGCGAGTGACAGGGGTGAGTTGAAGACAGGAGTGTGCTGAGTGACAGGAGAGGAGTGAGTGGCAGTGTGGTGAGTGACAAGATGGGATGGAGTGACAGGAGTCTGCTGAGTGTCAGATGAGGGGTGACAGGAGATGGGTGAGTGATAGGAGAGGGCAAGTGACAGGTCTGTGGTGAGTGATGGGAGTAGGGTGAGTGACAGGATAAGTGACAGGAGTGTGTTAAATGACAGGATGGGGTGAGTGGAGATGGATGAGTGACAGGAAGTGGATAAGTTGACAGGAGAGGGATGAGTGACAGGACTGTGGTGAGTGACAGGATGTGGGGTGAGTGGCAGGAGACGGATGAGTGACAGGAATGGGGTGTGTGACAGGACTCTGGTGACAGGAGAGGAGTGAATGATAGGAGGGACAAGTGGCAGGAGGGGCCAGTGACAGGAGGGGTGAGTGACAGGACGGGGTGACAGGAGGGGGTGAGTGACAGGACTGTGGTGGTGACAGGATGTGGGGTGAGTGGCAGGAGACGGATGAGTGACAGGAATGGAGTGTGTGACAGGAGTGTTGAGTGACAGGAGACGGATCAGTGACAGGAGTAGGGTGAGTGACAGGAATGTGTTGAGTGACAGAGGTGAGTGCCAGGATTGTGTTGAGTGACAGGATGGGGTGAGTAGCAGGACTGGTGAAGACAGGAGACGGGGGTGGGGGGGGGTGAATGGCAGGAAATGGATGAGTGACAGGAGGGGTGAGTGACAGGACTGGGTGACAGGAGAGGAGTGAATGATAGGAGGGACAAGTGGCAGGAGGGGCGAGTGACAGGAGGCGGGGCCCTGGGAGCAGTAGGAGACTGTCCTGTCCTGCTTCTTGCCCATCTCGCCGTGCACGCGGTTGTCCCGTGTCGTCCGTCGGGACTGAGCGCTGTCGCGGTGTTCTCCGTTTGGGGGCAAGTTCTCTTGAGGGAAGATGGAGGGAGGAGGAACGTCTTGGTTTTAAAGGACGTTCAGTGAGTGAGCCTGGGAGAAAACGATTTGCTCTTTTTCTTTTTTAAAACGTTCTGACTTTCAGCAGTGGTTCATGATTTACAGGTATTGTTAACCGTTTTTGTAGTGAGATTATATTTTACCTAGCAAGAGAAAGGAAAGGAACGGCAGTGACTGTGTTGTCTCGTTCCCGCAGCCGTGATTGTGGGCGGCATCGACTCCATGTCCCAGTCCCTGGCGCTGGCGAAGAAGCCACACGTGGTGATCGGTGAGTGGCGGCGTCACCTTTGTCAGAGCGCGTGGAGAGGGCCTCTGGGAACCCCGCTTCGTTTTTAAACTTTTGAGGTGGGGGCTCCGGGGGAGCCGGGAGGCCGGTCCCTGTCACTGCCTTCCTGGTGGCTTTCCGCTCCAGCACCCCCGTCCCACCCCTTTCTCCATAGCAACCCCCGGGCGACTGATCGACCACCTGGAAAATACCAAAGGCTTCAACCTGCGAGCGCTCAAGTACCTGGTGATGGACGAAGCCGACCGGATACTGAACATGGACTTTGAGACGGAGGTGAGCGCCAGCCGCCCCCTCCTCGGCTGCCCCGCCCACCGCGCCTCCCAGGACTCCCCCCCCTCAGTTCCCTGTCCCTTTGGGGGAGTTAGACTCGCCCCACGCTCCCCTGTCCTTGCTGTCCCCTCTTCTTTGTCGCCGACTGAGTTGCCGAGTACTTGACTGGCCTCTTGGGCCAGCCTTCGTCTGCTAGTTGTGACATGCTGATGGCTGTGTGCCGTGTTAATGCGGACATACTTGAGCGTGAGTACAGGTGGCGTGTGCTGGGGTCGGCGTGTCCAGCCATGCTGTCCTCCGAGCAGCAGATTGCTTTGTGGTATCAGGTAGTAGTTGGTCAAAGTCCATTTGAGCTCGGAGCCCCCCTTCCGTGGCATGATGGTCCTTGCGATGCCTCCCCCCAACCCCACCCCCGGGCATCCGGCAAGTGGGTCCCCCCTGTGCTCACTCTCTTCCCCTTCGTGCCATTGTAGGTGGACAAGATCCTCAAAGTCATTCCCCGTGACCGGAAAACCTTCCTCTTCTCCGCTACCATGACTAAGAAGGTGGGGTTTCCCGGGCCGCGCCATCCCTCCTCTCTCAGGTCCTCGAGAAACGGAACCCGCTGTGAGGAATCTGGGCCCCGCTCATTCCGCGTCCTTTCCCTTCAGGTGCAAAAGCTGCAGAGGGCGGCTCTGAAGAACCCCGTGAAGTGCGCGGTCTCCTCCAAATACCAGACGGTTGAGAAGTTGCAGCAGTACTATCTCTTCATCCCCTCCAAGTTCAAGGTAGAGTGTTTACGCGGACCGTTTCGGCCGCGCCCTCTCCTTCCTCGCCTCGCTGAGAGCCGAGAGCCGGGCGACACTCTGGCATCCTCCCGCCAACGCCCAAGGACACGCCGTGCTCGTGTTTGTGTTTGCTCATGGCCCGTGCAGGGCAGCATTCCCGGAATGCGGGGAGCAGTTGACCGGCCGAGCCCCGCCGGGAGGTGGCTGGCCCTTTGTCTGTCTGTCTAGGGATTTTTTGTCTGTGTCCCTGGGTCTGCTCTTTGGCTGAAGGACACGGACCTTGTGTGTGGTTTCATTCCTGTGCCCAGAATGCAGCCTTTCCTCCTAGATTCAGTGACATCCCGTTGTTTTGGGTTTGTGGCTTAGGACACCTACCTGGTTTACATCCTGAACGAACTGGCCGGCAACTCCTTTATGATCTTCTGCAGCACCTGCAACAACACCCAGAGAACGGCCCTGCTGCTCCGGAACCTGGGCTTCACGGCCATCCCCCTGCATGGACAGATGAGCCAGGTGGGGGCCCGGGGCAGCGCCGACCGCCATCCCCAATCCCGCGTTGTCCATCCTGAATCCCGAGTTGTTCTGATCCCTCGGGCAGCAGCTCGGGTGGAGCGTCCTGTGGTGGCTGCGGAGTGACCTGTCCAGCCTCGTGGCCTGAGGGGTTCTGGGTCTCGGAAGGCTCCGGCAGCTGCTCCCCCACTGTCTGGCGTCGTGTTAAGCAGCCCCTGTTTCCCTGTAGGATTTTTTTTCTTTTCTTTTCTTTTTTTTTGCTTTTTGGGTCACACCCAGCAATGCTCAGGGGTTACTCCTGGCTCTGCACTCAGGAATTACTCCTGGTGGTGCTTGGGGGACCATATGGGATGCCGGGGATCGAACCCGGGTTGGCCGCGTGCAAGGCAAATGCCCTACCCGCTGTGCTATCGCTCCGGCCCCCCCGTGTAGGATTTTCTAGCCTCATCCTAGAAAGCCCCTTGAGGGCGTCGGGCCGTCCAGCCCTCCTCAGGCTGAGTCCTGGCACCGGGGGGAGCGTGCACGTTTGGGGTTTCTGAGTGCTGTGACGCTCATCTTCTCTCCGTGTCTCATCTTGGCCCGTGGCAGAGCAAGCGCCTCGGATCCCTGAACAAGTTTAAGGCAAAGGCTCGCTCCATCCTTCTCGCCACCGACGTGGCCAGCCGAGGCCTGGACATCCCACATGTGGACGTCGTCGTCAACTTTGACATCCCGACCCATTCCAAGGTGACCCTCGCGGGGCCGAGGGGGCGGTGTGCTGGAGCAGGGCGTCCCTGGGTGTGCAGAGCCGGGAGGGCGCGTGGCCGAGGACGCAGCATGAGTCCTGAGCGGGAGTGGCCGGGAGGCGGGAGGTGCCTGCGGTCAGGGGCACACGTGCTGGTTTCGGCGGTGCCCGTCTGTGCTTGCCCAGCCTTAGTGATGGGGCTGCCCTGGGCGTGTACCATGCTTGGCAGCCTCCTGTGACCGCCCGATGTTTCCAGGCGGTCCCCAGAGTCCCCTGGGGGGAGGGGTCTCAGCTGCCGTCCCAGGCCTGGCGCTGGCACAGGGTCTGTGTTGTGTCGGTCCTTGGCGAGTGTGACTGCGCGTCCGGGCAAGCGTTGGAGAGACACTGAGGGTGCCGGGGCCGTGACCTCTGGCTCCAGAGCCCGTGTCCCCGCTTCCCCGGGCTGTGCTCTGCAGACTGGGCTTCCGGGACCACGGAGGGAAATGGGTCTGTTGTGTGGCGCCAGGGGACTGGGAGTGTCCGCCCGGAGCCTGTTTGCCGTCCGAGCCGTGCTCCGAGTATGAGCCGAGGCGGTTCTCCGCTTCTCTCGTCGAACTCGCGTTCGTCTCCCTCTCCCTTTCAGGACTACATTCACCGAGTGGGGCGGACAGCTCGGGCAGGGCGCTCCGGGAAGGCCATCACCTTTGTCACACAGTGAGTGCCGCCGAGGGGCCGCGGGAGGGTAGGTCAGCTCGACGGGCGCGGATCTGACCCTGTGTGCCGTGGGGGGAGGGGGGCGGCCCTGCCACTCCCGCCGCCTCGCCACATTTCCATTGGCCCCAAAGTGGAAGAGACCAATCCCCCGCCCCCCAGGGTTGTTCTGGGCCACCTCCTTCACCGGACTCTGCTGGCCCGGGGCTTTGGGGGGCAGCACAGACCGGGCCGGTGGCCCCCCAGGCAGCCTGTCGCGGCCCCTCCCCCGCTCTGTTCAGGAAAGAGCAGGTGTCGGTTGCTCGGACCCTGGATGCGCCTCCTGGGCAGCGTGCACGGGCGGGGGCGCTGGGCAGGACGGGGGGACTCGGTGTTGGGATGCTGTGAGCCGGTGTTCCCGCGCCAGGTACGACGTGGAGCTCTTCCAGCGCATCGAGCACCTGATCGGGAAGAAGCTGCCCGCCTTCCCGACCCAGGACGACGAGGTCATGATGCTGACGGAGCGCGTGGCGGAGGCGCAGAGGTTCGCCCGCATGGTAGGCGGCCGCTCCCTCCCCGGTTCTGTGTTTCTGGGCCAGACCCGGGGTGGGGGGGTTTGCTCGGGGCTGACCCCGGGCTCTGCGCTCGGGGATCACTCCTGGCGACCTCGGGAGACCACCCGGGGTGCCGGGGCTCAAACCCGGCAAACGCCGTCCCCGCTGGCCCTGCACTCTGGCCCCCGTGCTGGGTTTAGGGAGGGAGTTGGTCGGGGCCATGCTGCCCGCCCGGGTTTGCTGGTCACTTCCGGCCCTGGCCCGGTGTGTGTCGCGCAGGAGCTGAGGGAGCACGGGGAGAAGAAGAAGCGGCCCCGCGAGGAGGCCGGAGACAACGACGACACGGAGGGCGCCCTGGGCGTCCGGAACAAGGTGGCCGGCGGCAAGATGAAGAAGAAGAGGAAAGGCCGATAGTCCTGGAGCCGGGTGTCTGTGTGCTGCCGTGGGGGGGCCCTGACTCGGGGCCCGCACCCAGCCCTCGGGGCCCACCGGGACGGGCGCCTTCCCTTTGCGGGGACGCCCGCCAGGGCTCTTGTGCGAAGCTCCTGCTCTCTGCCACCTGCTGCACCTTTCCCTGTCCTACCGGCGGGACAGAGGCCTTGGCCTGTCACCGAAGGGGTTGGTGTCTGTGTCGGGAGGTTAAGCAACCTCAGCTGTGCTTCCGTAGGAATGTAAATATTCTTTTCTAAGATTTCAGCTTCTGGAGATCTTTTTCTTTCTGTGGTGGTGGGCAGGGCGCTTGGGGCCTTCAGGCTCTCTCTGGCGTGGTCCCTCTGGGGTCACTTCAGTGGTTCGGGGGACCACGTGGTGCCGGGTGTTGATCCCAGATCCTGCGTGTATGCACGCCGGCCCTTGGGGCTGCCTGCCCAGTCCCTGGCCAGCATCAGCGGGGGCAGGCTGCGGGGGTCCTAAGCCGACCTTACTAATAGTGAGAGGCTGTCCACGACCTCCGTGGTGGCCCACGGTGGCCCTTCCTTGAGCATGAACACAAAGTCAAGAAAACCAGGAGAGGACCGAGGCAGTGGATGGCCCTGACAGCTGCTGTGTGGCGGGGGCGTGCCGCCGAGTCCCCCATCCTTACGTGGATTCGTTTCCCTGACTGCTTGGATTAGGTTTCTTGCTTTTCTCTTCTGGGGTCACACCCATCAGTCTCAGGACTTCTAGTTCTACGCCAGGGACAGCTCCTGGCGATGCTCGGGGACCATATGGGATGGCGGGATTGAGCCGGGTCGGCCGCGTGCAAGGCAAGTGCCCTCCTGGCTGTATTACTGCTCCGGTGCCCCCGGAGAGCGGGTTCGCTCACTAGGTTCCACGCCCAGGCGTGAAGTCAGGAAACATTAAACAGGATTAGCCCGAGTCTCGGTTTCAGCCACGTGCTGGCGTTGCGTGTCTGTGGGGTGACGGAAGCAGGAGGTGGTTTGCTGGGTCACCAGCTCCCGAGGGCTCGGTGACAGCCGGGGCCAGCCCAGCAGCCCAGTGCTCGGAGGGGCTCCTGGTGGCAGGCGCCTGCGATGGCGGGTACTGACGCTGAGGACCACTGGGTGGCTGGAGAGCCAGAACCGGAGGGCACGATCCAGGGGTGCCAGGCCCAGAAAGTTCCGGCAGAAGAAACCCTTCCCCCACGCCGGTTGTGCTTTACTTTGGGCAGGATGGAAGAATCCAGAACCTCACACTTGGGAAGCCTGAGCCCCCTGGTCTGGTGCTGCCTCCACCTGGGGCTAAAGACCACCAGGGACCTGCAGCACCTGAGCGCTCAGGTGTGGGGAGAGAGCGCAGCTGTCCACTATGCATGCCCGTCCGCGCGCGCGCGTGTGTGTGTTGGCGCGTGCGCGTGTGCATGTGTGTGTGCAAGTGTGCATGGTGTGCGTGTGTGTGTGTGTGTGTGTGTGTGTGTGTGTACTGTGGCTAAGTCCAGCCCTGGGATATCACAATAGAAAATGCACCGGAGAAAAGGGAGGAGTGAGTTTACCCCCACTGACAACCCCTGGACCCCCCTCCTCGCCCCCCTCCCCCACTGCTGATCTAGGCACAGCCGTGTTCTCTGCAGTGAGTCCATGGTTGTTGGGAAGCTGGACTCTGGGGCCTTAGGGGCAGAGGGCAAGGTGGGCACCCTAACCTCTGGCAGGTGAGGGCTCACAGGGAGCCCCCTTGAGGGGGTGTGGAGGGAGTCTCAGCTCCCCGGGCCACGCATGGGGCACCTTCTAGCACATTTACTCCATGTGATGAGTGCTGGGACGAGGCTGACTGGCCTCCCAGCAGTGCTCGGGGGTCTCCTGACCATCCTCAGCTGATCTGGCTGGACTGTCCCATACTTGTCCTGGGGATACGGTGCGGGGTCCACCAGGGCCAAACTCTCGCTTGGGGGCGGGAGCGGCATTCAGTCACGGGGGTGGAACTTGGGTCCTCACACATGCACTCCTGGCCCCTGAGCCAGCTTAGAGCCCCAGCTGCCGCGGCAGAAGGAGGCAGTCGGAGCCTCGTCCACCCCGCTGCCTCCGAGCAGGTGGGAGCCCAGGCACGGCTGGTGATGGAGAAGGAGAGCGTCGAGTCATCCGAACAGGTGACCACGTCAGGAGTGTGTCTCCAAGACAAACAAGCAACATCCACCAGAGGAATTGTGTTTCAATAGCAACAGGAGAAAATGCAAGTGTTAATCCATGAAGTTCCTAAGGTGAAACCCAGCCCGGGGCAGATAAGCCTGGGTGTGACTCACCCCTGCTAGCTGGAATGACAAGAGGCCCAGACCCTGGCACTAGAGACTCAAGGGTGACCCACGCCCACATTCCTCTTCATGCCTCACCTGTCCCAGGCATGCACTCCAGGGAGAGCTAAAAATAGCCGCAGAAGCTTGAATGCTGGGAAACGGCTGGGAACCGGGCACACCTCGAGTGAAGAGCTGGTTTATGCCAAGGGGAGGGGCGTCATCTCTGCCAGGGAGGGGGTCTTTCTCTAAGCGACCACAACACCCTCCCCTGCGCCCAGTGCGGGGCTGGAAGAAGCCAGAGGAATGGGACAATGCAAGGGAGAGTGGCACATGTGTTCCTCCATTGGGTTGCTGTGTGACCTTGTGAGTTTCAGAATCTCTCTGAGCCTTGATTTCTCTCATTTGTGACTATGGGAATAAGAAAGTCTAACTCCCGTGCTCACTCTTTTTCAAAATTCTGTTCACTCCCAACCACTTGTCATGTTCCAAACTTTTTTTTTTTCTTTCTTTTTTTTTTTTTTTTTTGCTTTTTGGGTCACACCCAGCGATGCTCAGGGGTTACTCCTGGCTTTGCACTCAGGAATTACTCCTGGCAGTGCTTGGGGGACCATATGGGATGCCGGGGATCGAACCCGGGTCGGCCGCGTGCAAGGCAAACGCCCTACCCGCTGTGCTATCGCTCCGGCCCCCTTTTTTTTTTTCTTTTTGGGTCACACTCGGCAATGCACAGGGGTTACTCCTGGCTCATGCACTCAGGAATTACTCCTGGCGGTGCTCAGGGGACCATATGGGATGCTGGGAATTGAACCCGGGTCGGTTGTGTGCAAGGCAAATGCCCTACCCGCTGTGCTATTGCTCCAGCCCCGTCATGTTCCAAACTACAATAGCGCTGTAGCACTGTCGTCCTGTTGTTCATCGATTTACTCGAGCGGGCACCAGTAACGTCTCCATTGTGAGACTTGTTACTGTTTTTGGCATATGGAATACGTGACGGGTAGCTTGCCAGGCTCTGCCATGCGGGTGGGATACTCTCCATAGCTTGCCAGGCTCTCTGAGAGGGACGGAGGAATCGAACCCGGGTCAGCCTTGCACAAGGCAAACACTCTATCCTCTGTGATTTTATTTAATTTTAGTTTTATCTTATTTTGTTTTTTGAGCGACCTCTGGGCATGTTCAGGGGTTCGTCCTGCCTCTGCTCTCAAGAATCACTCCTGCCAGCCTTGGGGACCATGCAGGATGCCCAGGCTAGAGCTGCGGGCTCCGGCCGGCCATGTGCAAGGCAAGCTCCCTACCCGCTATACTATCTCTCTGGCCCTGAGCATCATGGGTTTACATGGACCCTGTTGAGACTTATCATGATTATTAAGTCTTAGACAAAATTATTGTTATTGAGGTGTCGTTATCACCGCTATTATAAACGGAAAGTCATTATGTAGCTTGTTCGAATCATGCAACTGCCCAGAGACTCAGAAGTGGAAGCAGGGCTGGAGAGAGAGTTCAGGGTTAGGGCACGTGCCTTGCATGCAGCCAGCCCTGTTTGGATCCCTGGCACCGCATGGGGCCCCCTGAGCACAGAGCCAGTAGTGAGCCTCAGCACTGCTGGGTATGACCCAACTTACCCACCCAGACCACCCTCCCCAGCCAAAAACGATGGACCCTAAGTTTGAACCCAGTTCTTTGTTAAAACTTTATTTTATTTTTGGTTTTCGGGGCCACACCTGGTGGTGCTCAGGGGTTACTCTTTGCTCTGCTCTCAGGAATCACCCCTGGCCGGCTTGGGGTGATCAAACCCTGGTTGGCCACGTGCAAGGCAAGTACCCTGTCCACTGTACTGTGTCTCCAGCCTCTTTCTGCTATAATTTTATTTTATTATTTTTTGCTTTTTGGGTCACACCCGGCAATGCACAGGGGTTACTCCTGGCTCATGCACTCAGGAATTACTCCTGGCGGTGCTCAGGGGACCATATGGGATGCTGGGAATTGAACCCGGGTCGGTTGTGTGCAAGGTAAACGCCCTACCCGCTGTGCTATTGCTCCAGCCCCTCTGCTATAATTTTAGTATCATTCATAAGAATAGGACACATGGACACATGGTATATGTGCAATTTCATATTATCTTCACTAGGTGCTTATTGAAAGAGGGTTTTGCACCATCCCTTGGGAGAACGCGGTCTTCAAATGAGTAACCCTGACTGCACGAGGCCATTCTCATCTCCGCCGGCAGGTGGCGGAGGGCAGGAGTGATCCCTCGAGGAGGTAGACTCGGTTGGGCATGATTCAGGGTGAGCCGGGACTGACTAAAAGGGCGCTTTGTGTCCCATTTGGCCCACAGTGACTAAGGGCCAGGGGTCAGGCCGCGTATGAGAACTCCCTCTGGGTATTTGAAGGGTGTTGCCTTCAAGAAAATCTCTAACCTCGACCCAGATGAGGATTGGGAGGCGGAGGGAGCCTCAAGGTCAGGCGCAAGGCGAGGGTTAAGGGAGCTTCCCCTGTGACCTTCACAGCCCACCTTGGCATCGCCCCTTTCAGCTTACCAGCTGCCCTTCTCTGGCCGAAGCCTGCCAGTCTGGCATTTTCCAGGCCTCGTCACTCTATCCCTTCCCGGATTTCTGTCCGCGGCAGTGATGTAGTTTAGACATTCCTGCCTGCGCTGCCCCTCCCCCACTCCCCCCCACCCCCCCCACACACTGCCCTCCTTCCCTGGCGCTCCTCCCCTCCCTCACATCTGTCCACCAGGCTCTGACCGGACTCGGCCAAAGGCTGGGCAGCCCGGGAGCCGCTTAGCGCCTCTCTGTCACTGAGCAGTGCCGCGTGGGTGACGGCCTGGTGGGCAGCTGTCCTTCCAGATCCTTCCAGCTCCCTGGGGCGGGGTGGGCAGGCGGTCCAGATTCAGCTGGGAGCTCTCCGCACTCTCTGGGGCTTCCGGTTTCGGGGCTGCTGCTTCTCCAGAGCTGACATCGTAAAAACCCTCCCTCACCCAAGCTGTGAAGCTGGTGCCAAGTGCCAACCGACATCCTTGTTGTGTTTTCTGGGCGGGTTCCGACCGCGGGGACCAGGAAGAGACTCCTCGGGGCCCGGCTCCCACGACACGTGTGATGGGCTCTGGCATCAGGGCCCGGCCTGGGCCTTCCTGGCTGGTTTTGTTCAGGCAGCGGGAGAGAAGGCTAGTTGGTGAGACTGAGGGACAAAACTGTGTTGTGGAGGCCAGGTGTCCTCAACAAATGTCTGTGCTGGCTCTTCCCAGGCCGAGTGCTCCCTCAGACGGCAGGTGGGGTGTCCTGTTCCCCTCCTCCTGTTTTCAGCGGCTTCTCTGGGTGAACTCCAGGGGGATGCGGGCTCTCCACGGGCAGCTGGAGGTAGGCAAAAGGTCCTTCTAGGCTTCCCCCAGGGAAGGGCTTGGGGGGACAGCAGGAAGAGCAAGCCCTCCGCGCTGGTCTGGGCGGGGTGCTGAGTGAGAGTTGTAAGGAAGGGTGTGCGGTTGGTACTCGGGGCTCGTGCCTAGGTTTTATGGGACCGGGCAGAGTATAGTCATTTCCTGTCCTTCCTCCCCTCCCTCCAGCTGCCCTGAGTCATTCACTGACCTGTGTCCAGCTCATTTCTCCTCCCCAGGGCCCCAGGAGAGAGTGAGCCAGTATGTGGAAGCGTGGGAAGAAGATTCCAGAACTACCATTTGTATTTGCTTCGTTTGTATTACCTCAGACTTCTGTTTTTGTATCTGCTTCATCAGGTGTTGAAGGCATTGGTGATATTGTTACGTTGATGTTCTTAATTTATAGTTGCTCATCGATTTGTTCGAGCGGGCACCAGTAACGTCTCTCATTGAGAGACTTATTGTTACTGTTTTTTGGCATATCCTAGTTATAGTGACGCTAGATATTGATATCCTAGTTAACAGCTGTGATCACTACGTACAGTGACAAGGGGATGGCAAACACGGTGTTAATGGGGCTCTGTCGGGAACATTTCAGGCTACTGACCCAGAGAGGTGGGCAATAGAACTTCCAAATGGTATTTTATTCTGAAGTTCGTTTTTAAACAAAACCCTGACGCAGACTTGTGGGTTTTTGCTTTGTTTTGTTTTGGGGCCATGCCTGGCTTAGGGCTTACTCCTGGGGTCACTCCAATGGGGCTTAAGGAACTATTGGGTGCTGGGGATTAAACCTGGGTGGGCAAGGTGAGTGCCCTGCCCACTCCAGCCCCAGACTTATGATTGTTTTAAGGACTTATTATGTATCTCTTGTGGTTCCAGGGGTGGGACCCCAGATTTCACATGTGCTTTCCCAGGCTTTTGTTTGTTTATTTTAAGAAGAAGATTTAGGTTTCTTTTTTTTTTTCTTTTTGGGTCACACCCGGTGATGCACAGGGATTACTCCTGGCTCTACACTCAGGAATCACTCCTGGCAGTGCTCAGGGGACCATATGGGATGCTGGGAATCAAACCTGGGTCGGCCGCGTGCAAGGCAAACGCCCTACCCACTGTGCTATCACTCCAGCCCCAAGAAGATTGTTTTTTATTTATTTTAATTTTGCTCTTTTTTGGGACGGCGGGTAATGCCCGGTGGTGTCAGGGCTTACCCAGGCTCTGCACTCAGGACTACTCTTGACAGGCTCAGGAGACCATATGGGGTGCTGGGGATTGAGTCCAGGTTGACCGTATGCAAGGCAAGCATCCTACCCACTCTACTATCTCTCTGGCCCCAAGACAGGTGTTTTTTGTTATTTATTTATTTTTATTTTTTTTGCTTTTTGGGTCACACCCAGCAGTGCACAGGGGTCACTCCTGGCTCATGCACTCAGGAATCACCCCTGGCGGTGCTCAGGGGACCATATGGGATGCTGGGATTTGAACCTGGATTGGCCGTGTGCAAGGCAAACGACCTACCCGCTATGCTATCACTCCAGCCCCTGTTTTTTAAATAAAACTTTATTTAAACACTGGTTTACAAAGTTGTTCATGATACAGTTGTTTTGGACATTCAGTGTTCCAACACCAATCCCCGCCCCCCTACCATTGTGACCTTCCCTCTACCATTGCCCTGAGTTTCCCAACCCCCCCCCCAGCCTGCCCCTTAGCAAGCAAAAAATATTTGATATTGTTTGTTACAACAAAATGGTGAGTGAATTTATCAAGAAATAGTTTAGTAAAAGAAAACTAGTGAAATTAAAGTCATTGTCTGAAGATTTACAGACCTGTTTATTGCTAGTTGAGTCTTTCGTGTTACTGCTTTTGTTTATTGGACTTAGTTGGCTTCTACGCTACTTTCCATTCTCATTTGGTGTGCTCCTCCTGGGATGTCAGTATTGTGGAATTTGGAAGTGTCTGGTGACCACATAGGCGGCCAAGCACTCTGGATCTGTAGAACTGGGGCAGCTCCCAGCCTGTCTCCCTCCTGAGGAGGCACTGGAGTTTTCAGCCCCAAAATCCCTGTGCCTGTAACTTTTATCAGCTTGGTGGTTCTTCCAAGGTTGAAACTGGGTCTTTTACATGGCAGTGACTGTGGGATGTGGGTATGGCTACTGGCAGTACAGGGTGTGTGTGTGTTTGTGTGTGTGTATGTGTGTGTGTGTGTGTGTGTGTGTATGTATTTGATGTATTTGGGGGAAGGCTTCCAGCCGCCATCTGCGAAGGCCTCAGGGTTTCTATCCTGAAGACCAGTGCACCTGGGTGTTTCATTGGGCTGGCATCTCTCCTGAGATCAGTCATGAAACAGTGAAGCCAGGCCATTTGTAGGGTGGTGGCTGGGGTTTGTGGGGGCGGCTGCTGGGGCTTCGGCAGGACTCGGCCTGCACCCCCTCCTGAGGGGCCCCAGAGCTTTCACGAAGGCCCCTGTACCCCTTACTTTCATCAGCTTGGCATGGCATCTTTCCTGAGGTTAGTCGTCAAGCTGGGTCATTTATGGCAGCGGCGGTGGGATGTGGCCCAAGACTTAGGTTTTAAAGAGTGGTTTTAGGTTCACAGCTAAACCGGAAAGAGGATTCTCATATGTCATCTTGCCCTGATACATGCCCAGTATCGCCATCCGAAACACCCCCGGCAGAGGATGCGTCCTGTCCATCTGTGCGTCACCAAAGCAGGGTCACACTTCCTGCTGGATAGTTTGTGGATTTGGGGCAAATGTATCTACATAACAGTAGCAGACAGAGCACTGCACGGCCTTAAGGATCCCCGGGGCGCAGCCTGGCAGACATCTCTGCACCCCTAAACCCGCAGCCTCTTATTGTTCTACTGTCTCCATGGTTTTGTGTTTTCCATAATGTCCTATTGCTGGACTCACACCGTCTCCCTCCCCCCCCGACTCCACTTCCAGTGCTTATGGCTTACTCCTAATTTTGTGCTCAAGGATCACTTCTGGTGGTGCTTAGGGGGTGCTTGTGTGGTGCTGGGGATTGCACTTGGGTTGACCATGAACAAGACACTGACAGTTCACTTCTTTTTAATGCTGATAATTCCTTTGTCCAGCCGGGTGGTCCATACTTTGCTTATTTGCCTACTGAAGGACATCTTGTTTGTGTCCAACTTTTGATAACTGTGAGTGAAACTGCTATATAAGTCATTGTGCAGCTGTTCCTTTTTCACTATTGATAGTATCTTATGATGCACCAAAGCATTTTAATTTTTATGATGACATCCACAATGATGTCCTGGCCCTTTGGTGTCATCAAGAAATCATTTCAAAATTTTGTCCTACGGTCTTTCCTAAGAATTTTATTGTTTTTAGCCCTCACATCTAGGTCCTTGCACATTTTTGGCTAATTTCTGTGTATCATATTAAGAAAGAATCCAACTGTATTTTTTTTTTTTTTGTATCTGGAAATCCAGTTGTTGTAGCACTATTTGCTGAAAACACTGTCCCTTGTCCTTTGAATGATGTAGATACCCTTGTTAAAAACCACTTAGCTGGGGCTGGAACAACAATATAGCAGATAGGGTGCTTGCCTTCATGCATCTGACCTGGGTTTGATCTCTGGCATCCCATATAGTCCCCTGAGCACCACTAGGAATAATTCATGAGCGTAGAGCCTGGATTAACCCCTGAGCATTTATGGGAGTGGCTCTGAAACAGAACCAGAAAAGAACCAAAAAGAAAACCCCACTTAACTTTATTTGTCAGGATTTATCTCTGGGAACATGATTTTACTCCCTTGGTCTATATGTGTTTATGTTAATACCGCACTGTTTGGACTATTTGAGGTCTTTTGAGCTTGCCTATGAAATTTCAGATGAGTATTTCTATTTCTGCCAAAAAAAATAGTCATCGAGATTTTGTCAGGAATTGAGGCTCTTGAGTGGTATTGCTGCTTAGCAGTATGAAGCATTGCAGTCATGAACATGAGGTATATTTGCATTTATTTATATCTCTTCAAATTTACTTCAGCAATGTTTCAGAGTTGTCATTGTACAAGTCTTCTATCTCCTTTGTTAAATTTTTAAGGTTTTTTAAAAAATTGTTGTTGTTGGGGGGCCCCCACCATTGCTCCTGGCTCTGTGCGCAGAATCACTCCTGGTGAGGCTCAATGGGATGTCAGGGTTTAAACCTAGGTTGGACACATGCAAGGTAAATGCCCTAGCAGATGTATTAATACTCCAATCCCTTAATTGCTCTTTTTTCTTTCTTTTTGGGTCACACCCGGTGATGCTCAGGGGTTACTCCTGGCTCATGCACTCAGGAATTACTCCCGGTGGTGCTCAGGGGACCATATGGGATGCTGGGAATTGAACCCGGGTTGGCCGCATGCAAGGCAAATGCCCTACCCACTGTGCTATCACTCCAGCCCCCACCTAGGTTGATTTCAAATCTTAAGTTGTTTTGCCTCTTTTGATTTGTTTAGTTAGTTATTGTGTATGGTGGTAGGAATGGAACCCAGGACCTCATACATGCAAAGTATGAGCTGTGCCTCTCAGCCACATCCCTGACCTGGTCTGAGAAATTTCTAAGTGTACCCTGGGTTCTGTTCTGAAAAAGGTTCCAAGTCCAAACTGAATTCCCTCCTCCTTCCTCATCTCATCAGCCCCTCTTACCTTGTGCTCCCCAAATTTCAGAAAAATGGAAGTGGAAACAGATGGAATTTAAAAAAACAAATCAATCAACAAATAGATCAATAACATATTAGAGGATGAGGGTTCTTACAGTTTTTGCTTTCACATACTTTCTTATTCAGAGGTAAAATCTGGAGTGATAGTACAGTGGGTAGTGGTAATACAGTGCTTGTCTTGCACTAAACTGACCTGACATGCATCTCCTATGCTCCCCCGAGCACCACCAGGGGTAATTCCTGAGTGCAGAGCCAGGCTTCGTAGGCTGAGCATTGCTGGCTGTGGCCGGCAAAGAAGCAAAACCTAAAAAACCCAGAGAAATAAAATCAAGCGCACAATTGAAAGATGATTGAAGAAAATTAAATGGAGATCTGGCTATAGACCACAAACATTAGGAACAAATCGGGAAATCACATAATACTTAAGATGTGATGGTAAATCCTGGGCTAGGTTCTTGGAAACTGACTGTAAGCAAGACTTGGTATAATGAGAACAGGTCTTGAGAAAACATTGGCAGGGATTGTTTTTTATTTTCTCATCAACAGGATAACAAAACCACATTGAGCTGTGTTATTCAAGGGCCGGCTGTAATAATAAAATAACAGCCGTTAACATTTCTGAGCCCACGCTATGTGCCAGATGCCTTCCCAAGTGCTTTGTGCACAAGACTTCATTTGTGCAGAAGTTCCTTAAACTTGGCCACCAATAGCAACTTCCTTTTCAGAGGTGGAAGCTAAAGCTTCCTCGGGAAAACCAAGGGACTCGGGACACTGATGAACTAGAATAAATAGGGTCCGAGAGATAGCTGGCAGTCCCTCCTTCACTAATTCCGGCTTCTTTCCAGAACCCCTCTCTAGGGGAGCGTGGTACCTCCCCTCAAGAGGGTGGCCCAGCCACAAAACCTCTCTCCACCCACCCACCCTTTAGGTGGTTCCACTCTGAGAGAGAAGAAATGTCACTTCCGGTGGCCTACAAAACCTCCCCATCCCCCAGGCTTGCAGGACCCTGTCACCCTCTGGGCTTGCACCGGCTCCTTCCAGCCCCCAGACTTCTTCCTGCTTCAGTGCCTCTTGCTCTGCTCTTAGCTTCTGCTCCCGTCACCTGCATGGCTGCTGCTCACCCTTCGGATCCCTGCTCAAGCCCTCACTTCTTTTTTTTTTTTCTGTGTAAATTCTTTATTTTTATTATTTTTTAAAATTTTATTGAATCACCGTGAGATACAAGCTTTCATGTTTGGGTTACGATTACACAATGATCAAACACCCATCCCTCCACCAGTGCACATTCCACACCACCAATATTCCCGGTATACCTCCCCTTTCCCACTGTCCCCCACATCCATGGCAGACAATATTCCTCATACTCTCTCTCTCCCATCTGATGAGGGATTAATATCCAGGCTGTACAAGACACTAGTAGAATTGTACAAGAAAAAAAAGCCTCCAACCCCATCAAAAAATGGGGAGAAGAAATGAACAGACATTTCCCCAAAAAAGAAATACAAATGGCCCAAAGGCACATGAAAAGATGCTCCACATCGCTAGTCAACAGGGAGATGCAAATCAAAACAACAATGAGATATCATGTCACACCATAGAAACTGGCACGCATTCTAAAGAACAAAACCAGTGCTGGCGTGGATGTGGGGAAAGGGGGACACTCAGGAAAACAATATGGACAGTCCTTCAAAAACTAGAAATTGAACTTCCATATGACCCCATAATACCATTTCTGGAAATATATCCCGAGGCTGCAAAAAAAGCACAGTGGAAATGACATCTGTACCTATATCTTCATTGCAGCGCTGTTTACAATAGCCAAAATCTGGTAACAACCCAAGTGCCCTAGAACAGATGACTGGTTGAAGAAACTTTGGTACATCTACACAATGGAATACTATGTAGCTGTTAGGAGAGATGACGTCATGAAATTTGCTTATAAATGGACAGACATGGAGGGTATCATGCTAAGTGAAATGAGTCATATAGAGAGGGACAGAC
Source organism: Sorex araneus (assembly GCF_027595985.1). Lineage (NCBI taxonomy): Eukaryota > Metazoa > Chordata > Mammalia > Eulipotyphla > Soricidae > Sorex > Sorex araneus. The sequence goes on from NC_073311.1 coordinate 53,631,674, forward strand.
ACAGAAGGACTGCACCCATTTGTGGAATATAGGAGATAATCACATGAGGCTGACACCCAAGGACAGTAGATACAAGGGCCAGGGGGATTGCCCCATAGCTGGAAGCCTGCTTCATGAGCGGAGGGGAGAAGGCAGATGGAATAGAGAAGGGATCGCTAAGAAAGTGATGGCTGGAGGAATCAGTCGGGATGGGAGATGCGTGCTGAAAGTAGATAACGGACCAAACATGATGTCCTCTCAGTGTCTGTGTTGCAAGCCGTAATGCCCAAAGCCCTCACTTCTGCCCAGAAGCTTTGTCTGCCCCCTCCGCCCAGACCAGACCCTCCTGGCCGAGGAGGTCCCTGCATCTGCCTGTGTGAGCCCTGTCCGGGCACCCGCTTGCCCGCTGCTCTCCTCTGAGTGTGCGGTCAGCGCCCGGGAAGGGAGGCTGCTCACAGTCTTCACGGCGTCTTCAGCTCCCCACAAAGTGCCTCTCACATGGCGGGAATGTGGGAGGGGGTGAGGACTGAGGCGAGGAGAGCTCCAGGGTGGGAAGGGTTCGAGAGGTGATTGGGAAGCTCAAGGCGAGGAACTACTTAGCCACTTGCAGGTGACCCATTGCATAAATGAGCTGAAAACAACCCCCTCCGAAGGGCAAGTCCCTAGACAGGAAACAGGGGTCACTGGCTACGACCAGCCTCCCCCACACCCTCGGCGTCACGGTCATTTCAGAGCATCCCCGGAGTCATGAAACCCTCCCAGTTTTCCACGGCCCACAATTGCTCACACTCTCTCCTTTGCCACTTCCGATACATGTGGGTAGCAGCTGAACCAAGACCTGGGCATGGTTTTGGGGTCTAGAAGGTTCTATCTCCCAGGCTCCCCTTTTCTTCTTCTTTTTTTTTTGCTTTTTGGGTCACACCCGGCTATGCACAGGGGTTACTCCTGGCTCTGCACTCAGGAATTACTCCTAGCGGTGCTCAGGGGACCATATGGGATGCTGGGATTCGAACCCAGGTTGGCTGCGTGCAAGGCAAATGCCCTACCCGCTGTGCTATCGCTCCAGCCCCTCCCCTTTTCTTCTTTTAACTTAAAAAAATTTATTAAGGGCCGGAGCGATAGTCCAGTGGGTAGGGCGTTTGCCTTGCACGAGGCCGACCCGGGTTTGATTCCCGGCATCCCATAGGGTCCCCCTAGCACTGCCAGGAGTAATTCCTGAGTGCAAAACCAGGAGTAACCCCTGAGCATCACTGGATGTGACCCAAAAAGCAAAAAAAAAAATTATTAAGTAGTTCACAATAATTGATTACATTTAATATCCAAACACCAATTCCACCCCCATTACACCTTCCCACCACCATAGTTGGGTGTTTCCACCACAAGTCCCAAGCCCTGCCCCAAAGCAGGATCAAAATAATATAATATTTCCCTCTAAGGTTGGTTGCCTCTTACTTTGAATCCCATCAAATGTGCGGTGCTCTTGGAGTATGGGTAGGATGTGTGGCATGAAGTGTCGCGCAGTCCAGGAATAGGTTTGCTCCTGGGTGAGCTCGGCCCGAGAGTGGCTGTGAACAGGGTGGCGGCTGAGTTCTGCCAGGGCTGGGTCCCTTAGGGCGGGGAGGAATCTCACCTGCCCCCACTTGGGGTGCCCCGAGTGAAACAGCCTGGTGCGGGGTCTGGTGTCATGGTTATGGTGAGGTTTCCCTTTTCTTTGTCAGTTTCTGGTGTTGGAGAAGTCGCTCCATTCTTGCATGGAGGAAACAGGACCACTGGGTGCTGACATATGTCCCCCAGAAGATAATTTCAAGCCCTAAGTCCCCCGGATCTAGGCATGCGACTTTATTAGAAAACATGGTCTTGGGGCTGGAGCAATGGCACAGCAGGTAGGGCGTTTGCCTTGCATGCGGCCAGCCCGGGTTCGATTCCCAGCATCCCATATGGTCCCCTGAGCACCGCCAGGGGTGATTCCTGAGTGCAGAGCCAGGAGTAACCCCTGTGCATCGCCGGGTGTGACCCAAAAAGCAAAAAAAAAAAAAAAAAAAAAAAAGAAAACATGGTCTTTGCACACGTAATCCAGGTAAGATGAGGTTCTAGGGGATCAGGAACAGACTCTATCCCGTCACGCGTGTCCTTTAAAGAGAAAGGACACTGGGAACAGGGACAGGACACAAGAAGGCAGGAACCGATGGAGACTAGAATGAGGTAGGCATGAGAAAATGGAGCCCCGGAAATGGAATTCTAACAAGCAGGAGAAGAGAGCAAGAGACAAGAAGGATCCTCCTTAAAGCCTTGGATATGGTCTTGCTGACACGTGTGCAAGGCATGTGCTCTGCCACTGAGCATCGCCCCAGCCAGCCCCCAGGCTGCTCTTACAAGAGAGATGCTTGGTACGTGTCCTGCTGTAGAGTCTTATCCCCTGGGTGGGATCCGCCAGCTGCTCAGTCAGCAAGATCTAGAAGGGATCCTCACATCTATGATCATTCGGCTCCGTCTCCAGACAGTTAGCTCATGGGATTGCCTGCATACGCTTATCTTACCTTTCAAAGGTTAGTCATGTATTTGCGTAACGACTGGAGATAAACTATGTGGCACTGAGAGTCTCTTTCTGGCCATTGAAGTTAAGTCACGCTTTTCCCTCTTTCATAAGATTAATCCTGGCTGTGTGTTACAAGTAAACTTGCACACTGTTGAATGCAGGGTATTGTTGGTGGCGTTCCCTCAGAAACTTCAAATCGCAAATAACCAGTGTTGGCGTGGATGTGGTGATAAAGGAGCCCTCACACGCTGTGGTGGGACTGGAGACTGGGTCAGCCTTAGTGGACGACAGTTTGGGGGTTGCCAGAAAAGTAAACATAGAGCTCCCCTAAGTCCCAGTGATTCCAGTGTTGACATCCACCCCTAAACACAAAAAACATTAATTTGAAAAGACATTCAAATGCCTTTGTTCATTGCTGTGCTTAGTATAATAGACTGGATATGGAAACAACCCAAATGTCCGGTGATGGGGGCCAGAGAGCTAGCACAGTGTATAGGATGCTTACCTTGCATGTGGCCGGCCTGGGTTCCATCCCGAGCATCCTATATTGTTCCCTGAGTCTGCCTGGAGTGATTCCTGAGTGCAGATACAGGAGTAAGCCCTCAGCACCTCTAGGGGTGGCCCCCAAACCAAAAATCCAAACCATACCAAGACCCAAATGCTAATGATAGTTGAGTGAGCCAAGAATCTGTGACCTATACACACAACGGCACATTACACAGCTACAAGAGAAGAGGAAATGTTGCAGTTTGCAGCAGTGTGCATGGAGCTGCAGGGTATCATAGGAAGCAAAATAAGTCAGAGGAAGGATAAGCGCCGTGGGTGGTCGACAGAGACAAAACAGGGGGAGAGACAATATGGAATGATATTGACTACATTATCATTCCAGAACTGGGACTACAGAACTGAGATTACCAAGCAGTCAGAGGAAGTGGTGGACTAGCAGTGATGCAAGGACAGTGGTGGAAGGTTCTGGGGGGGAAGGTGGTTCAACTTGGTACCACAAAGCATCAAAGTTAACATTATTGGGGCTGGAGTGATAGCACAGTGGGTAGGGTGTTTGCCTTGCACGCAGCAGACCTGGGTTCAATTCCCAGCATCCCATATGGTCCCCTGAGCACCACCGGGAGTAATTCCTGAGTGCATGAGCCAGGAGTAACCCCTGAGCATCACCGGGTGTGACCCAAAAAGAAAAAAAAAGAATCGACAAAAAATTAAAACAGTCCACTTGGGGCCTCTTGCATAGGTGAGATGGAAACAAAGTACCGTCTGCTCTCAGCTCTGGTCTGTCGAGGGTGGCCAGGCCAGCCTCCTGCTGGGAGTCAGAGGAATAAGTCCTTCCCCATCCTATCCCAGAGATGAGGGCTTCCAAGTCATAAAACAGACCACACAGAGATCCACCCCGGCCCACAGGGGATGTTTGATGTGTTGGTGTGATAGGATCTCTGACAAGCCAGGTCATTGCTGGACCATATTTTTTCCCCCCATCATTAATTATAACTGCATTCGGTCCCATGGGATATATAAGTTTTAGCTAGAACGTTACCATCTGGGATAAGCGTTCTACAGCAGCACTTAATTGAAGCCTTATGACTGTCTTCCAAACTAAGCATTGCTAGCCCCATTTTACAGGCAGTGAATGCGATATTCAGAGAGTTCGAGAAACACTTTTTTTCCCCTTTTTGGGTCACACCCAGCGATGCTCAGGGCTTACTCCTGGCTTTGCACTCAGGAATTACTCCTGGCGTTGCTTGGGACCATATGGGATGCTGGGGATTGAACTAGGGTCCACCATGTGCAAGGTAAACGCCCTAGCCTCTGTACTATGGCTCTCGCCAAAGCACTTTTTAAAAGTCACTCAAGAAGCAAGTATAAGGTCAGGATTCAAGCAGAACTCCTGCTTTCCTCAGCCACACCTGACTGCTCTCTCCTCTAGATTTCCAGGACGACTCCGCTGAGGCCTGACCAACCTTCTCTCCCTGCTTGGATTATCTATTACAATGACGTGGCACTTAGCACTTTGTTTAATGAGGGACCACACACACAAGTGATCCCAATAAACTGTGCTGCCGAGAGTCCAGGTGTAAGAGTGTCCACGCAATCTGGATTTGTCTAATTATACGCTGCGATGTTTGCACAGTGACTGTACATCCCATTCTGGTTATCTAGCACAGTAAAACCACACTCGGAGTGAGTAGATGAAAACAAATCATTGAACTGTGGCCTGATCTGTGGCTTCCTCTTGGGGTTCTCACCTTCAGCTGCAGTCGGATGGCGACCAAGGTTGGGGTCACCTGAGGGCTCCAACCAGATGTTCAAGATGGTGCTTTATGCCGAATCTGAGGCATGATGGGGGATGGACGGAGTGTCGGAGATGGAGTGTCTCCACCTAGGTTTCCAGGGGCTTCTGGCTTCCTCAGAGATGAGGCATGTCCTTTTTGGGGGAAGGGGGCACTCCCGGCAATGCTCAGGGATGACTCCTGGCTCTGCACTTACTCAGGGAATCAGTGGAGATGCCAGTAATCGAACCCAGGTCTGTCGCATGCCTGGTGACTTGGTCCAAGGGGAGTGTTCCAAGAGATACGAGTGTATCCAAGAGAGACAAGGCGTCTGGTAACCCGGCCCTAGACGTTAATCAGCGCCACACGTCCACCGTATTCTGGTGAGTCACAGAGCCAGCTGCCATTCCGTTTGGGAGGGAACAATACTGGGGGCTCTGTGGGGTGATATCCCTGGAGAGGAGCTGACATTGAGGGGAGAGGGCTGGCCATCGGGCAGGGGAGAACATCGGATGAGGGGACGCATTGAGAGGGACACACCGGGATACAGAGTGGGAATGAGATGACAGGATGGGGACAAGAAAGGAGGAGAGAGGGAATAGTCTCCTGGGCAGAGAAGCCCCTGGCCGCAGACTCTGAGCCAGGAGACGGGGCGAGGGACTGGGGCCCGGGTCACCCAGCTTTATGGAGCGCTCACTGTGTGACTGGGGAGAATCCTCTCACCCCCCTGTGCTTTCCCCTCAGCTCTGGCCGCCTGTGAAGGCTCAGGTCGTACGACAGAGACGTACGAAGGCGCTCGATGGGCAAGCGTTGGCTGCTGTGAGCATTGACAGGAAAGAGTGACAAGCGGCTCGGCTGGGGAAGGGCAGTGGGCTGGAGGGCAGGCTCGGGCCAGCGTGCGACTTGGCGAGTCCCACAAGGGAGTTTGAATTCTATCCTGGAGGATCCGAGGGAGGTGGACAGACCTGAAAGCAGGGAGAGTGCACCAGGTTCTGGGGCACCGGGAGACCGCTAAACGGAAAGGCTGCTTTGTGGGGGTGGGGTTGGGGGGGGAGGAGAAGCAGGAGAGAGAACAGCTAGAAGCTGCCGGGGGCGGCGGAGGGACACGGGGGCTAACGGGGATGGAAGCAGGTGGACCCGCTCAAGATAACGAGCGCTGGTTGGGGACAGAGCTTCTGACTAATGACACAGAAATTTCCTGCCTGGAATTCAACTCTCTTCCCTTGTTGCTTTAGACGGGAGTTTAAGACGTGCTGTTTGATGGAAACAGATAAGGCGCCTCAGGTCACCGGGCCTCGAAGCTTTAGCGGGAAGCAACGGTCTCCTCCGGCCTCGCTTCTAGTAAACAGATGTGCCCTGAGGCGTCAACTGAGCACCTGAGGGAGACTGAGCACCCAGTGTGGTGTCAGAGGGAGCCCCCCCGCCCCCACCCAGATCCTCTGTCTTATGTGTGGACGGACACACCCCGCTTTCTCATCACTGCCTCGTTTGTTCCCCTGGGCCAGACTGGGAGTGTTTATTTGCTTTCTCTAGTTTTGTTGGCTGGTGGATCACTGCCCAGGACTCCCTGCCTGCCCCCTGGTCGCTCCCTGGGCCCCTGAGCTGTGGTTCTCATGAGCGCTCTCACGGGCCGGCACAGAGCACACAGTTCTTCAAAGACCATGGCCCGGTTCCAGAGAGATGTGGGGAGCACGTAGGGAGGAGGCAGCCGGGTCAGGGGGCTCCCGTGATGCGGGAGGAGGGAGCTGAGTGGCAAGGGCGGTGGGGGGTGTTGCTGGGACCAGGTGGGCCGCGCCTGGTGGGTCCTCATGTCCTGGATTAAGGGACCGGCTATGTTCTAAATGACCCTTGACAAGACACACTCTCGTTTTCTCTTGCTCGGGCTGTTCCTCATTCCACATGGGCCTTGATCTGTGGCGTCTGGAACATTCTTCAGGCTCCACCTTGCTCTGTGGGAGCCTCCCGACTCTATTCTGCCCCTGGTGCTTACCCTGGTGTCCACCATCCACCCTCTTGGGAGAAGCACAGAGGAAGGATAGGGGGTGCGTATTGGAGCTTCTTGTTCCCCCAGAGGTAACAGAACAAGGGACTGCATTTCCTGCCTTTCCCAGGGCCCTCTGAGCGCTGAGGGCTTTCTCTCCCCACACAACTCCCAGAGTTTTTAGTCAGCCTTCACGGAGCAAGCCAGACGTTCATGAGATGTGCTTGCCCCGATTTATCAGCTCGGCATCTGAAGGGGAAGAGGCTAAGTCGGTGGCCCGTGTGAAGGTTGGCGTTTACTCAGGAGCGAACTGGGAGCCTTCCCCAACCCAACATGGCAGGCACTCTGGTGTTTAATCTCAACAAACCTAAGAGGTGGGTCCTGGGAACCAAGAAGTATTGCTGAGGAAACTGAAGTTGACAGTTTTAAATCACTCCACAGGCTGGAGGACCAACCCCAAACAAAACTAACGCCCAGCCTGTCGGCCCTCAGTCAGCCGCCCGCCTCTCCACAGACGACGGGTCCTCCCAAGGGCAGGGCTTGGCATTGTCTTCAGTTTTGAGGCTCAGCACAGAACCTCACTCAGAGTTGAGGAAAGGACGGTTAGTGCCAAAAGAATAAAGGGCCAAGAAGGAGCTTCCTTCCCGTTCTGGAGGGCTGGGCCTCTCCGTGGTGAGGAGACTGGCCCACCTCTTCCTGAGGGAGCGCTCACCCCCTCAGAGATGCCGCCAGTTCCCTGTGTGAGGAGCCCCACTCCCTGTTTCCCGTGGACCCCTGTGTGGTATAGCAGGGGGCATGCCAGGAGCCTTCAGACTCCCCCGCTGAACCTCCCTGCTGCCCCTCCCGTGGCTCAGAGTTCATGTGACCCCTCGGAAATCCTGAAGAGTGACTGTCAACCTCATCCTGTGGGTTGAGCCTCTGGCCAGAGATGTGGCTTCGTCCCGTCTCCCCCCCTGGCCAGGGGGCCTTGCGCTCCTGACAGTGACTGAACCTCAGGGAGTCTCAGTCTCCTTCTTGGGAGGCAGGGGTGGGGCTGGGGGGTGGAGGGTAGTATACAAATCATGCCAACTCCGGGAGTGGGTGGGGGAGGGCTCAGACGGCCCAGGGGTGTGCAGCCCTGCCCCAAACCACAACCCCTGTTATTGGCTGCTCAAAGGCCTGAGACAGGGGCGTGACACAAAACCGCCAGAGAGGACAGGGCAGGGGTGTTCCACATCTCAGACCGTGGCGTCCCTTCCCAGAGGGCCTTTCCCGGCTCCCTGCCCGCCTTCCCAGAGGAGCTCGGCACCCCCTCTGTGTGTCCCCACTGGGAGGGGCCGCCCAGCAGCTGAGGGGATAGTGGCCGGGGCAGAGGAGACTGAGGAAGGTGGGAGCCCAGAGGTGGGAGCAGCTGAGGTGACTCCCCACAAGACTGACACACAGGACAATTGGCACCCAACTGCCCGGGCTACGGCCTAGACACACTTCCAGCCCCGGAAACGGCTGGTTTCTCCAACTCAGACCAAATGGACCCCAGAGAGAGACTCACTTAGAGACTCTCAGGAGAGAAATGGACCTCAGACTGGCCTCAAGACCAGGGGAATACACTCACATTTTTTGCTATCTTAGCATTTTAAAACAAGACTTTTTTTTTTTTTTTTTTGCTTTTTGGGTCACACCCATCGATGCACAGGGGTTACTTCTGGCTCTACGCTCAGGAATTACTCCTGGCGGTGCACAGGGGACCCTATGGGATGCTGGGAATCGAACCCGGGTTGGCCGGGTAGCAAGGCAAACACCCGACCTGCTGTGCTATTGCTCCAGCCCCAAAACAAGACACTTATTAATAACACTAATTGCTGAGTCTCAGGGGACAGATTTTGGGCTGGGCGTGTGTTCCCGCCACAGCTCCTGTCCAAGGCTGACTCAGCCAGCCTGGCAGAGCCTTGAACTTGTCTTACCCCGAGTCTGAACTCAGAACCCCTGACTAGGAAGTACCCTGCACCCCAAGCAGGATGTTTATCATGCAAATCCTCTTTCTCTGGGCACAAAGGGGCAGGGGGCACAGCGCAGGTGCTTTGACTATGCCCTCTTGCTATCTTGGACTTGAGTGCGGGGAGGTTAGTGCCTGGCACCAGAGGTGTTGGGTTAGTATTTGCTTAGTGGAAACTTTTCCGCCAGGACCGAGAGGCCGCAGGTGGAGAGGGAGAGTGTGGATTAAGAGTCTGCCGGGCCCTCTCAGGGCTTCTCTCGTTTTCCAGCTCCTAATCTTTTCCGAGGAACCTTTCCTGACTTGCTTCTCCTCGTTCCTCTGAACTGCCTGTTTATTTACTTGGCATTTAACTCACTGTCCTGCAACCATGTACTTCTATGGCCATTTCTCCTGATTTTACTGGTGTCCTAAACTTTCACCCTAAATCGAGACTGGTTCTCGGTAGGATAAGGAATGCAGGAACGATCAGCCTCTCCCCAAAGTGGAATTTGAAACTGATCAATTTGGAATTTCCTGGTCAGCATTCTGAGCTAAACTTTATGCAAAGATCCTGGTTTTTCTTTAAAGGAAGAGGAATTTGCTTGAAATAATCTTTATCTTATCTCACCCTCTTTTCTGACTATCAAAACCTTCCATTTGGGGGCTTGGGGAACCAGAGCACATGGTACGGAGCCCCGGGTTCAATCTCTGGCAGCCCCCGTCCCCGAGAGCAGCCCTGGGCGCTGTTGCATGTGGTCCCCAAGCAAAACAAAACCCTCTTGGGTTCCGTGGCACTTCCTGCAGCACCTTCCCACGCCCTGGACGGGGTGTTCCTTAACCCATGGATTCATGAAAATCATGAATCAAGCCCAGTGCTTATTTGGATGCATTTTATTTTTTAACAACGTGTGGGCTTAAACCTTTTCACCCCTGTTACTTCTCCGCCCAAGGTTACTCAGGCTAAGGAAACAGAATCATCCATTAATGGGGCTCAGAGTGAGGCTGGTCACCCTCCTGCCCCTTTCTGTCCCACCTTCTGCCCCAGGACCTGTGCTCGATGGTCAGGAAAGTGAACGAGGGCAGAGGGAGGGTCCTGCCATGCCAAGACACGAGAACAGAGGCAGCTGCATGTTTTTTTGTTTTGTTTTATTTTCATTTTTGTTTTTAATAACTTTATTGGATCATTGTGAAATACAGTTACAAACTTTCATGATTATGGTTTTTTTTTTTCTTTTTGGGTCACACCCAGCGATGCTCAGGGGTTACTCCTGGCTTTGCACTCAGGACTTACTCCTGGCGGTTCTTGGGGGACCATATGGGATGCCGGGGATCGAACCCGGGTTGGCCACGTGCAAGGCAAATGCCCTACCCGCTGTGCTATCGCTCCGGCCCCCCATGATTTTGTTTTATTTTTTAAAATTTATTATTTTATTGAATCACCATGTTCATGATTATGTTTTAGTGATACAATGTTCGAGCACCCATCCCTCCACCAGTGCACATTTTCCACCACCACTGTTCCCAGTGTCCCTCCCGCCACCCCCACCCCAACCCCCTCCCAGCCTCTGTGGCAGGTACCATCCTTCTTACTCTCCATCTAACTTTGGGCGTTATGATTTGCAATACAGATCCTGAGAGGCCATCATGTTTGGCCTATAGTCTGCTTCCAGCACATATCTCCCATCCCGAGCGATCCCTTCAATCATCATTTACTTAGTGATCCCTTCTCCATCCCAACTGCCTTTCCCCCCAGCATATGGGGCTGGCTTCCAAACTGTGGCATGTTTCTCCTGGCCCCCTTACCTCTACCACCCTTGGGAATCCATCTCATCTTATGCTACTGTATATTCCACAAATGAGTGCAGTCCTTCTATGTCTGTCTGTCTCTTTCTGACTCATTTCTCTTAGCATGATACTCTCCATGTCCATCCGCTTATATGCAAATTTCATGGTTTCATCTTTCCTAACGACTGCATAGTATTCCATTGTGTAGATGTACTAAAGTTTCTTTTTTATTTTTTTTTTATTTTTGCTTTTTGGGTCACACCTGGCGATGCACAGGGGTTACTCCTGACTCATGCACTCAGGAATTACTCCTGGAGGTGCTCAGGGGACCCTATGGGATGCTGGGAATTGAACCTGGGTCAGCCACGTGCAAGGCAAATGCCCTACCCGCTGTGCTATCGCTCCAGCCCCAATGTACCAAAGTTTCTTTAACTAGTCGTCGGTTCTGGGGCACTCTGTTTCCCCCCCCCCCCAGATTCTGGCTATTGTGAGCAGTGGGCAGCTGCATGCTTGCTGGGGTTCATCTCTTGGCTGTCCTCCTGCCATCCCTCTCCCAGACACTGCGACACATGGGGTCTGACAACTTAAATCCCTTGAGTGCTCATTCTCTGGCTGTCATTGCCACCCTGGTTGGAGCAGACTCGGGGACTGGCCCTGATGGCCGTGTCGCAGGAGCCTGATGCTGGGTTGTGGTGTTGGGGTCACACCCGGCAGTGCTGGACATCACACTTGGGGCTGGAACTGGGGAACTTGGGCTTGCAAGGCCGGTGTCCTTCCACCGAGCCACGCCCCAGAAAACTGTCATCTGTGTCCTAGATGGAGACCCTTGAAGATCCCAGACAGCTGGGGCCCTTCTCCCCTGGGGCCTGTGGGAACATTAGACCCGGCTCTCTGCCCGGAGCCTCCCCGGCGCGGGCACCTGTGCGTTACTGGCTGAGGCAGAGAGCTTTGCATGTCCCGAGCAGTGTGACGATTCCTCTCGGCCTCGCCAAGAGGAGAGGGTGAGCAATGGAGACCGTGAGCCAGGCGTTGAGCCCAACCAAGCCTCTCCGTCATCAACCACCCCACGGATACGTGTATGTCTACAGCTCACACTTCACTGGGTCCCATTTCCATGAATGTGCCCAGGGCTCCCCCAGTCAGTCTCGTTCTGACCCAGAATGTTCCAGCATCTTCCAAGACAATGGACCGGAAAGCAGATCAGAAGTGAGCTGGGACCAGAGGCACAGCACAGGAAGTAAGGTGCAGGCCAATTAGGTTCCTGGAAACCATGTCCGCCCCTCCCTCAACACTGCTGGGTGTAGCCCTGGCGGCCCTGAGCACTGCTGGGGTCCCCCAGGGGTCCCCCAGCCCTGCAGCACTGCAGCCTCCGGCCTCTCACTGAATCACTGGCCCAGTTGGCCGAGAATTTCTGAGAAGGACCCTGTGCCTCATGAGCACTGTTTGGGAGCACCCCTCCCCAAAGTGGGAAGGTGCGCAGAGGTTGTAGGGAGGGGTATGGGATTGGGGGTAAAGGCAGCAGGGAGGGAGATCTGAAAACACCCCCCTCTGCCCAGTTCGTTCTAGAGTGCTGTTACCCTCTGGAAGCCGTTTAGATGACAGGGAAGCTGCACTCTGAGAAAGAGGTTCCTAAGAAACTCATTCTGGACCAGAACTGAGTGTTGGAAGTAGTAAAGGGGGGCTGGAGCGATAGCACAGCGGGCAGGGAGCTTGCCTTGCACCCGGCCGACTCGGGTTTGATTCCCAGCATCCCATATGGTCCCCCAAGCACTACCAGGAGTAATTCCTGAGTGCAGAGCCCGGAGTAACCCCTGTATATCGCCGGTGTGACCCAAAAAACAAAACAAAACAAAAACACAACAACAGAAAAGAAAGTAGGAAAGGGATATACATAATAGCCTTTCAGTACCTGTATTGCAAAGCTTAATGCCCCCAAGGAAAAGGTGGGGGGAGGGAGAGAGAGAGAAAGAGAGAGAAAGAGAAAGAGAGAGACAGAGAGACAGAGACAAAGAGACAGAGACAGAGAGAGAGGAAACTGGAGATGTTGGTGGTGAGAAATGTACACTGGTGAAGGGGCAGGTGTTGGAACATTGTATGGCTGAAATTCAATCATGAACAACAACTTTGTAACTGTGTATCTCTGTCACTGACACTGTCATCCCTCATCTGCTTGCTGGAGCGGGCACCAGTAGAGTCTCCATTGTGAGACTTGTTACTGTTTTTGGCATATCAAATACACCATGAGGCGCTTGCCAGGCTCTGCTGTGTGGGCGGGATACTCTCGGTAGCCTGCCGGGCTCTTAGAGAGGGACGGAGGAATCGAACCTGGGTCGGCCGCATGCACCTGGGTCGGCCGCATGCAAGGCAAACGCCTTATCCGCTGTGCTATCACTGTGCTATCACTCCAGCCCCGAAAACCATCTTCTCTCTCTCTCTCTCTCTCTCTCTCTCTCTCTCTCTCTCTCTCTCTCTCTCTCTCTCTCTCTCTCTCTCTCTCTCTCTCTCTCTCTCTCTCTCTCTCTCTCTCTCTGTGATGTTTTCATGGACTGCAGGGGACGAATGATAAATCCCTGTAATTCAGAAAACAGGGGATGTTGGCATTACTATTTCCTGTTTCTCTTTGGGAAGGTCACACCTGGTGGTGCTCTCAAGATCTACGCCCAGTTCTGTGGTTGGGGTTGGTCCTGGTGGTGCTCAGAGGGTCACATGTGAAGCGGGGCGGGACTCGGGTCTGTGAAGCGTGTCCTCAGCCCAGCTCATCAAGCTCTCTCGCCAAACCAGGCTCCAATCTTGCAAGATTAGAAAGATCCAGGGCGGAAGAGAGTTGGCTATTTCAGTGGTTATCCTCAGACAGGAACGAGCTGGGAATCGAGGTGCTACCCCAGGCGGGTGCTTGGAACAGAGTCTGGAGCCCCGGGTGCTCCTGTGCCTTGTCAGTTAGCAGCATTGGGGACGGAGCCGCATCTTGTCCTTTGCTCTCTGCGCTTCAACCCTACTCTTGGTTGGGTGCATTCCTACTTGGTGGCTACTAATTACCGACACGGTCTCTGAGCCACTCTGTGGCCTAGGGGGGGTCCCCTCACCCCCCCCCAATATCATTGCTGGTGATTTTACTGATGATTGTGCTAGTGACTATTTCTCATGGCTATTATGCTAATAAGCTACCGAGAGTATCCCCGCCTGCACGGCAGAGCCTGGCAAGCTACCCATAGTGTATTCGAGATGCCAAAAACAGTAACAAGTCTCACAGTGGAGACATTACTGGTGCCCGCTCGAGCAAATGGATGAACAACGGGAGGACAGTGCTATTGTGCTAATAACACTTCAGTGTGGAATGTTATTAGCATGGAACACAGCAGCTCAAAGGGCCGAGTGCCTGCTTTGCATGTGGAAGGTGTCGGTTGGGTTCCCTGAAGCTGTGTGGGTCCCTGGGCACCAAGCCAGGAGTAGCCCCAACAACAGCAGGTGTGGCCCCCCCACCCCCTGAACCAAACTACATGAATAAAATTTAAATAGTTCAGCATGCAAAGCAGAAACAGTGTGGGAAACTTTCCGGCATCCCCATTCATGACCGTGTGGAGGAAAATGTTCCCTGGGTCTCAGTTTAGAAGCTGTTTCTCAGGGCCCGAGGACAGGTCGCGGCTATGATTAAGTAGCCAGTCATACCCACACATACCTAGACATTTGGGTTTAGTAGATGTGGTTTGGGTTTTGGCTGAAGCCACTCCCAGCGGTGTTGAGGGATTAATTCCAGTTCTCGGCTAGGAGGCCCCTCCTGGCAATGCTTGGAGACCACAGGGTACCGGGGATTAAACCCGGACTCCTGTATGCAAATCCTGTGCTCTGCGGGCTGAGCTCTCTTTGGCTCCTACCTGGGTACCTGTCCAGGGAGAGAGCCTGAGCCCAGATGTTGGGGCCGGAGTGATAGTCCGTTGGGTTGGAAGCTTCGCCTTGCCTGTGGTTTCCCTGGGTTCACTCCCCAGCATTCTGCGTGATCTCCCAAGCACAGGGTAATTCCTGAGCACAGGGTGAGAGTGAGGAATAATCCTTGCGCATCGCCGGGTGTGGCCAAAGCCAAATGGGGCCCAAACGTTTGCGCTGATGCCGGCGGCCTCTCCCTCTCTCTCCCCAGTCTTCTTTTCTTTGTCGTTGGCTGTGGACTCTTAAATGTTGGGGAGCTGTGGTGACCTGGGGTGGGACGAGAGAAACAAGGAAGTGACTGGTGGGCGAGGAACCCTGGAGGCATCCTGATTCTAGCGTGCAGAATGCTGGCGTGCTGCTGGCCCGGTGTCGCCCACGTCTGCTGTAGGCCGGGCCGGAGACACAACACTGCCGGCAGGGTGCTTCCCTTGCATGCAACCAACTTGGTTTCAATCCCCGGCACCCCGCAGCGTCCTCCAAGCCCCACCACAAGGGATCCCTGAATGCAGAGCCAGGAGACAGCCCTGAGCACTGCTGGCTGTGGCCCAAAAAACTCCTTAGGAGTTTTGCTCTGCTTGGGTCGGGCTGTCCTTGGATTTAGCTGCTCCAGCCAGTCTCCTCTGGCCATGGGGACCTCTTGTCTGGGTGCTAGGTCCAGACCCCATGTGGCCTGGGAGCTGGATAGCAATCAGTGACCCACCCCGTTCCACCCCCTAGAGATACCTGTGCTTATAACCCTTTCCGGGCTAGTTTTGTGTGTTTCCCTTATTTTGGGTGGCAGAGCGGGGTCCTAGAGATGGATGACCCAGGCCCTCACATATGTAAGATGTGTACTTGACCACTGGGCTCCAGCTTCAGCTGAGGGCAAAGTCTTGTAACTGTTCCCTGAGGTTGCCACCAATTCTCTCAACAAACTCAACAGCCCAGACCATCTTCTGATCTTTCAGTCCAGTAGAAGAGACACAGGGTATTTTATTTTTGCTTTTTGGGTCACACCCAGCAATGCTCAGTGGTTACTCTTGGCTCTGCACTCAGGAATCACTCCTGGTGATGCTCGGGACCATATGGGATGCCAGGAATCGAATCTGGGTTGGCCGCATGCAAGACAAATGTCTTACCCACTATGCTATCGCTCCAGCCCTGACACAGGGCTTTTTATTTTTTTAATTTATTTTTATTATTTTTATTTTATCACCATGTGGAAAGTTACAAAGTTCTCAGGTTTATGTCTCCGTTATACAATATTCAAACACCATCCCTTCACCAGTGCCCATATTCCATCACCAAAATCCCCAGAATACCCCCGCCCCCCGCCCTCCACCCCCAACTGTATAACTGATGAATTTCACTTCATTTTCTCTTTACCTTGATTACGTTCCATATTGCAACACAAAACTCACTATTGTTGTTGGAGTTTCCCCCCAAGAAAGACAGCCCTACTAAGGAAGCATTTGATAATGAGTTTTCCATTAAAAGATGACACAGGGCATTTTAAAAAGTGACTTTAGTCACTGTGATTTGCAGTACTGTCAACATTAGGGTTTCATGTACACAACTTTCCAACTCCACACCCCTCTGCCACAGTGTCCGTTTCCTTCTGCCATTCTCTTAGGGTCCTCCCTGGACTCCTTTCAGTAGTCTTTTGCATGGTTAGCTCAGTTCTATGGACTAGTTATCAAATTCTGTTGCATTTGGCCTTTTTGTTTGTTTGTTTTGGGGCCACACACCTGGTGATGCTCAGGGGTTACTCCTGACTCTGCACGTAGGGATCCCTCCTGGCGATACTCAGAGGACCACGTGAGATGCTGCAATCGGACCTTGGCTGGCCCATGCAAGACAAGAGCCCTACCTGCTGTATCTCTTCAGCCTCTGACTGTTGTTATTTCCTTGTGTTGATTCTTTATATTCTACACGTGAGAGAGGTCATTTGGTTTCTGTCCCTCTCCCTCTGGCTGACGTCACTCAGCCTGGTCCCCTCCTACTCCATCCTCATCACAGCAAATGGCATGATTTCATCCTTTCTTATAGCCTTAGAGTGTATCACTGTGTATATATAAAATATATCCAGTCTGTCTTCTTTATCCAGTCATCTATTCTTGAACACTTGGGTTGTTACCCAGTTTTGGCTTTTGTCACCGGCGCATCACAGGGCATTTGGAAGTAAAGGGAGTTTATTGATGTGTATAAAACTCTTTTGAGCGAGCAGATGCCATTGGGCTACACTAGCACGTGACAGGGGCGAACAGAGACGGTACTGGTATCCGCTCGAGCAAATTGATGAGCAACAGGATGACAAGTGATACAAGATAAAACTCTTTTATTCCTAGATTAACTTTTCCCCAAAGCACTTTGCCTACTTGGCACCTAGCCAGGTAGGTGTTTATACAAGTTTATAGTGGAAACTCATGGAAAGTTCTCCTTCATTCTTTTGCCCTGAAAAGGAGAGCTGGCACAAAGGAGGCCTCGAGTATTCAGCCAGTGTTCGGTTCTTACTCATTCCTCCCAGAGCTGCTTCATTCTTACTTCTGACAACTTAGAAAATCGTGGCTGAGGCCACACCGACATAATGATATTAATCCTCGGGTCAGACATTGGAAAACTAGAACACTAGATTGTGCTCAGGGGAGAGGTGCTTTCATTTGCTGGTTATTGTGATTTTGTTTTATTTTATTTCTTTGTCACACCTGGTGGTGCTCAGGGGCTACTCCTGCCTCTGTGCTTGGGGCTTGTTCTGACAGTGCTCAGGGGACCATGAGGTGCTAGGGGTTGAATTCTGGCCTCCTGCATGCAAAACCTGAGCTCAACCCACTGAGCTCTCTTGAGCCCCCTTTGTGTGTGTGTGTGTGTGTGTGTGTGTGTGTGTGTGTGTATGTTTGTCTGTTTCACTGTTTCTTCAAGTACATTTTCAGACAAGTCACTGTTCTAACATGACCTTGGGAATTGGGGAGATGAGTTTCTCTAAAGACAGTCTCAGAAATGAAGGTCGGCCTTCTCTGTGAGTGGTAACTCCGGAGTCTCTCGGGGTGAGCAGGAAGGTCTTCCTTCCTCTCATCTCAGTTGCTGAAGGGTAGAGGTTGAGGATTGAGGCAGAGGAAGGAATGTGCGGTGCTTCTAGCCTGGGAGTCTACGTGAATCACCACTGGGGCTCCATTGTAAAAAGAAAACCCCTTCAATGTGATGTGTGGAATATGACTCTTTGGAGGATTCAGGCGAGATGGAAAAAGTTATCATCCTTGTTTCCGTGAGATTCACCCTGTTGGCTTTATGACCACTGACTTATTCTAGACCACTCTAGTGATGGACAGCCTGCTTGTTGATTTCTAAGTTCTCTGATCTGATTGTGCCATGAATTTCTGCTTTGCATCAGAATACCCTAATCCGTGCAACTCATCAAGCTTGATGAAAGTGACTTAGACCATGAAATCGTTGCTTTGGGGGGATGGGGCTCCCCAGTGGTTCCCAGGAAGCGTGTGTTTGTTGCCTGAATAAATATCCGGAGCTTGAACCGGGTGGAGGAGACCAGGGAGGAGCCTTGAATAACCACAAGTCTAAATATTCAGGGCTCCAAATCACATTTCCTCACTTAGCTTCTGCTGCCTGGAAAGGAAAGGACCCTCCAAATCATTTTCTCCCCTTGAGTATCTCTACAGTCTTCCTCTTTCAGCTTCTAGCTAATATCTATCTAATATGTCTAATATCTATCTATCTAACTATCTAATATCTTCATATCTAATACACCACGGGGAGCTTGCCAGGCTCTGCTGTGCGGGTGGGATACTCTCAGTAGCTTGCCGGGCTTTCCGAGAGGGACAGAGGAATCGAATCCCGGTTTGCTGCATGCAAAAATCTCTAAAACTTAACTGAATGAGATTTACTCATAGCTCTAAAAAATCTTATTTGTATTTTTTGGGTTTTTTTTGGGGGCACACCTGGTGATGCTCAGGGCTTACTCCTGGCAATCAGGGGTCAATCCTGGTGTTACTTGGGGGGCCACACTGGGGGCCTGAGATTGAACTCAGGTCAACAGTGTATAAGGCAAACGCCCTACTGCTGTACTATCTCTCTAGCCTCCTAAGTTATTTATTTTTTATTTATTTTAATTTTTTTAAAAAAGAATTTTATTTTATTTTATTTTTTAAAATTATTTTATTGAGTCACCATGTGGAAAGTTACAAAGTTTTCAGGTTTAAGTCTCATTTATACAATGCCCAAACACCCATCCCTTCACCAGTGCACATATTCCACCACCAAGAATCACAGTATAGCTCCACCCCGTCCCCCCACACCCCTAGCCCCCTCCACATCCCTAGCCCCCCCCCCCACCGCCTGTGTAACTGATAAATTTCACTTTACTTTCACTTTGATTGCATTCAATATTTCAACAAAACTATTATTGTTTGGAGAGTCTCCCCCCTAAAGAAGTTTTTTTATTTTTTAATTGTTAAATTTGGATCATCAATATACCTCTTTTGGGGGGGCAGAGGGGCTGTCAACCCCCAAAGGCCCTGCTCAGGAGGTTCAGGGCCTCCGCCATCTGTTTTTGGCCAACTGAGTCGACCTCTCAGCTCAGTGAGAGGCTGTCGTGGCGCTTCGGCTCTGCAGAGCTGGCTCCTGCCCACCCCGGCCCGTGGACGGGGGCCTCCAGGGCCACACCCAGCGGTGCTCAGGGCCACCGTGTGGGGCTGGGGATTGAACCCAGGTGGAGCATACGCTGGGCTTTATGGCCTGGTGTCTCCCCCTCCCTTTTTTTCTTTTAAGTTATGTATATGGAGGGGACGGAGTAATAGTACCCCAGGGAGGGCAATTGCCTTGCACGCCAGCTGTTCTGGATTCAATCCCTGGCATCCCATAGGGTCCCCCAAAGCATCACTAGGAATAATTCCTGAGTGCAGAGCCAGGAGTAACCCCTGAGCATGGCTAGGTGTGGTCTGAAAACCACACACACAAAGTTATAGTGTTAAAAAAAATTTATTGACACCTAATTTACACTTTAAAAGGTTCCAGGCTGGCTGGGTAAGGAGCACAGGAGCACACAGAATGCCTTCGACCCCAGAAGTTGTGGTGGGCCCCTTGGCAGGAATCTTTGGCTCTCCCAGGCCCAATTCTGCCAGTTTTAGGACTTTCCTAGGCGGGAACTGGCCCATCCAACCTGAGTGCAGGACAGCGATGTTACTGCACGGCGTCCAGTCCTGTAGCGCTCTTGTCCCTTTTCGCTGTTAAGCTGAGCTGACCTCCTCCTTTTTCTTTCTTCTTATTTCTTTTAGGCGTGGGCTCTCTCGCCCTATTCTAGGCCTCTAGATCTTTCGTTCGATAGGAAACGCTCATGGGGAGGACAGTAGGTCCTCTGTCCAGTTTTGTTCTGTTTTGTTTTTTAGCACTTCTTGGGCCTGCTGAGATTTTCTCTGGCTGTGTTTTGGGGGCCAGGGGTTGATCCCAGGGTCTACCACCTGCCAGACAAGAGGCCTCGCTCCCGAGTCCCGTCCCTGGACCCACCTGAATGTCTATGTTTCTCTTTCGCTGTGCAGCCTTTGGGAATGACAGGGCTGATTGGGGGAGTGTGAACGAGAGAGAGGCCTGGCCGGGGTGCAGAGTCCCTCTATGGTTCCGGCCCCCTGGGTCTGCGTCCTGCCCTTGAGACGAAGTGTCCAGCACGAACCGCGGGCCTTCCTCTCTGTCCCGTCGCCTGTGCACTGCCCTGACCCCATGCATCTTCGGGGGGAGGACTCGCTCTCTGCAGGGGAGCACCAGGAGCAGTTGGCTGGACTTGGGCCAGCTGCCCCTTCCCCCTCCAGCCACACACACACACACACACACACACACACACACACACATGCACGCATGCACGCACACACTCAGGTTTATCTCAGTGACCCTCTCAGAGGGACGGGTGCACCGAGTATTCTGTGAGGCCCCCTGGGAAGGGAGCTGAGAGGAGAGGAGGGACCCTGAGTGTACCCCCTGCACCCTGTACCCCCCCCCCCCACCATGCATTCCCCTGTCCTGGGCTGGGCCCGGTGTGGACGGGCCCTGGGCGCCGGCTGGTGGAAAAGGACACTCGCCACTGCATTGGGTTTCACATCCCGAACCAGTTGGGGCACTTCTTGGGGTTCTCTGGCCCCGTCTGGGTGGGGGTGCTCGGCAGCCGCGGGTGCTCTGGTTTCTAGGGCGACCTTGGCTCCTCACAGATGGGGAATTAGGGTCCTGAGAATGAGCTCACGCGAGCAAACCCAGGGAAAGGCTGGGGGCGGCTCCCCCACCCCCCACTTATAACGTCCCAGAGGAGGAGGAGAAGGAGGAAGACGAAGAGGAGAAGGTGCTGGGGGCATCAGAGTCGGTGCCTGTAGGGCTGGGGGTGGCGGGCAGCAGCATTCCAGGGCTCAAGTGTCACCTCTGTCACCCGTGTTTACCCTTCACACACTCCCCTCTCCTCCTCCCACAGGCGAAACCAAGGCCACTTCAAGATTATGCTCTTGAGGCTCCTTGGGGCCGCACAAGCCTCGCCCACACACTGCTAGGACGACGGGCCGCGTTGGAGTGTGAACTCGGAGCTTCGCGTTTCTTTACTGGGGCACTCAGAGGCTCGGGGGCCCCTGGGGGCCTCGGTGCTTGTGTCCGGGGCTGCTCCAGCTCTGTTCTGCTGGACACTCCCTGGCCACCCCACAGTGCTCAGGGCCTCCAGGACCACAGCCTGGTGCTCAGGAGACCAGCTGGAGCCGGGGATGGAGCCTGGGATAGCCGAGTGCCCGGCTGTAAAAAACTAAAGTACGCCAGAGGGGCGCGTGTACTCTCGGGCTCTCCGGGCGGCTCTGTCTCACCGCCCGCGTCCGGTGCTCTGGAACTGCTGTGTGTGCTGTCGGTGGAGGGAAGGCAATGGAAGGAAGAAGGCCAAACTGGTTGCTCGATCAGTTTATTTCGTTCTCTCTCTGCTTCTTCTGAGTCTGGCCCCCACTGCCCCACAGTCTTAGTTTATATAGCAAATTACATAGGGCGGTGGCACGAAGGTGGGTTTAACATCAACAAATCAACGAAGAAGGCTAAGACCATTTCTTGAGGAGATTAATAAAATCTCATCTAAGGAAATCTCATCTAAGGAGATCTGCTCAAGGGAGTGATTCCAAACAAGGGTGTGTCAGGGTGTGAGCTAGTAATCTGCTTAAATAGTTACAGTAAGTCTACTTCTAATATTTCTAATATTTCTAGCAATGTCATTCTGTATGAGCACAGTAAGGGATATAAAGTTTGGCTCTTCCTGAGGACATCTCACTATACAGTCCTCAGGCCAGGTTAGTCTTCCTAACCCCAGCAGGGTCCTAGTCTCGTCGTTACCTTTGGACGACGGTAACCATGGCAGCATTGTCCATGATCATGCCCTCAACTTATAGTTGAGTATTGTGGCGCTTTGGCCTGGCCTATCTCGATGCCAGGGTAGCACATAACTCACTGCTTGCCCTGGATCCATCCTGTCCCTCGTCGGGACCCTGATTTTGGGGTGCTAGAAACTGAGGGCAACTGAGTGGAGAAAGCAGATGCACAGGAGTAAATATTATTGGAGTCAATCAACTCCCAAGTTACAAGCACAATATTGTCTTCCTGTGTCCATACAGAAAGGACATTGCTTTAAGGTAAACTATGTTCCCTAAGGCAAGGCTAAAAGGACAAACCCCATGTTATCCTACACCCGGCCACATGCCCGGACCCCTCCACCCCTCTCCGCCCCCCTTTGCTCTTTCCGAGCCATTCCTCTCTGGTTTTTCTTTCCTTCAATGTCGGGTTGCACGCCTGGCTCCAGTGCTCTAGGGGTCTCGGGTGCTGATGTGCCTGGCCCCGCCCAATCTCCCACCCAGATGGAGTACAGGGATGGGGGTGGGGGGTCTGCTGCTTGCCGGACAGCTGTCGAGTCTTTGCGAATGACCCGCTCTTTCTAGGTGCTTCTCCTGGGGGCCACACCGGTGGTCTCAGGGCTGACTCCTGGCTGCACTCAGGGATCACTCCCGGTGTGCCAAGGACCTTATGTGGTGCCGGGCATGAACCCGGGTCGGCCGTGTGCAGGCCAGTGTCCTGCCCGCTGCGCTGTCATGCTGGCCCAGGCCTTCCCCCACCGGTACCAGCACATCCGGTCACTCGAGGGGGGAGCAGCTCGGAGCCTGACATGGCCCCGGAGGTGCTGGGGATTGAGCCTGGGGTCTCCTGCTGGCCACCCCCAGCTGCCCTTCTTACAGGGACCCCTCTCGGGGTCAGGGGGCCCTGCTGCTGCCTCACTGCTCCTCACCCGGGACCGTCCACTTGCCGTCTGCCGGTCAGCCCCACTCTCGCGGCTTACTCACCCCAAGGGCTGCCTCGGCCTTTGCACCTCTTCCCTCTCCGTCTGAGAAACGAACCGACACCCGCTCATCTTTGAAGGCCCTTGGTGAGGGTGACCCCAACACCATGAGGGTGGTGGCGATGGGCCCCGTGCAACCTGGGCGACGCCTGACAGGACCATTTCTCTCTGAGACCCCCGTGACGTCAGCCATGCGGCATGTCTGTTCCGAGAATCCTCATGGACCCCCCACCCTGCCCAGCCCCAGGCACACACACACACACACACACACATACAGACGCACACACACACATAGACACACATGTACACACACAAACACACATATGCACATACATACACACAAACACACATACATATACATACACACATACACATATACACATGCACATACATACATGTACACACAAACACACATATACACATACACACATGTATACACACATACATACATGTACACACAAACACACACACAAACACACATATACACATACACACATGTATACACACATACATGCATGTACACACAAACACACATATACACATACACATATATACACACATACATACATGTATACACAAACACACATATACACAAACACACATATACACATACACACACGTATACACACATACATACACGTACACACAAACACACATACACACAAACACACATACATACATACACACATTTACACACATCCACACATCCACGTACATGCACACATATCCACACATACATAACATATCCACACATACATATCCACACATATATGCACACACATACGCACATGCATACACACACAGTTGGAGGAGCATTGCTCTGCCCCCCTCTCCTCTCCCCTACTTAGTAGGGCTGGCCTCCCACTGCTCCCCACGGGGCCTGTGAGGGAGGGGAGCGGGTGGGCGGGACCCGAGGAGCACTGGGGCAGTGCCACGGCTCATGGATCCACCCCAGGGCCACGAGCTTCCGAGAGGACGTTTCCCTGAGGCCTGGGGGTGGGGGCGCCTCCCAGCTCCTGAGAGGGAAAGTGGGACGAGAATGGGGAGCGCCTGGCCAGACTGTGTACCCCTCAAGCATTGGTCATTGGGTGAGCCCATAGGCCCCGCGTCCCTGGGTTCTGGGGACCCTTTCCTGCAGTCAGGTGGGGCCATGAGGGTGTGGGGCCCCTATGGGCGTCACTGGGCTCTGTGGCGCCCCACTAACCACATCCCTGCTGCCCCGAAGCTGAGCACAGTTCCTCTCGGCGGGCTGTCCCCCCATCCCAGCTTCCCTGGGTCCCAGGACCCTGGGAGGGACGCAGTGGAGGTGGGGACCCTCCTCCCCCTAATTTCCACGCACCCACAGAGCCAGGAGAGGGTCCATCCATCTGCCTGTCCCCGTCCTTGGTGCCCCCTCCACCGGAGGCACGCCCCCCCGCAATTGCCTCCCACACTTACGGCCTTGGGGCACAGCTGGGCGGTGGGTTCTCAGGGGCGCAGGAGGAAGGCAGATAGACCAGGGGCGCGACTCTGACAGGAGGGGGCCGGGGTACTGCCAAGTCAGGGCAGAGTGAAGGAGGGGTGTGCTCAGGACTTGCGAGCTCTAGCCTGCACCCCCGGGGCCGAGGCCGCCCAGAGATATGGGGGGTGGGACCGGAATAGGCCACTGCGCCCCTTTCTCTGTGGGCGTCCTGGGAGGTGTGAGGGTGGGAGGGATTCTCTAGCCATGTTCTCTGGGCTTTTTCCTCTCTTCTTTGCAGTGGTGCCTTTTTTCTTACAGGGAACATTAAACAAAATATGTCCATATAGTTGTATACAAAGCCTGTCTGCCTGTCTGTCTGTCTGTCTGTCTGTCTGTCTGTCTGTCTCTCTCCCTCTCTCTCTCTGCCATGTGCGAGGCAAGCGCCTCCCCGCTGTGCTATCTCTCTGGCCCCTCCCTTGCTGGACACTGTCCCGACATGATGCCGGGGGTCAGACTCAGAGCCTGGTACCCACAGGGCAGGTGATTTCCCACTGAGCTGTCCCTCCCCAGGCCCGGCTTTTCCGGCTGACCGTTCCCGTTCTTAAAGTGGCAGGCCTGCTGTCACCGCCTGGAGCTCCTGGCTGTGCAGTCCAGAGGACCTGTGAGGTGGCTGGTCCGGCCTGGCCCGTAGCGCCCGTCATGGTCAGTGTCCAACACTCTGCACGGCCGGGGGCAGAGCTTGAAAGACAAGAATGTAAACTGACTCCGGGAGCTGGGAGAGAGGGGGACACGGAGCACGGGCCTGACCTGTGTCTCATTCCCGCCACCGCGGGGTCCCTGAGCATCCCCAGGTGCAGTCCTGGAGGCCAGCTGGGGTGGCCCGGGGCATGGAACCACCGGCCCAGATGGCCACGAGTCCCTGGTGAAGCTCTTAGTTCTCTCGAGCACAGCTTGGGGTGACCCCCAGCACCCCCAAACAACAGTAGAATGTAAAATAGCTCAAACACACACACATTAGTTTGGGGGCCATACCTGAGGGCGCTCGGGACTTACTCTTGGCTCTGCACTCAGGGATCGCTCCCGGCAGGCTCCGGGACCATATGGGATGCCGGGAATGGAACCCAGGTTAGCCGCATGCAAGGCAAGCGCCCTACCTGCTATATGATTTCTCTGGTTCTCATTCCTATTTTTAAAAATTTTAATTTTAAATTGTTTGGGGTCGAAATGTGATTAAAATTAGCCCCATACATAGACCGATAAATCTTAGACCAAGTACTTCCCGGGGGGAGAGGAGGTGTTTCCC
Organism: Sorex araneus; assembly: GCF_027595985.1. NCBI lineage: Eukaryota > Metazoa > Chordata > Mammalia > Eulipotyphla > Soricidae > Sorex > Sorex araneus. The sequence goes on from NC_073311.1 coordinate 53,657,170, forward strand.
GACGAGGCGGCACACATCAGCGCGTGCTCCACGGTGGATCCCGGGCACCGCCTCGGCCCGAGCCCCCAGCCCCCAGCCCAGGGCTGAGCTCCCAGTCCCAGCCCGTTACTAGCTGGAAAATAGCAATAAAGTTAGTTTTCTCTTTTCCCCCCTTTTTCCTAGGCTGCCCGGCCCACAGCAGCCGCCAAACAACGTTGAGCTGCTTAGTCCTTCTCTAAGTGGCCCAGGGGGCTGAGTCAGTCCCCCCGGGAGGCAGCGCTGAAGTCCCCAGTCCCAGCCTCGCTCTCAGAGCCACCCCCCGCCCCCCCACCCCCCACCCTAGATGTGGAAACTGGAGTGTGAGGAGGATTAGCTCTAGGTCAGCCCCACCATTAATTCATGCACAGGCCGGTGTGCTGAGTCTGGCTTGGCTGAACCACCCTGGACTCCCCAAAGCAGCGGGGTAGAACCTGGCCCAGCCCTGAGTGACCGCCCCCCCCTCCCCACCTCCCCAAAGCAGTGGGGTAGAACCTGGCCCAGCCCTGAGTGACCGCCCCCCCTCCCCACCTCCTCAAAGCAGCGGGGTAGAACCTGGCCCGGCCCTGAGTGACCGCTCCCCCCAACTCCCCAAAGCAGCGGGGTAGAACCTGGCCCAGCCCTGGGTGACCAGCACCCTGCCCACCCCCCCCCCCCCAGCCAACTCCCCAAAGCAGTGGGGTAGAACCTGGCCCAGCCCTGGGTGACCGGCCCCCCTCCCCAACTCCCCAAAGCAGTGGGGTAGAACCTAGCCTGGCCCTGGCGTGGAGGGCCGGCCGGGCAGCCAGCAAGGTCTATTTGAGGAGTAAACATGGGCATGTTTCACTGGCCACACAGGGGAAGGGCAGTGGGGGACCGAGGAGCGGGGGGGTGTCCAGACACCAAAAGCAAATTCCTTGAGCTCGTAGTTTTATCTGTGTCCCCGTTCTGGTGCCGGCATTGTCTGGGCAGCGAGAAGGAGCCGGGAAGGAGGAGATAAGCATTGGCCCAGCCCAGGCGGCAGCAGGGAGGGTCCGACAGCCGAGCAGGTGGCAGACTCTGGACCAGGATGCTTCCCGCGCCTGTGGCTGATGGGTTCTGCATGCTCCCGTGGCCATGGCCCATGCCTTCCGTGGCTGCTTTCCGTGGCTGTGGCCAGGGCCCCCGCTGCCCCCAAAGCCAGTGTGGCCTCCCCTGACCCCAGCCGGGAGATGGAGAGAAGTGCCCAGCTGGCTTTGCCATTATGGTGGGCACAGGGGAGCCAAAGAACCAGCCCTTGCGCTGGGCGACAGGGGAGGCGGGCGGGGCCCTCCAGGGGCAGCGTGGAGCCTGCAGAGGGTGGCGGGCAGAGGGTGTCCCTGAAAGTCTGCTGCCCCTGGGCAGGGCAGACGTGCCCCCCTTCGCCCCACCTACTCTCAGGGTGACTGTGCCGCTGACGTCAGGGCACTTCTGGCCGGTTCCCTGGCGCGGGGACTTTATTTTCATCACCGCGCACGGGGTGTCGCGGAACTGGAATGGGCGTGTCGCCTCCCGACCCTCTCCCGCCCCTTGTCCCCGGCCTCACCTCCTCCCGCTCCCGCCCGCCCGCCTTTATAGCTGCGGGGCGCCGTCGGGGCCGCTGTTCCAGCCCGTCCGTCCGTTCCGTTCGTCCGTCGGCGCCCAGACCCAGGGTGAGTGGGGCGCGCTGGCGCTGGGAGCGCACGGGGGGCGCCAGAGGGGGGACCCCTGGGGAGACTGGCCCTGAAGGAAAACAGAACAAAGAGCCCCGAGCTCAGGACTTCCTCTCCCGGCTCCAGCTCGGCTCCCCAGCGCAGCTCTAGGTGGGGGCTGAGGTCCGCCCTGCTGGAAGGGAAAAGAGGGAGGAAGATGTTGGGGTCCCGGGCTGGGCGTTTGCCTTGTCAGCGGTCAACCCCGGTTAGGTGACCCCGGGCAGAGCATATGGTCCCCAGAGCCCTGCCGGGAGTGATCCCTGATCACCGCCTCCCAAAAGGTGGAAGGAGGAGGAGGAGGAGGAAGAGGAGGAAGAGGAGGAGGAGGAGGAGGGGTCCCTGGCATCTGAGCCCACCCGTCTTGGGGCAGAGGCTTCGTGCGCTTGCCCCAAGGGCCACTCCTGCAAACAGGCGCCTGACAGCGATCCAGGAATTTGAAGAACTTGCCCTCGCTGACTTCTGCTGGCCGCTTCTCCTCCAGGGCTTTGTAAACAGTGCAGACGGGAAGGTTTGGAGGAACAGCCCCAGGCTGAGCCCCCTGACCCCTTTCCGCTTCTGGGCTCAGAGTGGGGGACAGGTAGGAGAGCACCTGAGCCCTTCAGGTCTGCAGGTGGGAGAAGGGACCGAGCAGATAGGGCTGGGGGTCAGGAGGGCACCATCTGGGAGAAAGCCCCACCCTCGCCTCTAAAGGTAGCCTGAGCATTCCTGAGAGAAAGGCTTCTGCCCTCGAAGGGGGGAGTCTGGTGATTGAGCCCCGGTGGGTGGGCCAGAGGGGCTGTCTGGGCTGGGCTGTGTCCCTCCACTGGGGTCTAGGGGACACCCCAGCTGCTGCCCAGGCTCAGGATGGAAGGACAGACTTGGGCGGTCACTGGTCTTCTCCCAGACCCTTCCAAGGAGAGCTGCACAAAAAGGCAGACTGGGCAGAAGACCCCCTCCCCGACACACACACACACCACACACACACACACACACACACACACACACACACCCCGACGGGGGCGGGAAGGGGCCTCTGTGTTTCTGCCTGCGCAGTTGTTCCCATTTTTTATTGCTTGTGGCCACAATACGTGGCATGTTCTACTCTTACTGGGGGATTTGGGTTGGTTGTTTGTTTTTGGTGCTCTCCGCTTGTATTTTGCAAACATCCCATGACCACCACAATAGAAACAATCATATCAAGTCGGATATCAGTGAGTGAGGCTACAGCCTCTTTTTGTAAATAAAGTTTTATTGGAACACAGACAGTCTGATTTGCCGAGGTATGCTCTCCTGCCGCTTTCAGCAACAAACACAGTTTGCCAAGCTGAAACTACCTTCGGGTCCCTACTGAAAATATTTGTTGGTCACGGGCTCTAGTGGATATCAGTGATATAATTAAGAATGGAGAGTGAATAATAAGGTATAAAAGTAGGGAATGTTTCCTTTAAAGACTTCCATAGCACATCTATAAAAATTTACCATGTTCATTGTTCATTTTGCGGATGTCACCTGCTAAGAACTGACAGGGAAGCATTAGGTCTTCTGTAACTGTGGTATTTTTGTAAATATCCATGTGTATTTCCAGGACTTTTAGACTTACATATTTTGGAGCTATAGCAGCGCATAACAGTTTATTATAGCTGTGATTCCACTGTAAGGGGTTCAGAATTAGTACTAAGCAAGCTTTTTGGTTCTTAACATGTCATTTTGGGGGCTGGAGTGATAGAATAGCAGGTAAGGAATTTGCCTTGCATGCAGCTGACCTGGGTTTGATCTCCGGCATGCCGTATGGACCCCGGAACACCGCCAGAAATTATTCCTGAGTGCTGAGCCAGGAGTAACCCCGAAGCACAGTCGAGCGTAACTTCCCCTTAACCAACCCCCCAATTTAAATAAGTTTAAAAAGATGATTTGAACTATTTGATTTTTTTTTTTTTTTTTTTGCTTTTTGGGTCACACCCGGCAATGCACAGGGGTCATTCCTGGCTCATGCACTCAGGAATTGCCCCTGGCGGTGCTCAGGGGACCATATGGGATGCTGGGATTCGAACCCGGGTCGGCCGCGTGCAAGGCAAACGCCCTACACGCTGTGCTATCGCTCCAGCCCCCTATTTGATTTTTTTTTGTCAGTAATTTATTTTACATCTAACTAAGGTCTACCTGTGTGTAGACAATGAGGGACTAGCGAATTTGGTATTTTTGGTAAGGGTTTCCCTTGCACGTGATTGAGTTGGGTTCAATCTCTGGCACCCCAGAGGGTCCCCTGGACCCTGCACCAGAACCCCACCCACTGGTGATCCCTAAGCTCAGAGCCAGGAGTAAGCCCTGAGCGTAGCTGGGTGTGGCTCAAAAACCAAAAATACAACAAAAGAATAGAAGATAGTAATGTCCCCGGAATCTACCGGCATGTTGCTGGCCCTTCTGCTTGTTTAGATCTGTCTGTTGTGGGCTAAGGATTTAGTTTTTCTCAGTTGCTCCATAGAAACTCAGCTGAGTGGTGTTATTCGGGTATTATTCATCAGTTTCCTGCCATGATGTATCATTTTGATGTCATCAGGCCTGGGTGGTTACCCAGAAAAGGGGGTTCTGGTGATCTCCCCTGGATACTTTCCATGCACAACTTCACCCAGGCAGAAATTTCTCGGGACCCCACCCTGCTGCTCTCTGAACTCAGCCTAGATAAAAACAGGAGGCTTAGCGCCACACAGAGCCGACTCCGACATTCTTCCTCTGCATTACTCACACTTGCTAATAAATAACTTGCTTTGAGCAAATACTCAGCAGTTCAGCCTGAGTCCAAAACATTTGGTCGGCAGAGCGCAGAGCACGGAGCAGAGGAAGACCAAACAAACAAACAAACAAACAAACAAAAAAAGAAGTTTTGCTCCGTTTCCTAAAGGAACTTGGGATCCGCTGGGTGAGTCACGTCTAGTCACGTCTCTACGTCATGTATTTGGAAAATGTGAGGGCCCGCAGGTTCTTCACGGGAAAGCCATGAAGACACCCACCACTGGGGAATGAGGAGAGAGTAATTTGGAAAAGCTCATGATGGGTGTTTGGGCCAAATTTGGAAGAAAGATGGCGAAGGGGCTGTGGGCAGGAGGGAGAAGGGGCTTCTTGGCTCAGAGAATGGACACGGGCGGAGGCCAGCAGCAGGCCAGGCTGGAGGTGAACTCCTGTTCCTTCCACAAGACTTGCTGGCCTGTGTAGAGGTGGAAAGAGTTTGGGAAGGGCTGGAGGAGATGGGGTGGAGGGTGTGTGTGTGTGTTGGGGGAGAACCAGTTGGAAAAATGCTCAAAAGTATCAGGGTGATGCCGCTTGTGTATCCCTGTATCACTGTCATCCTGTTGTTTGTCGATTTACTCGAGCGGGCACCAGTAACGTCTCTATTCCTCCCAGCCCTGAGATTTTAGCAGCCTCTCCTTACTCGTCTTTCCCAACGATTGGAGGCCTTTTCAGGGTGCGGGGAATGGGACCTATGGTTACTGCTTTTGGAATATCGAGTATACCACGGGGAGCCTACCAGGCTCTTGGTAGCTTGCCGAGCTTATGTATCTTGAGATAAAAGTGACTGTCGCCTTCCTCCCTCCCTTCTTCCCTTTCTTTCTCCCTCCCGCCCTCCCTTTCTAACCTTTTTTCTTCCCTTCCTCTCTTCCTTCTTCTCTCCCTCTTTCCCTCCTACCTTCTTTTCCTCCCTCCTCCTCCATCTTCCTCTCTCCCTCCCTCTCTCCTTCCCTCCCTTTCTTCCTTCCTCCCACCCTCCCTTCCTTCCCCGCTTATTTTCTCGTTCCCTCTCTTCCTTCTTCTCTCCCTCTCTCCCTCCTTCCCTCCTACCTTTTCCTCCCTCTTCTTGCCTCCCTTCCTCTGTCTCTCCATCCCTCCCTCCCTCCCACACTCCCTTCCTTCCCTGCTTCTTTCCTCCCTTCCTCTCTCTCCTCCTTCTTTTCTCCCTCCTTCCTTCCCTCCCACCTTCTTTTTCTCCCTCTCCCTTCCTTCCTCTGTTCTTCCCTTCCGCTGTCCCTTCCTTCCTCCCTCCTTCCCTCCCTTCCTCCTTTCTTCCCTTTCCTCCACCCTTCCCTCTCCTGGGTTTCTGGAAAGCTCCCTGCCTTGTTTCTTTGACCACCCCCTACCCTTCCTTTCAGCCTCAGCCTGCCTCTCCCCACGTGCTCCCCTTGTGCTCCCCACTCCTTCTCTCACTTCCTGGGTCCCACTGCTGGGGCCTCAGACCTTCCCATCCCCTGGGGACGGGGACATGGGCGGCTGTGTCCAGAGCCTGACCTTTAAGAACCATCTGATATGGGGGGGCAGCTGATTTGATGCCTTCCTTGGCGACTCTGGGTCTCGGGGTTCCTAGAGGGCCCAAGACTAGGGGTGCTGGGCGGGCAAGTGAAGACCCGTGCGGGGTCCAGCAGGGACACCCAGGGTGGCCCGGTCCCCTTCTTGGCTCCCACCGCTTGCTTAGCGCACAGCCAGCTGCCCTTGGCGTCTCTCCTACGAGGCTGGGCTTCCAGCTCCGCCAGAGATCTGGCAATTTCCGGACCCCCCCTTATTCAGCTGGTCTGTCCCTGACTGTTTGGGGGCATCCTCTGAACTCAGCCCCTCTCCGCCCCCAACACCCGCAGAGCACGTGCTCTCAGCTGAGCCACCGGCCGGCCTGGGACCCTTTTCTCAGCTCCTGCAGGGAGAACGCGCCACTGCGTGTCCGTGGGGCCTCTGGGCACCGCTGCACCTTCCTGGCTTGTGGCTCTCCAGGTGGTCAGTGTGATGGGCACAGCTGGCATGGCCTGGCCACCAGCCAGGCACCTCAGTGGGCACAGATGGACAGGACGGGACCCTGCCTGGTCTGGGACTTCTCGAGGTGGTTTGACTGGGGACAGAGGGAGGAGAGCTGCCAGGCCCCTGGGTGATTTACTGGCGAAGCAGAGATTTCTGGGGTGCTAGGATGACCGGGCATCTCACGTGGGCGACACAAGGGGCGGGGACGGTAAATCCAGGCTAGAGAATCCACAGGGAAGCCCCAGGATGCCCCCGCCTGGGTGGCCCTCGGTGGCCTCCGCTCACAGCCATCATTATTCTTTTCGTAATCCCATCGTGACTCTTATCACTGTCACATCCCTGTTGCTGAAAACGGAAACTGGCATCTTGAGGATAAAGAGAGAGTTCAGGCAGAAAGTCACTGGAAGGCGTGAGGCTTCCTGAGTTATCTGATGTCACTCCCTCGGTGGCCCTACGACAGGGATGGTTCAGGGGAGTCAGCCCCCAAGGTGGGAGACAGGAGCTGGGCTTGGACCCTGACCTACCACTCGGCCCTCATTTTGCCGAGCAGGGGTCTGTGAGTGAGAATCCGTCGTGCAAAGGGCACCGAGCCCCCAAGGGGACCCTCCCATCGCCTCCTCCTCCCCTCCTTCCCCTTCCTCTCCCTCCTCTTCTTCCTCCTCCTGCTCTCCCTCCCTTCTTCCTTCTCTCTTCCTCCCCTTCCTCCCCATCTCGTCCTCCTCCTCCACCTGCTCCCCTTCCTCCTCCTTCCCGCCTCCTCTCTCTCCTCCTTTTCCTCTCCTCCTTCCTCCCCCACCTCCTTCTCTTCCCCCATCCCCGCCCATTTTGGGGGTGGACGCCCTCCCATGGCCCGGCTCATTCTGAAGGGGATGGAGCGACTTAGGCTCTGCCGCAGGCGGGACGAGAGGAGCCGGGCAGCTGGCGGGGACTCAGCCTTCAGACACAAGGTCAAGTCCGTTGGCAAGGCAGGTGGCCCTCACAGGCAGAGTTGAACCTGGCCAGGAGGGGGCTCGGCGGCAGAGCACCTTCCTGGCCTGTGGGGGGCTCTGGGCGGGAGCCACAGCACCTGCTCCCAAGAACATAAGCCTCGGGTGTGGGAAAGGTCACGACCTGCCTTTCGGGGGGAAGCGTCTGACTGCTTCCGCGTGGCCCGGACAGCGCCCTGGCCCAGCGCCCCTCGCCGTGGGGCTTGAGCCTGGGAGCAGGACGGGGCCAGGGACCGGCAGAGGAGGCTTGTGAAGACTCGGGGACGGCCCACCCCACCTCAGAGCAGGAGCCTCTTCCCCATAGAGGGGGGCTGGGCCCCAATCTGCATGCCTGGAGACCCCCCGCGGAGCAGCAGGCACTTTGGGGGGACGCAGTGACAGGCATCTGGGAGGAGGCAGGCCTCCCTCAGGCATGGGGTAGGGGGCTCTGGAGGGAGGAAGCCCCCTGGAAGGCAGATGCAGGCGGAGGGCAGGTGGCAGGCAGTTTGGGGGGAAGAGTCGCTGCCCGGGGGTGGGGACGAGGCTGTGGGCGGGGCTGGCTGTGGCTCTTTCTTGGGGTGATGGAGATGTGCAGACTGGCCCTGTGCCGACCCGGGCCTGGCCACCGGGGCCTGGAAGGGGCTCGGGACTCCCATAGCCATGTCTCTTGGTGGAGCCCATGGATTTGGGGTGTCCGTGGGGTTCATGCCCTTTAGCTCTGTGTGTGTGTGTGTGTGTGTGTGTGTGTGTGTGCACGGTTGTGATGGCCAGACATGGCATGCTTTGTGGCGGCACCAGGTTCCCAGATGGCAGTGCCCTCTCTGATGGGGGGAGGTTCAGGGCTGGGGTTGAACTCAGGGTTGCATGCCCACTAATCGGCCACACAATAAGTCGCACATCCCCTATAAGTCACACACACACACACACACACACACACACACACACACACACACACTGTCCATTGTCGGACCCTTGTCATTGAGCCCCAAGGGGCTGGGCTCTCACACTGACTCTGCCTGGGGCGTCTGGTCTCTGCCTTCTGCTGTCCAGTGCTGCTGGGTCGCCTCCTGGGATGTGGACAGGGAGCACTGGGCAGGGCAGTGCCCAGTGATTCCTCTGAGAGGTGCCCGGGGGGCTGAAGGCAGGAGGAAGATGTGGGTGCCAGGTCCTTCCACCTGCTCCCTCAGACTCGGGCTTCTTCCTCTGGGGTGCTCCGAGTGGGGCACCGTCCGCCCCTATCAGCTCTGCACACGTGTCTGGTCTGCGGTTTCCCCCCGGGCTTCCTTCCCTGCGGTCAGCCACAGGCCCCGGCATCACGGATAATGGGCTATTTTGAGAGTGGGGGTCAGATCACTCTGACCAAGGCACGTTGTTGAAAGTGCTCCATTCTCTCTTGGGGATTGAGAGGCCACATTCAGCGGTGGGCAGGGATGACTCCTGACTCTGAGCTCGGGGATGACTCCTGGCAGGACTTAGAGCACCCTGCGGATGATACAGGCATTATATGGTGCCGGGGACTGGGTGCAGATATACCACCTGAAAGGTAAGTAATATGGTGATATATATATCACTGTCATCCCATTGCTCATCGATTTGCTTGAATGGGCTCCAGTAATGTCTCCATTCGTCCCTGTCACATTCAGGGGAATGAGGCCCATTATTGTTACTGCTTTTGGCATATCGAATATGCCACAAGTAGTTTGCCAGGCTCTGCTGTGCGATATTCTGCATCGCTCTCTTCCAGGTGCTTTGTTTTATAGTCTCTGGATTTTGGCCATTGATGAGATTACATGGTGCTGGGGGCAGTTTGTGGGTGTGATTGCCAAGTTACTAGAAAACGGGGGATCTGGGTGGAGGAGGCCCAGTCCTGATCTGAGCAGGCTTGGAGATCTCAGCTATGGGTCCCGTATACCTAGGTTCCTCTGCCGGTTCCTTCATGCGTGAGGCTCCTCTGAGCATGTGTAGAGTAGCCTTGAGCATGGCTGTGGCTGGGTTCTGGAGGTTTTTGGTTGCCGGGGTTCTGCTTGGGGCAAGGAGGGAAACTCAACCCGCCCCCCTCCGAGAGAGCCCCAGTGAAGACAGCCTGGCGCAGGGGCAGGAGATTCTTCATTATGTGATACTTTGTGTGCAGGCCCACTGCAACCATTGCACCTTTCCCCTTTTTATTGAAACTTACACTAGATACCACAAAGTATCACAAAGTACATATGTGTATATACATATATTTGTATGCTCAGGGATTACTCGTGGCTCTGCATGCAGGAATTATTCCTGGAAATACTTGGGGGACCATCTGGCATGCCAGGGATCAAACCTGGGACAGCTGTGTGCAAAGCAAGCATCTGATCTGCTGTGCTATTGCTCCAGCACAGATGTTCCCATTCTTAGTCACTGGTGGGGTCTGAGTGACCAGTTAGACTCCTCAGAGTGAGGTAAGCATGGAGGCAAGAAAAGGCAGCTCTGCAGAGCTTGGGGCATACAGTTTTGGGTATCCCCTGGTACCCCAAACTCAGAATGGGTGCCCCACAGACAAGGAAGAGCCCGGACTTGGTTTTCAGGAGCAACCTGTTTGGGAACCTCCTTCGTCCTCTTCCCTCTGGTTTCTGCTCTGTGCAGAAGCTCGGAGCTCTGCGGGCCATGGGGTGGGGGTGCAGGTGACAGCCCAAGGAGGGAGGTGTGTCGGTGGCATGACTGGCGGAGACCTCGGCTTCCTCTTCTACTGTCCTGAGAACTATGTCTGTTGGCCCCTCATGATGAGTCTCTCAGTGGACACGGGTGCGTGGAACTCTGGTGCCGCGTGGAGAGCCCAGCTCATGTGTTACAGACGCCTGGCCAAGAGACAGGTGCCAACACACCTGAGATCAGCAGGCCAGCTTCAGTCACACACGCAGACCCCAGCTGGCTAAGGCAGACTGGGTTGAGCCGTGGAGGCAGTTCAAGCCGAGCTTCTCAGGATTAGAAATGGGCGCACCCAAACGGAGATGCAGAGCTGGCATCTCACATCCAGAGTGGCTGCTGTCATCTGCATGTTCGTGGGCTAGGAATGAGTACTTTGTTTTAAGTCCCAGAGACATTTGCTAATTGTTTCGTGACTTGTTCCATTCCTCTAAAGCCAGAAGTTAAATCCTGCTAATCCGCTCTACTCATCCTAACTCTGTGATTACACCCTATTCATCAACCTAGCCTGACCCTAACCTGACCCTAACCTGAACTATAACCCTGACCCCAACTCTAACCCTCACCCCAACCCCAACCCAAATCCTAACCCTAACTCTAACCCTAATCCCAATCCTAACCCTAACTCTAATCCCAGCCCTAACCTCAACCCTAATCCCAATCCTAACCCTAACCTCACCCCAACCCTAACCCCAACTCCAACGCTAACCCTAACCTTATGCCTAACCCCAGCCCTAATCCTAATCCCAGCCTTAACCCTAAACCTAATCCCAAATCAACCCTAACCCTCACCCCAACCCAAACCCGAACCCCAGCCCTAACCCTATGCCTAACCCCAACTCTAACCCTAACCCCAACCCCAACCCCAACCATAACCATAACCTTAACCCCAACCCTAACCCTAACCCCAACCCCAAACCCAACCCAAACCCTAACCCCAACCCTAATCCCAACCCTTAGCCCTAAACCTAATCCCAATCCTAATCCTAAACCTAATCCCAACCCAAACCCCAACCCCAGCCCTAACTCCAACCTCAACCCCATCCCCAACCCTAGCCCTAACCCCAACCCTAACCCTAACTCCAACCATAACCTTAGCCCCAATACTAACCCTAACCCCAACCCTAACCCCAACCCTAACCCCAACCCTAACTTCAACCCCAACCCCAATCCCAAATCTATCTCCAACCCCAACCCCAACCCCAACCCCAACCCTAGCCCTAACCCTAGCCCAGCTCCCAGAATGGCCGCTTTCAGGTCCTGCCTCTAGTTTCCCACTACTGCCCCCAATTTCTGTTCTTGACACATAATGTCAGGACAAGCCAGCTCTGGCTGGCGCTGCTTCATTCCTGTCCCTCGCCTGTTCTGTTCTCGTGCACAGACGCGGTGCTGTGCATAGCCGTGCCGCACTGATGTCACACATTCCCGTGCTGCCCGTTGCTAGGTGGAAGGACCGTGTGCACATGGTGCTTCTTCTCCACGCGCAGGCAATTCTGCCTGGCTCCGGGCTGGGATTCTGTCCACAGCGTGGAAGGGGCTGCCTGGCGTGGCCTGGGCAGAGGGCGGGGATCCCCGGGCTCTGGGGTTGATCTCGCACCCTGCAGTGGTCATGCTCCTTCACGGCACTGCGGGAGTGAGGAATCCAAACTCTGGTTGCTCTAGGGACAGAGGGGCCAGCCCCTCCGTACCTGCTTCTCTCTGGCTCGATCCCTGGCCTCGGAGAACACACGTGGTTTCACCGCTCTGCTTTGTGACGGGGTCGCTCCACACCCGTCCCTCCCCAAACCCTTGCCAGAACGTTCTGGTCAGAACCTTCTATGGCTCCGTTGAAGTCTAGTCTCTTACTGGGAAGAGACCAAGGGAAGAGAGATCCGTGCACAGGCAGGAGGCAGTGACCCTAAGCGGGAGAGGGAGGGTGTTGGCAGAGGCTGGACACTTGCTCAGCCAGGTCCCAGCTCCATCCCTTGCCCAGAGCCCTTTGGGGACACATGGCTGCAGGAGGTGGACAAACTCCTTTGCTTCCCGTTTCCAAATGCTCTTCTCCGGTTCTTCATCCTGATTCTCTGGTGATCTCGATTTCATGGGGATTAGGAAGCCAGCGGGGCCTTGGAGAGACGGACAGGACAGACAAACTGCCAGCACATTCCCCCCTCCCCCTCCCCCATACACCACATTTCTACTTAGAGCAGATTTCCTGTGTCCGAGGCTAAACTGAAAGTGTGGGGTCAGGAACACCAGAGTTGGTTTATGGGACAGTGATGAGGGAGGCGGGGAGGAAGGGAGAGGGGAGAGGAAGGGGGGAGAGAGAACCAGAGAAAGGAGAGGGAGGGAGGCTTAAGGGGAGGAGAGAGAGAGAGAGAGAGAGAGAGAGAGAGAGAGAGAGAGAGAGAGAGAGAGAGAGAGAGAGAGAGAGAGAGAGAGAGAGAGAGAGAGAGAGAAGGGACGGAGGGAAAAGAGGCGAGGGGGAAGGGGGAGAGGCAAAGGTGAAGGGGGGGAACAAGGAGAGAGAGGGAGAGGAAGAGGGAGGGCAGGAGAAGAGGGAAAGACAGGGAGAGGATAGACGTTTGGTAGATACGGGGTCACTGGCATACATCTGGATTCTGGGGTCAGATTTAAATTCTGCCTCTGACATTTCCTGTCCATTTGCTAACGGGCAAATATTGACCTCTCCCTGACTCAGTTTCCTCATCTATAGAGTAAGGATAATAATACTGACCTCATGTTGTTACAGAATCAAGCTGTGTATATGATCTACATACCCGTTCACAAACTGCACACACACCTGTATATACATATACATAGACCCACATATATGTACACAAACATACATACAGTGCATGCATGCCAGAAACACATGTGCTCAATACACACATATTTTCATATACACACAGATATAAAGATGAAAAAACATCCAGTTGCTTAGACACTTAGAATTTCTTTCTTATTTTTTTTTTGGGGGGGGGTGGTTTTGGGACCACACCCGGCGATGCTTAGGCCTTACTCCTGGCTCTGCACTCAGGAATTACTCCTGGGGGTGCTTTGGGACCATATGGGATGCCGGGGATCGGGGATCGAACCTGGGTTGACCCCATGCAAGGCAAATGCCTTCCCTGCTGTGCTATTGCTCTAGGCCCCCAGAAGAGTTTCTCATCCGGAGTGAAAATGAATGTTGGAGCCTTAACTATTTCCTGGGTGTTCCCTTTCTCACACCTGGGCCCCCGCCCCCGCCCCGCGTCCCTGGGGAACGAGAGCCTTGACTGCCAGCATTCCCCACCTCTCTGCGGGGAGAGATGGAGGGGCCAGCTCAAGGAGAGGGGTCCCGGGGCCCATCTGGGTCAAGTCTGGCCTCCGCTCCCTGCAGAGGGCCAGTTGCTTCCCGGGGGAGCGGGGAGCACAGAGACCGGGTGCGAGCTCGCCCCTGGCCCTCTCGGAGCAAGGGCTCGCTTCGAGCTCCGAGTTAGCCTGCTCTTCCCTAGGTGCCACAAAGCTTCCCCTCAGGGGGCCGGGGACTCTTCTTTCTGGACCGAGACCCCAGCTTCGCCCCTGAGCCTGGGGACTCTGGTTTTGGGGGAGGGTTCTCAGTGTGTGTGTGTGGGGAGCGGGAGATGAAGGCTGTCCTCTCCTTCCCTGGCCTTTGCAGTGGTCCAGGAGGGCGGTGGAGAAGAGCGAGGAGGCTCCTTGGTGCGGGTTGTGGGGGGCAGAGCCCTGGCGAGCTGACCCTCTGCTCTGGGCCAGGGTTCTGCAGGGGCCTCACCCGCTGTCCCGCCTTTGCAGGAACATAATGTCGGCCTCAACCACCCGGCCCCCCGGCTGCGGCTCGAGCCTGCTCCCCAAGTACTTTAGACTTTGTGACACGAATCAGATTTGGGGCATCGTCCTGGAGGCTCTGGCCGCCTTGGGGGCGGTGACCACGGTGGCCTTCATCCTGGCCCTCTTCATCCTCGTCTGCAAAGTGCAGGACTCCAGCAAGAGGAAGCTGCTGCCCACGCAGTTCCTCTTCCTGCTGGGGGTGCTGGGGGTCTTCGGCCTCACCTTCGCCTTCATCATCCACCTGGACCGCACCACGGGCCCCACGCGCTTCCTCCTCTTCGGCGTCCTCTTCGCCCTCTGCTTCTCCTGCCTCCTGGCGCACGCCCTGACGCTGACCAGGCTGGTGTGCGGCCGGAAGCCCCTGTCCCTGCTGCTCATGCTGGCCCTGGCCATGGGCCTCAGCCTGGTGCAGGACGTCATCGCCGTGGAGTACGTGGTGCTCACCATGAACAGGACCCACGCCGACGTCTTCTCCCAGATGACCCGCGAGCGGCGCAACGAGGACTTCGTCCTGCTGCTCATCTACGTCATGCTGCTGATGGTGCTGACCTTCCTGGCTGCCTCCCTCACCTTCCGCGGCACCTTCTCGGGCTGGAAGAGGCACGGGGCCCACATCTACCTCGCCTCGGTGCTCTCCATCGTCATCTGGGTGGCCTGGATCACCATCCTCTTCCTCCACCGCTTCGGTCCCCAGTGGGACGACACCATCCTCAGCACCGCCCTGGTGGCCAACGGCTGGGCCTTCCTGCTGGCCTATGTCCTCCCCGAGTTCTGCCTGCTCACCAAGCAGCAGAACCCCCTGGACTACCCCGTCGAGGACGCCTTCTGCAAGCCGCAGCACATGAAGCAGCAGAGCTACGGCGTGGAGAACAGAGCCTACTCGCAGGAGGAAATCACCCAAGGTACAGGGGCTGGCGGGCACGGGGTTCTGTGTAGAAAGTTCGAGACTTAGGTCGTGGGATCTTCTCGTGGGAGCAGCAGGCAAAAGGATCCGGGTTCTTGAGGCTCCGACCCCCTTGAAATCATCCAGCTGGGGAGGGGTGGGGGCGGAGAGACGGGAACTGTGTGAGGCACTTGCCCTGGGAGTGGCTGACCCCAGTTGGATCTCTGGCACCATTTGGGGTCTCCGGGCGCCCCCAGGAGTGAGCCCTGAGCACAGAGTCTGGATGAAACCTTGGGCACTGCCAGGTGTGGCCCCCAGACCCAACCCAAACAAGTGAAAAACTTTCCCGCTAGGTTGATGCTGGGACTGAAGTGATAGCACAGCAGGTAGGGTGTTCGCCTTGCACGCGGTCGACCTGGGTTCGATTCTTCCACCCCTCTCGGAGAGCCTGGCAAGCTACCAAGAGTATCTCGCCCGCATGGCAGAGCCTGGCCAGCTACCCATGGTGTATTCAATATGCCAAAAACAGTAACAACAAGTCTCATGATGGAGACGTTACTGGTGCCTGCTCGAGCAAATCTCTGAGCAACGGGATGACAGTAACAGTGACAGGTTGATGCAAGTAGACCTAAAAGTGGGTTCTAGAGTCTTAGTCTGGAACTCTCTACCATGCCTGGTGGGTTTCTCTGAGTTCCGCTAAGAGGCAGTGGAGAAGGAACACTTCGAGCACTTCCTAGGGAGGAGAGGATGGGATGGTTCCCCGAGGGAGGGCCTGAGACATTCCTTCCAGGAAAGCCGCCCCTTGCATGCATGGAGCCATGGCCAGAGCATGGGGGCGGGAGCCCCTAGCTCACCTGGGGTGCGAGCCCAGGAAGTACTGAGGGTTCCGAGCTACTGTCCGTCTGGGCAGAGATGGTGTCTGACCACCAAGTCGCCATAAAGGAATCAGAGTTTCACTTGCCCGGAGCCGGGCCGAGCTACCCGCCCCACAGGCCCGCAGAACCCAGGGGGCCTGGCTCTTAAGGGTCCTTTACGGGAGCTCCAGGGTGTCCGTCTGTCCGTCTGGGGAGCTAATCGGGAGAGAGGCGGAGGGCCAGGGAGATCTGAGGCCAGGCTTGGAGCTCCAGCTGAGCATTTTATAGAAGCCCCAGAAAGTCTGAGGTGCGAAGGTACTTCCGGGTGTGTCCATGGTCCGTTCCTTCCCTGGGCACTGGGCAGCCTGCAGGATGCGGTGGGAGGGCAGGTGGGGGCGGTGTCCCTCCGTCCCCTCCCCGACACTCCCTGTTCTTATCCCTTCCTTCTCTGTTCCCTCTCAGCCTGCTTCCCACTCACTTCCTTGGCTGTTGGCCCTCGAGTCCTTCCTGCCACCCTCGCACTGGCCCCCTGTGTCCACGCCTTTACCCAGCCCTCCGGGGACGTCCCCAGCCAAGACGGCGCGGCCTTGGCTCACTCACGGGGCGCTGGTCTCGCCTGCCTCGGGGCTCCTGCGCCTTCTTCCCTTCTCTTCACCTTTCCCAGAGATTCCTCGCGGCCCCGCCCCCTCTCTGTGCCTCCTCTGACTTCTCTTATCACAGCCTCATTCCTCACTTATCTGGGCAGCTGGCAGAGGCTGCCCCGTCTGGATCTGCCTCAGGTGGGGCCCCCGGGTCACTCCTGTCTCCGCAGGTGGGAGCAGCAGTGCAGTGGGGGGGGGGGGGAAGGGCTTGAGTCATAGCCTGCTGAGCTCAGGCTTACTCCAGGGCTCGGGACCACCCGGGGTGCCGGGGATCAAACTTGGGTCACTGCGGGCCAGGCCAGCGCCCTGCCCACTGTGCTGTCTCTCTCCAGCTTGCAGGGCCGGGGTGGGGGTTGGGATTCCTCAGACGTACCACAGCGTTAGGCAGGAAGTGAATGGAGACTTGTCGCATTTCTCCTCCAATGCGAGCTAGAATCTCTCAGATTCCCCCAAATGCCAAGAGAATAATCATCGATAAATTCAAAGAACAGCAGAAGCCATTTCCCTACCGTCGGGGCGACGGAGGCAGTGGGTGAGTCGCAGTGACTCATGCAGGGAACGCCTGTGGCATGGCCTATGTCCGAAAAGACGGGCTTCCTCTCTCGTGAGCCCCATTCAACGACACACTACACCGTGGTAGGCCAGTATTCCCTCAGCACGTCAAGGTTCTGCCAACACCATGCTAGTGAGATTATGACTATATTCGCAGAGTATAATGAAATAATGTAAAGCAGTTATGTTATTTTATTTTGGTCATTAAATAATCTTATTTATTTTTATTATTGTTCACTTTGATAGCACAGGGGTAGAGCATTTGCCTTGCACGTGGCCAACTAGGGTTTTATTCCTCCGTCCCTCTTGGAGAGCCTGGCAAGCTTCCAAGAGTATCCCGCCCACATGGCAGAGCCTGGCAAGCTCCCCGTGGCATATTCGATATGCCAAAAGCAGTAACAAATCTCGAAATGGAGACATTACTGGTGCCCGCTTGAGCCAGTCGATGAACAATGGGACGACAGTGCTACAGTGCTATTGTTCTGGGGGCCTCCAAGCAGTGCTCAGGGCAGGGATGGAGGCCAGTGCCAGGACTCCAGACGGGCATAGGTCAGTGCAAGGGGAGTGGGCAGGGCGGATGGGGTCTCCCTGCGGCCCCGGCTGCTCCCAGCTCACGGCTTCAGCCCGTGGGTGCTCCCAGCTCACGGCTTCAGCCCATGGGTGCTCCCAGGCTCCCAAGGTCCCTACCGGCAGGACGCGGAAATGTGGATCATGGGGTTGATGCCAGCCTCTGAGAAGTGACTCGCGGGAGGGCCTGGCGGGGCTCAGGGTCCCACCTTCACCCTTTTCCCTCCCTCCTACAGGTCTGGAAGAGATGGGGGACACGCTCTACGCCCCGTACTCCACCCACTTTCAGCTGCAGGTCAGTGGGGCTGCTCTGCCGGCCCAGCCTCCCTCGCATCGTGCCCTGCAGTGTGGCTGCGAGTGTGGCTGAGAGTGTGGCTGTTAGTGTGACTGTGAGTGTGGCTGAGAGTGTGGCTGTTAGTGTGACTGTGAGTGTGGCTGCGAGTGTGGCTGTTAGTGTGACTGTGAGTGTGGCTGCGAGTGTGGCTGAGAGTATGACTGTGAGTGTAACTGTGAGTATGACTGTGAGTATGACTGTGAGTATGACTGGCTATGAGGGTGGCTGTGAGTGTGGCTGTGAGTGTGGCTGCGAGTGTGGCTGTGAGTGTGGCTGTGTGTATGACTGTGTGACTGTGAGTATGACTGTGAGTGTGGCTTCGAGTGTGACTGTGAGTGTGACTGTGAGTGTGGCTGTGTGACTGCGAGTGTGGCTGTGTGACTGTGAGTGTGGCTGCGAGTGTGGCTGTGAGAGTGGCCAGCGGTGACACCGGCAAAGACTGTGCTAACTCCACTGGGCGCTCGGTCTTGGCTATGGCCTGCGTGTGGGGGTGGGGGCCCCTCTGGGGAGAGCTCTGACGCCCGCTCTTCTCCCCAGCCCCAGAACCCGCAGAAGGACTTCTCCATCCCCCGCGCGCAGACGCACACCAGCCCGTACAACAACTACGAGGGCAGGAAAGACGGCAGCTAACTCGGCCCGCGGAGCACGGAGCGGCCCACACGGCAAGTCAGCCCACGCGGGTCCCCCGGGCCCCTCGCAGAGCACTGGAGAGTGCTGGCCTCCCGGCCTGGACCGCCGGACACTTTAAGGAACTTCTTTTCGGTGGGACCTTCCAGTGCACCCCCTCCTCTCCCTGCCATTCAGCCTGTGACTAGAGACTCGCCCAGCCTCGGGCTGGCTCGGGGACCCTCCGGGAGCCCACCTTGCGAGTCTGCAGAGCAACAGCGAGCCCAGCCCTGGCGCTGTCCTGGCCGGATCCACACTGGAAGCCAGTTTCCTGGCACCCCGCATCTCGCCTGGGCACGGAGCACCCTGGCCTTGCTTCTCTTAGTGACACTGCAGAGCTCAGGGGCTGTCTGGGGTCCCTGGCACCACCGGGTTCCCTGTGGCGCTGTTCCCATGCCTACTGCCACCCCTTCCCTGATCTCTCCTGCACACACGCCCCCCACCTCACCTCAGAGTTCACCGGCACCTCACTGGTGTGGATGAGCCCCTTACTCTGGACTTGGGGGTGGGGGGAACTTGGGTGCTGTTGTCACTGTCTCTTCCGGTCCTTACTCCTCCTCCCCCCCTTGCTCCTTCGCCTCGTGAAGAGATTGACGCTGTGCTCATCTTCTGCATCTGTAAGCGGGCACTGTCTCCTGCTGACGCGGAGGGGGTCCTTGTACAATAAGTTATTCTTTCCCTCACGGAAATGCAATAAAGAAGCATGTGGGGGCAACAAGTGCCTAGCCCTGGGCACCAGGGGGCGCTGGCGGGCTGCCCAAAGCCCAAGTTCAACGGCCCCTGTGTTACGTGTCTCGGCTCCCTCTCCTCCCCACGCAAACCCAGTGTGTTTCCTTCCATTTTTGAGGGTGAGGGGAGGAGCGTGAAGGGGTCACGGACCCTGGGCCCAGCCAGGCAGTGGCAGCCGCACAGGAAAGGCAGGGTGGGGGCCTCAGAGCCGCTCTCATGGTTAACTTGAGGTTAAATTGTGGGAGAGGACAAACCCAGATTCCGTATTTGACAGATTTGGTTCACAATACCTCTCGAGATGTCACGCAATTATTATTGGGTTAATCCCACGAGTGGCTCCGTGGGGCAGGGCAGCCGGAAATGGTGTCAGAACAATGAAAAATAAATCACTTGTGTACAGAAATGGAGTGACGTTTTAAAGCATTCCTCACCTGCGTGAGGGAAGTCCCTTCAAAAGCCTCATTCCAAGCTTTTCGGGGAGAGGTGAGCGAGCCATGAGGCTGACTCAGAGAGATTTATGGCCCACAGCTATTTGGTTGATTGTGTCTCACATGATTTTGCCCTAACATTAGCCTCATTTTGTGTTGAAAAGAGGGAAATACCTAAGAATGATCTAGATTCTTCTGGAGCATTCCAGTCTTTTCCAAGAGGAAAAGCAACAGCTTCCTGTATGATAACTATCACAGACTAGGTACCTCACCCCTCTGCACTTTTCTATCAGCCACGCAAGGGGGCCTGAGGGAAAGCTTGAGCCACAGAAGATTCTGGAACTGATGTCTCCATAGTGAAATCGGCTGCCTGGTTTGTCTTGTGCTTGTATTGTGTGTCCCTCTGTTGCAAAAACAGGGAGTGTTTGTTGAAACGGCACTTCTGGACGTTGGGTTTCCTGAGTCTAGATACACAGGCCCTCGGCTCACCAGGGTCCCTTTCCCCGTGTGGTGGGACAGCGCCTGTCACGGTGTGGCTGCGGGCCCGTCGGGCTTATGTCTTCTGCACTTAACTCATTTCTTCAAAGAGGACCACCACGGGGGCGGAAACATCACCACCTGGAGGCTGAGCGGCAACACAGAATGTGCAAACTTAGCCCAAGTCAGCCTTGGGGGATGCCTCTGGCTGATGGCTGGGGGCCCCAGAAGGCGTCTCTGAGACCAGTGGGTGGTAATGAAAGGACGCAGCTAGGGCGCCTTCATCTTTCATTGTCAGGTGGACTCTCGAAGCCCCAGGATGCCATCCCCCATGAGACCACTAGATGGCAGCAAAACACCAGGAATCAATCATTCATTCGGGTCTTAGTGGCTTTGGGGTGGCAGTGGGGGGTGGGGGGTGGGGGTGGGTCGAGACAGACCTGCAGACCTTCCTGAGCGCTGCTGATGGTAAAAGCTATCATGTTTTGGCTTTGGGGTTTGAAGGCCACACCCGGCGGTGCTCAGGGCTTACTCCTGGCTCTGCGCTCGGGAACCACTCCCAGTGGTGACCATACGGGGTGCCAGGGGTTGACCGTGGGTCAGCCACGTGCAAATGCCCTTGAAGCTTCATGAACACGCTGGTCAAAGGCTGGGGTCATGCCTCTGAGCAGGGGAAGTCCAAGGCCCACGATGTGCGTCCTTCATGGCACCCCAATCTGCAACGTGGGTTCACACCAAGGCACACTGACCAAATTTTGCAGAGGACATAAAAACGAGGCAAGATCAAATAATAAAACTGGCACAAAGGACAGGGAGGAAGATCCCAAGCCAAGAATTTTGCTTCCTAGATTTAAATGTAACCGTGCTCCCCAGATAAATGACAGAAATGTAGGCTGGAAAGGCTTAGCTTGATGGTAGTTCTCTCTCTCTCTCTCTCTCTCTGGTAAATAAGATACTTCATTTAAACACCACGGTTTACAAAGCCGCTCATAATATAGCTATTTTGGGCTTTCGATGTTCCAACACCAATCCTACCACCAAAGTGACCTTCCTCGATAGCGTTTTTTGTGAGCAAGACAGGAGTACGTCTGTGAGGACCAGGGGAGTGGGTGCACAGACAGGAAATCCAGGCTCTGGGCACCCCGAGACGGTTCTGATTTCCTGGTGTGGTGGCACCCTGCCTGGGGGTATGCCCACCACGTCTGAGGGTTCAGCCCCTTTGGGTGCATCTCACTGCCTCTGTGACAAGCGGCTGTCACTAGCAGGCAGTGCAGAGAGAATGGGACTGAGACGGCCCCCTAGACAGTGATGGCCGGCAGGATGGCCGTGGACATGCTGGCTCCGAGCCCGGCCCGGAAGTGCTCTGTGTGCACAATACCATTCCGTGTTTCTAAAGACCGTGGGTGGTTAGGAGCCTCACCCCCCTTTGAGTTAGCAGCTGCAGAAGGGGGCACCCCGCAAGTGAGATAAAGCTTACGGGGTCGAGCTGCCCGGTGTTAGCGTGGGCAGGGGGAGCTAATGGGCACTCTGGTCTGTGTGTGTGGGACCCCGCCTGGTTTCTGTAGGAGCGGTCCCGTCTGCCCTCAGGATGCCGGGATGATGGACGTGTAACTCTCTCTGGGTACCGCATGGATGCGCTGATGCCTACCTTACTAGACCTGACCCTATCTGGACTATGTATGCCTGAGCTCATCTGCTGGTGTCTGGGCCATCCCGTCCTGTACGCATAACCTACCCGGACAGCGTACGGACAATTCCATCTGGACTCCGCGCACACGGTCCCATCTAGGTTACCTATGTATCACATCCTATGGATTGTATATGTATGATTTCATCTGGGTGATGTGTTCGCAGCTCCGTCTGGACTCCATATGCTTGCTTTTATCTGGATTATTTATTTATAATTCCCACCTGATTATGTATTCATAACCCTCTCTGGATATCGAATGAATAATTTTGTCTGGATTACTCGATGCCATCTGGATTATTAATGCAGAACCCTACCTTAATCACAGATGGATGATCTCACTTGGATTCCACGTGTGTAATCCTGTCTGGATGACGTATGCATGACTCCATCTGGATGTGTGTGTGTGTGTGTGTGTGTGTGTGTGTGTGTGTGTGATGTTGCCTAGATGATGTATGTATCCATGACCCTGCCTGAATGGTGTGTGCATGAGCTCATCTGAGGGATGGGGTGTCTTCCTGGCTGGATGATGTATGCCTGACTCCATCTGGGTGACCTATGATGATTCCATCTCGACTATTACGCATGACCTTACGTGGATTGAGTATGAGTGACCCCATCTTCCCCTCCACTGTCATTAATAATAATAATAATTTTAAAAAAGGACATGGGCCAGAGCCATATAGTACAATGGGGGGAGGGCGCTTGCCTTGCATGTGGCCAACCCCAGTTCAATTTCCCAGACCCCATAGAGTCCCCGGAGCCCTGCTAGGCGTGATTTCTGAGCACAGAGCCTGGAACAAGCGCCGGGCACTGCCAGGTGTGACCCAACCCTCCTTCCCCCAATTAAAAATAAATAAATGACAGCGGGACAGGCGGCTCATTGGGGGACGTAGATTCCCAAAGAGCTTCCTGCCGAGGGTTCCGGCTCTGTGGTACTCTGCCAGGCGGCCCGGGCAGGGAGGTGATGCCATGACTTGAGTGGCCTCTGTCGTGGGCTTTGCCTTGCCACGGGTCCTTCCTGGTGTTTGAGTCTAAGCAGCGGCAGGATTGGAGTGTGAGGCCCTCACCTGTGAGCCGCCCGGCCTTCGCCCTCAGGTGGAAACACAGAGCTCCTGGTTGCTGGGCGTGTCTCAGCGCTCGGTGATTATCAACTGTGGCCTCCAGCCTACCCGGCTGGGAGCTGCATTTCCATTCTTTGGACCGGAAAGTGCCACGTCAGCAGAGATCTAGGGACAGACACTCCCTTTACGGTGGGTGGGCTTGGTGATAAAGGTTGAGTGACCTGGAGCTTGATAAAACCCCTTTCCGTTCCCAAAGTTCCTGTTTTCATTTTGTTTTGGGGCCACACCTGCCGGTGCTCAGGGCTTGGACTCTGGACTCATCCCTGGTGAGCTTTGGAGGACTGTACGGGATGCTGGGGATCAAACCTGGGTTTGATTGCGTGCAAGGCAAGTGCCCTACCTGCTGTAGTATCACTCAAGCCCAGCTCCTGGTTTCATAAAATCTTTATTTTTGTTGTGACTCAAAAGAGAAAGAAAGAAAGAAAAAAGAGAAAAGAGTGTGTTGATATTTTTTTCTATTTTTAAATTTTTATTTTATTCTTTTATTGAATCACCATGTGGAAAGTTACAAAGCTTTCAGGTTTAAGTCTCAGTTATACAATGCTCAAACACCCATCCCTTCACCAGTGCACATATTCCACCACCAAGAATCAGGGTATACCTCCCCCCTCCCCCCACCTCCCCAGCCCCCCACCCCGCATGTGTAACTGGTAAATTTCACTTTACTTTCACTTTACTTTGATTACGTTCAATATGTCAACAAAAAATTCACTATTATTGATTTGGAGTTTCTCCCCCCTAAAATTGACCTGCTGAAAAGAAAGCATTTGGTAATTTGTTTTCCATTGCTGAGAATGAAGAGATATGAGGTCAGGAGGCCACACTAGCAGCCGCACAGTTTTGGATTTCTGTATTTTAGTATTTTAGTAACTAAGTCCAGAGAAATATCTGCCAGAAATTGCAACATTGTAACCTTGTACCTCTCAGTGACTAAAGGTCTCAGATGGAACCCAGGGCTGTGCGTTGTTCAGCAGGACCCGTGAGGCTGGGGTTCTGGTGACCCCAGTTTAGTCATCAGAGACACAGGTGGAGATGGGATGGGACGGGGGCTGGGGGGTTGGGGTAGGGGTTCTGAGGGGGCTCGGGAGGGACTGAGGTGAGGGGGCAGGATGTGTGGGGCGGGGGAGAAGCAGTCAAGTCAGACTTGGCAAGAGAAGGAAGCAAGAAGGGTGTGAAGGTGAAATGCAAGTGAAGGCCTGGGGCCAGCAGGGCCGAAGGCCCAGAGTTACAGGCCCGGGGCTCAGGGTCTGTCTCGGAAACGCAGGAGATGGTTGTGGCCTGTTCATGAAACTCCCAATGTTTGGCCCTTTCCTCATCTTTGACTCTTCTCAGCTACCAGTTCCTGTACCAGCAAAACAATGCATTGAAACAAGTGTTGAGGGGCTGGAGAGATAGCACAGCGGGTAGGGCGTTTGCCTTGCACGCGGCCGACCAGGGTTCAAATCCCAGCATCCCATATGGTCCCCTGAGCACAGCCAGGGGTAATTCCTGAGTGCAGAGCCAGGACTAACCCCTGTGCATCGCCAGGTGTGACCCAAAAAGCAAAAAAAAAAAAAAAAAGAAACAAGTGTTGAGAACTGCAAAGAGGGGAAAGAGTGGCTGGTCTGTCCTCGGAGTCCCCTAAAGGGCTGAAGTTTGCGTGCCAGGAGAGAGGACCTAGCCGGAGGAGTGGCGGCTGCCCAGGAAGGCACACAGGGGGTTCTTTCGATGACACGGGCACCCCTTCCTGCCTGCGGCTCCCAGCGGCTCCCTTCTTCCTTTCGTTTCCTGCCACACCCAGATCCCTGCAGTCCCCAGGGCACTGGGGCGAGTTTGTGGTACTGACAATGCTTCTTTATCGGCTCTGCCAAGGAACGGTGGGGCTCCCTTGGTGCTCTCTGGAATCTTCCCGAGAGGCTCTGGGGTGTGTTTGTATATATGTACACACACACACACACACACACACACACACACACACAC
Organism: Sorex araneus; assembly: GCF_027595985.1. Classification (NCBI taxonomy): domain Eukaryota; kingdom Metazoa; phylum Chordata; class Mammalia; order Eulipotyphla; family Soricidae; genus Sorex; species Sorex araneus. Next base: position 53,681,980 of record NC_073311.1, read on the forward strand.
CTGCCTGGGTACACAGGGCTCACCGGGATGCCAAGGTTCAGTGGCATTTCTACTGACCCTTAATTCCAGCCAGCCTGTGCCCGTCCGCGCCTGAGGACCCCAATCCCCTGGCAAGGACCGTTCAGCGGGCTCAGGGGGTTCATCTTCCCACACTCCAGGGCAGAAAGCTGCCTCCGACCACGTCCCCTCGTAAGGAGACAGGGGTGAAGACAGGATGTGTGCGTCTTGGCTGGCAACCAACTAGGGCTGAACCGGGCTCAAGGGTGGACACGGCAGGTGTGGAGCAGCCCAGGGCGAGCAGTGCCCCAGAGGAGGGGAGAGAAGGAGATGAAGACCGAGGCACGTGCTCCCCGGGGCCGGACTGACTCCGAAACCGTTTCCCTGGATTGTGCTTTGCTGTGGCTTTGGACCGCGAGACTTTGCTGCTCCCAGAGAGAACGCAGCCTCGTCCGGTCCATCTGCAGCCCCCCACGCCGGTTCTATCCCTTGTTTCGGGGCCACAGCTCAGGGCTGACGCCTGGCTCTGCACTCAGGGGCCACTCCTGGCGGGGCCTGGGGGTAGAACCCAGGTCAGCCGGGCGCAAGGCAAGTGCCCTCCCTGCTGTGCTCTTGTTCCAGCCTCAGATTGACCTGATCTAACATAATCTAACAAATCTTAAACTTAGGGCCGGGCAGAGAGGAGCGTGAAGGCGCAGGCTCTGCGTGCGACTGATCCGTTTCTACCCCCTGAGCACTGTCGGGGGGACCTGGAGAATCCCCTGCTCACACGTCCTCGGCCTCAGGCCCTCATGCTAAACTGCAGGCCTTGCTGGGTGGGTGTCACCACTGGGCTTCCAGGGCCTCCTGAATCGGACTTGGGAGACTCCGAAACAGGTCAAACACAAGGTCCCTGGGCCTCCCTGGGGGCCTGACAAGGACTCTGAAGACTTGGACATGGACATGGACCCCGGTGACCCCAGGGAGCAGAGGGGTTGGGGGACGAGCCCAGCCACCCCTCTGCCCCTCTGTCATTTCCCAGGCCGGCCCAGTGCCGTCTTCTGGGTCTCAGCGGGTCCCAGCTTGCACGTTCAGAGCTACCACGGGGTCTGCAGAGAGCATGGGGGCTCCCTGAGGGGGAGGGGGACTTGCTGAAGCTTGTGGGGCCCAGTCAGGCACTGATTGATGGGCGCCCCCTCGACTGCTGGTCAGTCTCGTCCCCCCACTTCCACCCGCACCTTGGCTCACCCGAGCCTGTCTCCGCGGGATTCATCTGTGTGGCTCCATGTCAGACTCCCCGGCTCCAAACTGCCTTCACGGTGTCCTTTCCGCCCCTTATATCCCCCCTTTTACTGAGAGGCGACCCTCAGCGGGGCCTGGGAGGTCTGTGTGGTGCCAGGGTTTGAACCCAGGGGTCTTGCATGCACATCATGTATTCAATCCCAGCCCTCCAGCCATCTCTGGCTCTATTTCTGCGTCCTTCTCTGTTAAATATAACTCAAGGCAATACGTGTATATATTTTTTACCCTCAGTTTTTAGGACGACAGGGTGACCACTCTTCAAACGAGTTGTCACACCACTAAAGAACTAATAACTTCTGCCACAGTCCATTGGGCCCTCCCATTGCTGTCTCCCCGACTTCCCATTCTGCTGTCAGAATCCCAGAGTTGTTCTTTTTGCTTTGTTTTGTCCCTTTGCTCTGCTCCTTCATATGCCACAAAGGAGTGAAGTATTTCTGGTATCTGTCTTTCTCCCCCCGACTTACTTCTCTTACCTAATTCTTGGCAGGCCCACCCCCTTGTCCTCAGGCTGAGCAGCGGAGACCGCGTCATCCTTCCCCGCTCAGCTGTCTTTGGATACTTGAGTCGTTTCCATATCTATTTTTAATTTCTTATTTTTGGGGCCACACTTGGTGGTGCCCAAGGGCTATTCCTGTGCTCAGAGATCACTCCTGGGTGTGTGTGGGAGAGGTGGGGAGAAGGAGGTGCCAGGGCTCGAACCCTAGACTGCTACCTGCAAGGCACACACTCAACCCATTGAACCATCCCTTTCGCCCTGTTTCCAGATCTCGGTTATTGCAAATATTGCTGCAGTGAACTTAGGAGTGTGTGTATATTTTTGAATTTGTAGTTTTTTTTTCTTTTTAATCCTTCACTTTTTTTTTTTTTTTTTTTTTTGCATTTTGGGCCACACCTGGTGATGCACAAGGGTCATTCCTGGCTTTGCAGGAATTACTCCTGGCAGTGCTCAGGGGGCCATATGGGATGCTGGGGATCGAACCCGGGTTGGCCACGTGCAAGACAAACACCCTACCTGCTGTGCTATCGCTCCAGCCACATCCTTCACTTTTTAACCTTGGAGTTCAACAGCTGGATCTTAAAGCAGTTCTGTTTTTTTTGAGGTTTCCAAAAAGGCTGAGCCAATTTACAACCCACCAGTAGGGACGTGGGCCCCTTTCTCTGGTCTTTTTTGACACGCCCAGATCTGTGAGGTGTATTTCTCCTGCGGAATCTTCCTCCTGGGGCTTCTGGGGGCCACCCATCTTCCTCTTGGCCTCTGGGTGGGAACCCTGACTTCCCCCACGTCCACATTCCTTACCCCTGATCCGACTGATACGTTCAAGTCAGTGGTCTGCAGTCCTGGCCTAGAGGCAGACTCGTCTGGGAAGATCTGAAACATCCCCTTCCCGCGGCCCCACGCCCAGAAACCCCGCGGGAGTTGGGGCGGTGGGCGGTCAGGCAGGGGGAGTCCAGTGCCGAGCCCACGGTTCTCCAACCCAGGTCCGCAGCAAGCACACTCTGCTCCAGGGCTGGCCCGCTGCAAACAGCCCTCCTGACCATGCTTTAAAAAAGTCCAGCTGAATGCCAAGTTGGTGGTCAGAGGCTGCAAAACTCTTTAAAAACAGGCGGCTTGCGGTTGGTTTCGGGGCCCCGGGGTATTTTGCAACAGTGACCACCGCTCCCAGCCCCTCTGCGGTTCCTGGGCCCTCGCGGCCGCCCGGCCCTCCCAGGGGCTTGGGAGGTTGACCAAGGCATGCAAACAGATTGGGCAATGAAGGGCTCCAGACTTTTCGATGGGAGAGTTCTCACCGACGCTTTCCCACTCGGTTCCCAGCAAGGGAGGCTATTTTGATACGCTGAAATGTGGGGGAGGTTCCTAGATGGGCCCTGACCCGGTGGCCACCACTTTTCCAGCTCTTCGCCCCCCCCCCACCCGCACAGGATGGAGGTGGGGAGGGAGGCTGGGAGGTGACATAAAGCGCAGGACTGGAGCCACATCTCTGGGTGCCTGAGCTTGTGTCAGAAGCCAAAGACCCGCCCTCCCGCTTTGCCCCGCCCCTCACGGTGTCCTCCCCCTCGCTTTGCCCCGCCCCTCCATCTTTGCCCCGCCCCTCCAGCTTTGCCCTGCCTCCCGCACTGCCCATCCTTCGCTCTGTGTCTGGCCTGCTCTTTTTTTTTTTAATTAATTAATTAATTAATTAATTTTTTAATTAGTGAATCACCATGATGGTACAGTTACAGATTTATACATTTTTGTGCTTGTGTTTCCCTCATACAATGTTCGAGAACCCATCCCTTCACCAGTGCCCATTCTCCACCACCAATAAACTCAGTATCCCTCCCATCCCTCAATCCCATCTACTCGCACCCCCCTCCCCCCGCCTCTGTGGCAGGGTATTCCCTTTTGTTCTCTCTCTTGTAGCTTGTCTGGTGCAGATTGAAGAGAGTAGGAGTTTGGGTTTGCTTATTATTATTACTATTTTTTTGGTTTTTGGGTCACACCTGGCGATGCACAGGGGTTACTCCTGGCTCTGCACTCAGGAATCACCCCGGGCGGTGCTCAGGGGACCATATGGGATGCTGGGATTTGAACCCGGGTCGGCCGCGTGCAAGGCAAACGCCCTACCCGCTATGCTATCACTCCAGCGCCTGGGTTTGCTTATTTAATTTTACTAATTTTATTTTATTTTTTGCTTTTTGGATCACACCTGGCGATGCACAAGGGTTGCTCCTGACTTTGCACTCAGGAATTAACTACTGGCTGTGCTCAGGGACCATATGGGATGCTGGGAATGGAACCTGTGTTAACTGCGTGCAAGGCAAACGCCCTACCCACTGTGTTCCAGCCCCTGCTTATTTATTTTTGCACTGCACAGAGAAACCTGGTTGAGACGGTGAAGACCCGAACTCGCTCTGCTTGTTAGCCCCATGGCTGGTCTCCAGCCGCCATCCTTTGTAGTGGAAGGTGCAGCTTCTTTTTAAATAAGATTCTTCTTCAAAGGACTGAAATGCCTCTCATTTATTCATTTTTGTAAGAACTTCCATTAATTTATTTTGTGTGTGAGTGTACATGTGTGGTGCTTGGGGTCAGTCCCAGAGCCTCATACATACCAGACTTGATGGTCGCTACCTTTCCAGCCATCTCTCTGGCCCCCAGAAGAGCCTTTTAAAGAAAAAAGAATCGCATGAAGGCTAGGCACTTAATTACACATTAGCTGAATGAAGACTATGATAACCAATGTGAGACAAACTGAATAACGGAATGAATCACTGTCACTGTCATCCTCATCGATTTGCTCGAGCGGGCACCAGTAACATCTCTCATTGAGAGACTTATTGTTACTGTTTTTGGCATACGCGTATTTGGCAATACGCACGGGTAGCTTGCCAGGCTGCCGTGCGGGCTCGATATTCTCGGTAGCTTGCCGGGCTCTCCGAGAGGGGGGGAGGAATCGAACACGGGTTGGTCAAGTGAAAGGCGAAAGCCCAACCCCTGTGCTATCGCTCCAGCCAACGGGATGAATAAACGATGAATAAACGAGTAAATGATTAAGGTTCGGGGGCAGGGCTGGGGCTGGCTCTTCTAGCCCATGTTCTCCCTTGAACACGTCTCTCACTTTTGTTCCTCTCCTTGCCTATTTCGGCTCTGGAGAAGCTCATGTTCTCTCTCAAATGTGTACTTCTGTCTCCCCTCACATCTTTCTAAATAAGTTTCAATAAAATCTCCCTTACTTCATCAAAAATAAGCTAGTTGGGTGCTGGGATGGTTGCTCAGTGTTACAGCACCTGTGTGGGATGGGGAAGACCTGGGTTCATTCCACAGGGCGACCTCTCTTCTTCTGCCCTGCTCCCCTAGATCTCGTGGCCAGAGTCCAGAGACGATAGTTAGGCAAAACAGCCATTACCCCCCTCCCCCCCCCACGAGCAACTGAGTTCTCTTTCCACACACACGGTCAGCAGTGAGACCACTGGTTGGTGACCAATGGAAGGGGCAGATTCTAATCTATTCCCCTGGCAGTGCCCGTTCCTTTAACTCCCAGAGACTCCCTGTGGGCGGCTGCTCCGAGCAGCAAGGTCTGGGCAGGAACTGCCCCACGTAGCGCAGAGGAGGCTTTGGCCTCGCAGGTGTAGTGGCCTTGATTTGGGCTCCTAGATGCCCCAACTCTGTTCTGGGGTTCCACTGCACCTTCCGCAGGCTTTCACGATGAGGGTCAGTGCTGTGAATTGTGATTATGGAATGCCTGGTCAGATCAGTCCTGAGCAGAGCTTTCTCTTTCTCTCTCTTTTTTTTCCCGATTTTTGGGTCACACCGGGCTATACACAGGGGTCACTCCTGGCTCTGCACTCAGAATTACCCCTGGGAACCATATGGGATGCTGGGAATCGAACCCGGGGGTTGGCTGCGTGCAAGGCAAACACCCTACCCGCTGTGCTATCGCTCCAGCCCCAGAGCTTTCTCTTTCATGGGGGCGGGGGGGGGTCTGAAGGATGCTAGAGTAGCAAGTGGTAAAGGGGACTATCCAAATGAGGAACTCCTCGGTTCACTTCCAGAGATCAGTTACTGGGTGTTTGGGGCTCTGTCTGTCCGTCTGTCTGTCTGTCAAACTGACCTGGGTGTGTGAAGGTAACCTCCTCCAATCTCCTTGGCTGAAAAAGACACAGCTTGATTTTATGTTCCTGCTAAGTGCTCAACCTGGAGAGTTTGAAAATCTATTCACCACCATGGTAGAAAAGAGAAACACGGGATAGAAACAGCCGAAATATGGTGGTGGGAAGGTGTAGGGTAGTGGGACTGGTGTTTGAGTATTAAATGTAATCAAATATTGTGCACTACTTCATAAAATAAAAAAAATAAAGAAAAGAAAAGAAAAGAAAAGAAAAGAAAAGAAAAGAAAAGAAAAGAAAAGAAAGTTCCTTAGGATCTTGCACCAGTTAATTGCTTCTACCTGGACTTGAACCTGGAAGTGACATTGTTTCTTCACTAACATAATGGCCAGAGTTTGTGAGCATTGCAACATTGTGATCCTGTGTGGTACCTGGGAGGCAGGAAACTGTGGACAGTCTTGGTGACAGTTCTGTCCCTAGGTAAGGATTCTCCTTTGCCCAAATCTGTTTATGCTGGAGATGTTGTTCAGATTCGCCCATAACAAACAGTCCAGGGAGAGTGACCCAGTGTGGTACCAAATGATATGCCTAAACTCTGAGTAAGAGATTGGAAATGAATGGTCAAGTCCACCCCTTAGGTCAACTGAGATAGTGGGTGTAAAAGTATTTCTAAGTTGTAAAAGGCTCAAATATGTTCTAATGTGTACAGAGCTATTTAAAAGCTACTTATGATCTGCCTAAAACACCACAGTCATCTCAGAGATTGTGGTGTTTTAAGATCTGATTGGCTTTAAGGCATCTATTAGTCCCATCCTCCTCTCCCCCGCAGATTTTTGTTTTAGAAATCATCCCCTCATAATAAGAGGGCGCAGAGGTGCAGAGAACATTTTTTAAAATCTGAATCAGCTATATAGTCAAAATAGAAATGGAAAAGCTCGTGTTTTCCCCAGTGATGAATTCCCCGGGAATAGAGCCACTGAATTGGACAATAAGGACTTTAAAAATGAATTGCAGTTGAAAGACACACAGTTTCTCCTGTAAACAAATCAAGTCCAGATGGGAATCACAACAAAATGTTCTCTTTGGAGCACATATTTTTCAAAAAACTTCAGTATATGCCGATGTGTCCTGTTTTAGGAAGATGTGCTAAGCCTTAAACTCTCAACACAGAATAGTTAATTGGGAGGTGGCTTTTTCATTTAAAGGAAATTTAAAGGCAGAACTTGCCCCCTTAGAACATTTATATCACATAAAGAATATGTTAGAGAGTTTTAAAGAAGTTCCATAAACTAGATTTCTGTGCAATGCTATAATTTGTATATTTTCTTTATCTGCATTTTATCTCGTGTGTGTGTGTGTGTGTGTGTGTGTGTGTGTGCCACACACCAAACCCAGCGATGCTCAGGGGTTACTCCTGGATCTGTGCTTAGGAATTACTCCTGGCCGTGCTAGGGGACCATATGGATGCTTGGGATAAATCCCGGATTAGTTGCGTGCAAGGAAAATATCCTACCCCCGTACGATCTCTCTAGAAACTTTATCTCTTTTTTTCCCCCATGGCTTCCTCTATATCTGCTTAAATATCTGCTGTATCTGTTCCATTACTATACAGTTAGTGGGCAGGCAATAATAGGTGTGGCTACAATTTCTACCAGTTAATTTATCTTGAGTTTTATGATGAGATGGTTATCATAAGAACTTGAGACACTAATCATGTAAGTGCTATATGAAAATAAAAAATTGAATCTGATTCCTAACGATGCATAATTAAAATAAGTTGTGCATCTCATATCAGATGTTAAACTTTTATATGCAAATTATTTTCCTCAAGAATATATGAAAGTCGCAAAGACAAAAGTTCATACATTTGTAACTGTACATCACAGTGATTCTCTAATAAAATATTTTTTTTAAAAAAAGAATATATGGAAGTTATTGAAACCCTGTGGATTCCTCCTCCAGCCAGACTGGATTAGTCACAGATTAGATACGATTCGATTCCACTAACTTTAGAAAATCCTAGAGAGAGCACATTTCTCTGAGAGATTTGCCTGTATCTCAGCCTGAGGTGTGTACTTTCTCCCTCCTCTCTGAAAAGAACACTCTTTTATTTCACTGAATAATAGGAAAACATTTTATAATAAGAAATGAAGAACAATCTAGAGAGGCATCACCAGAGCATACTTTGCAGTTCTTTGAATGGAGGACAAAATCACCATAGAAATTTATCATTGAATTGACCCCTCTGATTTGACAGTGTGACCGTCATAAGAATGCAATTCCAATGACTTTCTTTTTTCCCCTTTATTTTTATTACTATTATTATTATTATTATTATTTTCTTTTGCTTTTTGGGTCACATCTGGCAATGCACAGGGGTTCCTCCTGGCTCTGCACTCAGGAATCACCCCTGGCGGTGCTCAGAGGACCATATGGGATGCTGGGAATCGACTCGGGTCGGCCGCGTGCAAGGCAACTGCCCTACCCGTTGTACTATTGCTCCAGCCCTCTTTATTCCCCTTTAAAAGAAAATTTTAGTCTGAGAACAATATTTCAGAAGGCATAATGTGCAAAACTGGCCCGAGCCGTTGTGGGGAGAGCCTTCCCTGATGGTGCTGGGGGACTTGGTGGGACCAGGGGCCTAACCCTGGCCTCCTGCATGCAAAACATGTGTTCCAGCCCTTTGAGCCACCCAATATATTTTGAACACCCACAGGGGAAGTCTTTCTTCTCTTTTCTTTGGAGGAGTCCAGCGGGGCTGGTGCTTCAATGCAAGGGTCTGAGGACAAGGGGCTGCTCAAACCCTACAGTGCTGGGGGACTCCAGAGCTGGATGTGGTGATGCTCGGGGGACCATGTGGATCACACTCAGGTCAGGCACACACTAGGCATGTTTCTAACCACTGAGCCATCTCCTGGCCCCTGGAGAAAGCCTTTCCTCACTCAGATGCCCGCCCATAAGTCAAGGTCTCATGGTTTACATTTGGGATGAACACGTTCTTTTGATAAAAAAAAGAAAGCATGAATCTGACTAACATGAGATAGATTTAATCCTGGGAAAAGGAAGGATTTGTTTTGAAAGAAGAAAGAAGAGACAGGAAGGTTGTTAAAACTTTAGCCTGATTGGGTCACAAGTGGAAATCAGGTGTGACAAGCGGAAGGTTCGTGAGTGTGTGGAGGGAAATGTAGAAATTGAACAAATCTTTGATATTCTTTGACTCAGGGGAGAAAGACCAAACTGTGTAGATTTCTGAAAGGGGGCAGCTTAGCGGATGAAGATATTGGAATGATGGAGAGGAAGGGCATTGGAGAGAATCTGGAATCTAATTCGTTCTGCCATGAATATTTTTTTGACAAGTTCTTTTCCTGGAATCTAAAGGAAATAGCTGTGTTCCTCAGCTCCTCTGCACTGGCAAAATGAGTTCACCTCCACCCCGCAAAGAAGCCTCATTTTCCTGGCTGGTTTGGGCTGTGTCTGAGAAGATTCCAGCTCTCTAAAAAGTGCTCAGGAAGTATATGTGGCTACTGAGAAGTCCCTGCTGTAACCTCGTTCATCAAAGAGGCTCTCCTGGCCCAGCATGCATTCTTGTCTCCCATCAGGGAGACCCTGGGTTTGGATCCTGGCATCCTGTGGGCACACATGCACACACACACACACACACACACACACAGAGGCTCTCGTAGCTATTTGTCCAAATGTGTTTGCTGATGAGCAGGTGCTCCACACACGCGGGTTTGCACCATCTCCCCAGCTCTTAGGGAGATGGTGAAGTAAAGCTCGCCTGACTTCTCAGGACAGAAATAAGGGCCTGGAGAAGCCTGGCGGGGCAGGGAGAAGAGCACCTGAAAGGAATTCTGGTCCACCTCAAGCAACCGTGAGACTTGGTGGGGTTTTTTTGTTCATTCTGTTTGGGGGTCATACCCGGCAATGCTTAGGGGTTGGCCCTGGCTCTCCACTCATGAATTACTCCTGGCGGTGCTTAGGGGACTTTTGGGGTGCCGGGATTGAACCCTGGTCGGCCAAGTGCAAGGCAAGCCCTGCCAGCCGTTCTCCTTCCCCAAGGTTCTGCTTTCTCATCTGCAAGGAGAGAGAGAGAGAGAGAGAGAGAGAGAGAGAGAGAGAGAGAGAGAGAGAGAGAGAGAGCGCTGAATTCCACCCTCAGGCCCTCCTGGAGGCTCTCTCTGACAGTCACTCAGCAAATGAGTCCTGAGGCTGGAAGGCTGCAGGGGGAGGGGTGGAGCTGCTCGAGGGAGGAAGGCAAGGTGAGGAGCGCACGCGCACGGGAAATAGCTCAATCGGAGCATCCAGACGGCAGGCACTGCTTTTCATGTGCAGGGCCGTAAATCCTTTTTATGAGCATCCACTGCAGTGGGTGGTCCTTGACTGGTTTATTTGATTGGTTTATCAAAGTCCTCCATCAAGTCTGCTGCCACCCTGGAGGTCCCAGAACGCTGGGGCCAAGTTTGTTGGTTTTCAAGCTAATGAAATGTGCCTCATATTCCAGTTTAATAGGAGGGATCCTGAGGTTTCTACTGTGAGTTAGATCATACTTTCTGGGCCCAACATGTTCATCTTGAGGGACCCTCTATAGAAAATGAACCAAACGACAAAAGTCATCTAATTGTAAGTTGCCACTGACTTCTATTTTTGACACCTGAGTGTGACTGTCACTCCTTCAGACCAGGCTCTGCTGGTGCCATTGCTATGAGGCACTAGTTCTTCCCAGCCCCACTAAGGAAGGGAACATGCGTGGGAGAAGAAAGACACACATAGGCAAGGTGGGGTGGCCAGCAAGATTGTAATTTAGTGGGGAAGGGAAGTCTTCTGATGTAGAGAGCTGATGGATGGAAACAACAGGGATCCGGGGAAGGAAGGAGGAACCAGTACCGGGTTGGCTGTGTGACTCTGGGGACACCCCCATGGCCCCTCAGATGGTCTTCTGGGGTCTCATGACTCATGCTTCCCGTCAGTATTATAATCCTGCATCTTGCAAGGTGCCGGGTTTAGCCCGGGGGATGACGTACTCCTGTGTGGAGTCAACATTCTGGAAAGGAAGGAAGACCATTAGCAATGTGCCAATCCGACACAGGGCGTGGTCCTCTACAGAGCTAAGCTGGAAAGAGCGTTTGATCATTTCTGAGTCAAAAAATTATTAAGCGTACCATCTTTCCTCTGAGCCATGAGCAAACTTCCTGCCAGATTTCTCAACGGCTGATCACTGGCAAAGGAAAGAAATCCAAGACCTTCTCGGATGACAATTTCTCATGGCGCCAGTGCCCACCTAAGGGTTGAGCCCCGCAGGTGATGTTCTGGATTATTCCAGGAAGAGGAGTGGTCTCAGTACACAACACAGAGGAAGGAGGCCTGGACCCCCGAGCCTCATGTTCACCCAGTACTGATCTGGTCCCCATCATGCATACATCTGTGTCTTTGTGTGTTTCCAAGCCAGCAGGGCTGTCTGCCAGCCACCCCTGGTTCTAGCTGAGCCCTTTGATCTTTGTCTAAGCGGGATAAACTCTGCGGGACCCGAGGGGCGTGTGGAGGGTGATGGATGGAGCCAGCTCCAGGGCAGAAGCGAGGCGCAGACCTAGAGGGGCCACCGGAACTCAGAAACTGATGGGGACCACAGCTACCGGAAACACCCCCACACCTGCCTAACTAATGGGTCCTGGACAGCTGTTTGCTTCAGGGAGTGTCTCCTGCAGGGGCTCTAATCCATGGTAGGGCGGGATCGAAGAAAAGGTGGGGCTCGCCTTAGTGCCCTGGTCTGTTGGAGTCTGCATGGCGCATAGCCCTCCTGTATGAAGGCTGTCTGTCTGTCCGCCCTGCCTGGCCGGAGCTCGGTGGCAAAGGCATCACAGGTGAAGCCTGGCGGCCCCCCGGGGGAGGAGGGCTTGGCCTCCCTCCTGGGTGAAGATAGACGAGCATTTACCTGCAGGTGAAGGGGGGTACCATATGCAGTTAATGCTACATCCTCCTCAGCGCCATCACTGTCTCGGGCTGCAAGCCAAAAGGGGGGCTGGGTTAGTGTCAGGTTCTCTCCCAGAACAGGGGCTGAGGCCTAGGAGCGGGGCGCCTGCCCCTTGAAGAAGGGATTTTTCTCCGTTTCTATTTAATTCCAGAGTGAGGGTTTCAAGAACGTCCATGAGGAAGGCTGTGCACGGACAGGGAATTGTCCCTGCAAGTGAAAAGCAGCCGCCCCTCCCCTGTTGGGGGGTTGTCAAGAGGTGCTTGGGGAGTCAAGAGGTCACTCCCAGTGACTGAGGTCAGTGAGGACATGTGGCTCCCTGCCGAGCGGGATTAGGGGCCAGCAGGACCCTCCACAGCAGAGTGGATGACCCTGAGCCCGGGATCATCACTTATTATGTTCTGTGTTTCGGGGCCACACCCAGCAGTGCTTACTTCCGGCTATGGGCCCAGGGGTCCTTCCTGGCTGGCCTCAGATCTTCCCCCACGAAAGCCAAGGCCTTAGCTAGATCCTCTCTCAAGTCCCGCGAGACAGGTGACTCTACAGGCAATTCTACTTCAAACTGGGCCTAGTAACACGGGCCACTGTTCACACCCCAGAGCGGCCACAACACGTGGCCCTGGGTTCCACGTCTGGCCCCTCCAGGGGGCCGTAACTCTGGGGGCCAGGCCCGCGTCTGGCTGCACGGCCGAACTCTCACTTGATGTGCCAATGTGGCGGGTCCTTCTCGTGCCCGCGTGGCGCCTGCTACACAGGGTGTGTGGCCCTGGGGCAGAGAGGCTGGCTTGCCTCTCACTGTTGGCCCGTGCCCAGGGCCAGCGACAGCCTTTGCCCCTTGGTCAGAGGGAATCTGCAGCGACGGCCCTGAACTTGCTCCCTAGAGGCGTTTGATACGACACCGACGGCCGTGGATACACTCACACTCGCGTGTGTGTTTCTTGGGCAGGAGCCCTGACTAGCTTATCGGTACTGGGGGTGTTGCTAGAGGTTGCTAATGATGGGCATCCCAGCATCTTCCTCCTCCTGGCACTTCTTTCGTTTTCCCGGGAGGTCCATGTTCTGGTTCGGTCGGTGCTCAGAGCTCACTCCTGGCAGTGCTCGGAGGACCATCTGCGGTGCCGGAGATCAAACCAGGTCTGGCTGTGTGCAAGGCAAGCACCTCACCCCTGTACTAACTGTCCAGCCCCTGGTGCTGAATTTTGTTTTATTAAACAGTGGTTCTTTTTTTTTTTTTCTTTTTGGGTCACACCCGGTGATGCTCAGGGGTTACTCCTGACTTTACACTCAGGAATTACTCCTGGCAGTGCTCGAGGGACCATGTGGGATGCTGGGAATTGAACCCGGGTCAGCTGCGTGAAGGCAAACACCCTCCCCGCTGTGCTATTGCTCCAGCCCCTGCACTGTGGTTCTTGCAGGTCTAGATGCTATCTTGGCAATACTTGGCTGGACAGGCCTGGTGGCCGTGCTTGGGAGCTAGCAAGGCCACACCCAGTGGTGTAGAAGGGGCCATGCAGAGCTGGGGGCCTAACTTGGGGGATGCCAGGTGCATCCACCTCTCTTCGAACTCCCCACCCTACCCCCACCCCCCCTGTATGTGGACAGTTCTTCAAACTACTCTGTCCTGTGAAGAAAGAAACGCCCTTCTTTCCTGCAGGGCAGGATGAACTGGATCCTGGGTTCAACTCTGTGACTGTGGCAGAAAAAAATTCCTCCCCCACCCCACGATTCAGTCAATCTCCTCATGGGGTCAGAGCATCAACGAGAGAGCTCCGGTCCTCGTCCTCCAGCTCCAGTTCTGGCTCCCCCAGTCCCCTGAGGCCGCCTATCTGTCTTTCCTCCCTCCACCTTCCCCCGAGGTGACTGAGTGAAGTGGGTGGCATCTCCCTGTCCACGCAGTAGAGACATGACAGCCACCATTCCCGGATGAGGGGTGTCTCCTCCCGGGCCTGCAGGCACTGGGTTTGGCCTCGGGGATGGTAGAAGCCCATTTCAGAGCCCAGACTCAGGAGGTCAGCTGCTGCCCTCTCTCTTCACCCACGCGGCCCGGGATGTTCCCTGAATCTCCGCAATTCACAGTCACGGTGGCTTTTACGTGTCCTCAGACCGGGCAGATCCAGGCCAGTCTGTCTGCCCCTTCCCTGCTCTATGCCAGGGTCTCCCCGTGACCCGGCACTGGATACTTCGGAAGGGGAAGGTCCAGCGGGTGGCCACCAGACTCTCCTGCATGCAAAACATGTGCTCCAGAACCAGCCAAATTTATGCCAGCTGGAGCCATTGACACCGGTTTCTCCTGGTAAGGGTGGTGGTGGTGGGGGATGTCTTGGGGGGCAAATATTGAGATAGTCCCCCAAAGGCTCTGATCAGCACACGCTGGGAACTGCTCTAGGGAAAATAAGGAAGATGTATAGACACACTTCCCTCTTGCTTTCACTCAGCTGAGAGTTGTTGACACATTTCCCCGTTCCCGAGGTGCCCGGCCTTTCTGGGAATGCTTCTTGGACACCTATCGTAGTAGGTTTGCTATCCCAATACTGCAGAGAAAAATGTCCCCAATAACGGGAGGCTTATTGGAATTCCAGCTCAAATGGCTCATGCTTTTGGCAAACTGGATTGAATGGTAGTCTCGACACAGACAAAGGAGGTAATAACTAGGCTAGGAGCGTTTCCTTCATCACAAAAGGTTCCGGCTGGTAGACAGTCTACCGTATTTATGACCTCCGTAAGTTATAGCATATTACAAATTCTCAGGTGAAAAGAGCAGCGGGTGTCTGGACACTGTAGTCATGTGTCAAGTTTTAGGAACGCATTCGTGACCCAGGGCAAAGGGAATTTGTGCCCGGTGGTTTGGGATCAGGGAGTCACTGGCCTGATTGAATTTCTACCCTCCATCCAGATGTTTTCATGTCTGGGAATTAAATCCATAAACCACTTCAGAGAGATAAAGCCTAATCTTGTTTTGAATGACTTCCAGGGAAAACGGAGCCCTTAATCCTCTTTGCGGGTCATTTTCCTGTCTGTCAACTCTTATTTTCATACTTAATATGAATCCTTCTTGCTCCTGGTTGAGTCCAGTTTTATCCCCGGCCTTTCGCTGGAGACAGTACTTGATGGGACCGTCGCTTCTTGGGGGGAGATCTTCACACGGGTGGCACTCGCTGCTAATTCCCTCTGGTCCTTTTCTTTCCACTGAATAATTTTGGTCCCACAACCCAGCAAATCAAAGCAACAAATGGTGTGAGCAGAGTCACAGTCCTCAGTAGTCTCGTGTGCCTGCGTCATGGAATCCAGCCGACTGTGGGGGTTGCAGACAAAATTTGGGCAGTGAGGGGCCAGAGAGAGAGTAAGCAGGTAGGGGCTTTGCCGTGCATACGGCTGACCAGGTCGCACCCTCAGCATCCCACATGGTCCCTGAGTAGCGCCTGGAGTAATTCCTGAGTGCAGAGCCGGGAGTAACTCCTGAGCATTGTGGGGTGTGGCCACCCCCCCCCCAAAAAAAAAAGAAGAAGAAGAAAGAAAATTTGGGGAATGAGAACAGTGGGTGATACCGCCCCCTTCCCGGGAGTGTTAGAATTATCCAGGGGAAAGAAGAAGGCTCTGGTGTAACTAGTTGGCTTAAAGAAGGCGGATCTCGAAGGGCACAGAGACCGTCTTTGTTTTCCCTGAAAAGGGAGCCAGACACGGAATAAGTTTAGGCACCTTGGGCTGGAAAGGCTCGAACTTGAGAGCTCTACCTTAGTTGCGTGCCCCGCTCCTGTCCTGTCTGGTGCTCTGGCCCCTCCATCCTGGTGGCTGTCCACCGTGAGCCCCCACTTTTCATTTTCGAATCTGGGCACTGGATCGGAATCCCAACACTGGACTCCCTGGGACCCAGCCAGCCGTGTCGTGACCTACCACATCTGTTTCACAGCATACGCATACACACACACACACACACACACACACACACACACACACACACACACACACCAGTTAAGTTGCTGCCTGGAGATGGTGCCTGGGTGGCTTTTCCTGTGTACCTAGTTGATACGTTGCTCCCGGCTGAGTGCAACCCTATGCATCCTATTGAGTCTTAATCGGGCTTTTAATTTTTGATAGGTGTATTCTTTCCAGGTCTCCTAAATTCTGATATCTAAGGATTATCCTTTAAGCTTAAATTCTAATTATTCTGTTCTGTTTTGAAGTGCTGTGCTTTTTGTTGGGGCACGGGGGCTGGGTCACACGTGGCTCAGGACTTGCTCTTGGCTCTGAGCTTAAGGGTCACTCCTGGGGCTGATGGAAGGACAATATGTGAGACTAGGATCAAACAGAGATCAGCGGCATGCAGGACAAGTGTCTCAACCCCTATATAATCACTTCAGACCCTGGGATGCCATAAGTATTTTTTTTTTCTTTTTTGGCTTTTTGGGTCACAGCCAGCAATGCACAGGGGTTATTCCTGGCTTTGCACTCAGGAATTACTCCAGGCAGTGCTCAGGGGACCATACGGGATGCTGGGAATTGAACCTGGGTCAGCCGCATGCAAGGCAAATGCCCTCCCTGCTGTACTATGGCTCCAGCCCACTATTAAGTTTTTAAGCTTAAGTTTCTGACTGTTCTGCCCAGTTTTGGAGAGCAATCTACAGGTTCCTTGCTACGCCATTGTTTTTCTCTGCTTTAATATCAAGCTACAGCCAGTATCACTGGTAGACTATCTGCCCCCTAACAGTGGATTTTCAAATCCTTCTGGGATAATAAGGGAATTCTATGCTTTTGCAAGTTCTAGAGCTTCAACCTGAAATACTCCCTAGAATACTTCCAATACTTGCTTACATGGGTGTTATGAGATATTGATCATAGCAAGTCCCCAGAATTTCAAATTATAGCCCTTCCACTTTACCTTTCTTTGCTTCTTGAAAACATAAAACAACACCTAAAAATTTTACTCTTTTGATGAGAATGATGACAAGTACTTTCTGAGAAAGATGGACTCTAATTCTACCACCAACCTCAGTGATCTGATTATATATCATCAACAAGCAGTGAAAAATGTATAGGAAGGATGTATATAATCAACTTCCTCTTCCTTGGCCAGCTGAACTGAAAAGAACTAATGGCAGTACGATGCCGAACAGGAATCTGAATGTGTAATTAGTCAGAGATTAGAGTTCCAAAAAAGTCGATGTCACTTAAAAGGAAGCTTCTATTAATTTTTTTTTTGAGCCCGGTGAACATTATGTGGGCTATACAGTGTAAAAAATTACATCCTCCTCACATATTATAAGTAAATTGTGAGAAATCAGATGCCTCTGAAGGCATCAAAATTGGAGCAAAAATATGATAATGAATTATGAATAATTGGCCAGATGTCTCAGAAACAAATTCATGAGCTTTGCAATGCCTCCTGGTCACTGAAACTAACCTTTCTCCCAGGTTGCTGGGGTCCGAGTATCCTCACTGTCGTGGATAACGACAATATTTTGCTTTCACTGTGGGGTCAGGAGCCTGACGCTTAGAAAAGGAAACATTTGTGACCCAGAAATGTTTAGTGTGACAATTATGTCAGCTAGTTGCTTTATTTTCATTAATGAGCCCACATCTGAGTCTTCCCTCAGAACTCTGAGTTAATGATATTCCTGTCCCTTTGTGGCAACCTGGAAAGGTTTCAAGCAGTGACTGGTCTGAAAAGCAGAAATCAGACATTATTGGGCTTTGGGACTCTAATGAGAGGCAGAAGCCTATGAATCAGCTGAAGGTGCTATTTCGGTCAATTAGCTTTGAGGGCTAAATTTGAACTATGGCCTTCTCTGCTTGGCACCCTTGCCCGATGCACTCGAGGGCCCAAACATCTGGACTAAGCCTTCTCCTGGCCTGAGGTGGGGCTAGTGCATTCATCTGGGAGGCGGGGGCTGGGGGCGGTTCCCTCACTCTATGTGACCATTTATAGCGACATACTCGGTGTTTGGAACTTTGATTCATTGAGGACAGTCTCTGCCCATAAATTGTTGGTTTCACTGGAGTCTGGGTGTCTCTCTCTACGCTCTAAATGTCCAGCCATCCACTTGCCCCCCTTTTTGCTCGATCTTAAACCATCCAGTCTCTCTCCTTTTTTCCTGCTCCCCTTCCCCCAGGAGAGATAGCCCCCCCCCCCGCTCCCCAAGCTCCCCGTCCCCAAGGAAATGTACCTCGAGAGAGTTCCTGGGTCTCGGCCCGGAAGCTGCGCTGGTAGGTGGGGATGGAGCAGGCGTTGCTTTGGACCGGGCACTCCTGCTTGCTGCTCCGGTAGAGGATGCAGAGCTCAGGGATGATGTAGAGTAGCAGGAAAACCCAGGCGTTGGTGACCAGGCCAATGCAGATGACGGGGTCGTCCCATTGCGGCTGCCGCTGGAGCTGCGGGTTTCCGCGCATGAGCATGGAGATCCACACGGCCCAGATGATGATGGACACCAGCACGGTGATGAAGATGAGCCTGCCGTGGCGTTTCCAGTTCTCGCAGGGGCCGCAGAAGCTGGCCTTGGAGATGAAGAACGTGAGGGCCATCAGGAAGAGGACGTAGACCAGGAGGACCACGAAGTCCACGTTGAGCTGGTAGGGGCTCAGGTGCATGAACATGTTGCACCGCGTCATCATGAGCGTCACGTACTCGATGGCGATGATGGTCTGCAGCAGGCTGGCGCCGATGGCGATGCACAGGATCGTGGTCCAGCAGAAGGAGACGCGGCCGCGGACCAGCTTCACGAGGTTGGACGCGTGGGCCAAGAGGCACGAGAAGCAGAGAGCGAAGAGCACCCCGAAGAGGAAGAAACGGACGGGGGCAGTTTGCTGGTTGAACTGGACAATGAAGGCAAAGGCCAGGCAGAAGAGGCCCAGCACGCCCAGGAGGAAGAGGAACTGGGTGGGGAGGACGTTCCACTGGCTGCAGTCTTGAACCCTCCGCATGAGGAAGAGATAGGCCAAGAGCAGCAGGATGGTGACCACAATGCCAATGGCGGCCAGGGCCTCGAGGATGATGGCCCAGGGCCCCTCGTTGTCACAAACAAAATAATAGTCCCCAGGGGACTTGATGCAGTCGTCTTCGTACATGGCGGCTTGGAGGTGGCCCTCACAAGGATGGTCCTCTGTTCCCCTGTAGGAGGAAGGTGAGGCACCTTAGACTTGGCCCACAAGAACACCTGCTGGAAAGCCCAGCGTGTGGCACCCCCAGTTCCTCTAGCAGCATGTTTCCTCCTGCCCTCCCCGCTCCCAGCCAGGCGCTAGTTCATTTCCAGCCGCCTCCCGGAGTCTAAGCCACTTATTTTTTCATAAAAGTGGCGTATGATTCAGGTAATCTCAGGCTCCGAACAGGGTCCTCACGCTATGGTTTTTTTCAAGACCCTGAAGTTCTGCTCAAAGATTTCCTCCGGTAGTTTAGTGGCTGCTCCTTCCTTTCGCTCAAGCAAAACTAATGGAACTTGTTATTATTAAGTACCTACTACCTGTTCATTAAAGATTTATGCAAAATGATCTTTCTTTTAGCTCACGTTAATATAATGCAGCCTGTTATTAAATACCTACTATCTCTTCATCAAAGACTTACACAAAATGGTCCCTGGCTTCAGATGACTTTTTTGGAACCAAAATCTATGTCTTGACATAAATTGCTAGGGTAAGGGAAAAAAAAAAAACCAAACCAAGAAGAACTCCACCTACTCCTTTGGCAAGAAGCCCTAGCAAGTGCATTGGCCAGCTCTCAGTTGTCCCCAAGCCAGGTTCCAGCTCGGAGCCCGACCCCTCCAGTCCCACTCACCTGCTCTGTGTCCACACCGACAGCTGAGACTGCAGTGGCTGTGAGGTTGTAGCAGCCAGTGAGTAAGAAGGAGACAAACTCAGCTTCTTTAATGTCTCCCCAAATGGGCGGAAGGTCTGGGAGCCCTCACTGGGCTCTGTGGCACCAATAAAAAGAACCGGAAGGTCAGGGGGACACACCTATTGCAGGCCTTCTGCAAGGCTGCGGGTGAGCTCAATGCCCGGAGGCACACTGGCCTTGAGGGGGCAGGGGTGGCACTCTGGGGAGCTGCTTCCTTCCCCTGTGCCTGGGGGAGTCGGGGGCACTTCTTTCTTCTTTTGACCTTCTCCCTGAACAGCAGCCTCCATGGTCCCCTGCCCCAGTTCCCCCCCTCTTGATGCCCTAAAGAGCTCATCAGAAGGAAGAGTTTCCCAGGGCCATGAGGAAGAGCTACTTGTTAAAGGGCTAGGCACCCAGAGATGTGCAAACTGGGGGCGTCTGTCACCTTGAGGGGTGGGGTGGGGGCTACTCTCTTTTCTTTCTGAGAATCCCACCTCCAAATCCCACCTCCGATAAATTCCCAACTACCTTGTCCCTCCTTGTCCCTCACCAGAACCAACATGCTCTGAATATCACTCTGTGGGAATGTCCCAGAACCCCAGCAAGAAGAACACACCATGGAGAGCCCCTGTGGCCATAACCTTCCCTTCTCCTGCAGGGCACCTTGTACAACGACCATCCACACTGACAGTTGCCCCCCGCCCCACTCCCCCACCATATACTCCTCAAGTAATTCATTGGTTCTTTTCCTGAATGTCTGCATTTGATGGGACTCTGAATTCCCCCCTCCACACCCACTAGCCTGGTTCTGAGCCTCTAATCTGGTCCTGCTGTGCTGTTGGTTTACTCCAGGCACCCTGCCCTGAGCTCCAGAGGGTGTGCCTTATCCCCACCCCCTGCCTCACACAGAAACAGGTGCCCCCTTCCTTCCCTGGCCCCTGCTTGCCTCGCTTATTGCCCCTCTGAGCTGCCCTCCCCATGGCTCCTGTTTCCTACCCAGATCCTTCCTCTCCATCTCTGGGAGCACCCCTGATTTCCCAGGTGCCCCTCACACCACCCCCTGCCCTGCAATCACCTCCCACCGTGGACACTACCCCATGAAGCAAGGACAGGGTGCAGGGGAGAAGTTAGGAAAGACAGACTTCCTGTCCACCTGGTATTCAGTTCATTCATAAACAGAACACACAGTGACTGCCTGTCAGGGTCATCAGAAATGGGTTCCCTCTGCCCTCGTCTCGCCACCCTGGCTGACCTCGGAGCGCCTTGGTGGTCGGGTCCCACATTTTATGCCCCCCACACCGTGGCTCTGAGTGAACATGTCCCGGATGAAGGACGGGCTGATGAGTTGAACAATTCTCCTGACGGGATGACAGGCACCATGGCTCCCCACAGATGCAATTAGTTATTTATCTGGGGCCCTTCCTCGCAGTGCTCAGGGACCTCGTGGTGCTGGGGGTTTCCCTCTGACAAAGCCTGTGCCCCAGCCTTCTGAGACATCTCCCTGGCACCCAGATGTGTTTTGTTTTTTTCATCATCATCACTGTCATCACTGTCATCCCGTTGCTCATCGATTTGTTCGAGCGGGCACCAGTAACGTCTATGATTGTGAGACTTATTGTCAATGTTTTTGGCATATCCAATACACCACAGGGAGCTTGCCAGGCTCTGCCATGTGGGCAAGATACTCTCGGTAGCTTGCCGGGCTCTCCGAGAGGGATGGAGGAATCGAACCCAGGTCGGCCGTGTGAAAGGCAAATGCCCTACCTGCTGTGCTATTGCTCCAGCCCCTAATAAATAAAACTTACAAATCAGTCAAACTCTTACCAAACCCCGACCCAGTCCAAAGAGCATTCTCTTTCGAGCAGCCTTCACTTTAATTAATTAATTTATTTTTTATGCTTAAAAATTTTTTTTTTATTGAATCACCATGAGATACAGTTACAAAGCTTTCATGTTTGAGATTCAGCCATACCATGATCAAACACCCATCCCTCCACCAGTGCAAATTTTCCACCACCAATGTCCCCAGTATCCCCCATCTCGCCCCTCCCCCTGCCTCTATAGCAGGCAATTTCCCCGATACTCTCTCTCTCCTTTTGGGCATTATATTTTGCTCAGAATTTCCCACCACCATTCAAGCCTGCCTACCAGGGCAGATGTTAGGTCATTTATTTTCCATTGCTCATTTTGTGTATCATGAGAGGTCTTGCAGCTGCTTCATGAGTTTCTGGAATTCTAAGATTGGGTTAGAATTCTCTGGTGGGATCCAGAGACATCTCTGTAGGGAGCTAATCCAGTTTGGGATTCAATTGGGAGTTTCTGGACGCGGGCTGTTGGTGTGCTAAGATCAGCCTTTACTTTTTAAAAAGTTGCCTTGATCTCCTTTGAGAAAAAAACTATTCCAGGGAATAGGG
Source organism: Sorex araneus (assembly GCF_027595985.1). NCBI lineage: Eukaryota > Metazoa > Chordata > Mammalia > Eulipotyphla > Soricidae > Sorex > Sorex araneus. The sequence continues at coordinate 53,704,025 of NC_073311.1, forward strand.
CCCTGGCTCTGGCATGAGGGTGGCGGGGCCTGAGCTGGCAGGGCTCACGTCCCGTTTACACTGGCACCCAGCAGTTTGGGGCTCAGGGCCCCTGCCCAGGAAGTCACTCCAACGACTTCCTGCAGTGAAGCCCCGCGCAGCAGACCCGAGTGAGAGTGAGTGAGGGTCTCCCAGTCCCTACTGGCTCTTTTCTTTCTCTTGCAGGAGAGAGATTCTGGTGACCTCTTTCCCCCTCCTGCACCTCCCCCTGGTTAGTCACAGACACACCTTCCTGTGAGGACCGCTCTGACCTGCTTTGTCTTCTGAGGCTGATTCCTCCTGACCCCAGGCGGCTGAATTAATAGGTTAATGGCCACAAAGCCCTTTGAGCACCTTAGATAAAAGGGCTCATCTCAAGTGTTAATTATTGTTATTTGAAACTGGGCTTGGAGCGTGAACCCGGCTGCTGCTGGGTTTGGAGCTGCCCAGGGCTCCCCTTGGTCGGATTATTTACATCTCGTTCCTTCCCCCTTTCATGTGGCACCAGCATCCTACCCAGTGGCTCGGCTCAAGCCAGGATGAATCAAAGTATATTGATTATAATGAGGATGTTAAAAAAAAACAACGAGATAAAACATGAGAGGCCCAACACGTTCTGCTCACACACTCTTCTTCGGAGGGTTGCCTTCTCCAGGAAGCAGGGCTGGAGGGGACGGGAAGGGTCACCAGGCCAACCCTTTCATGCCTAATGAGTAGGGAGGCAAGTGTGCAGGGGGCCCAGAGTGGGGAAGGGGTGTGGCGGGGAGGGCGGGCCCACAGCAGGGGTGGTCTGACTCCCTGGGCCTTCCTGGTGCCCTTCCCGACTCTTCCCTCTCACCAGGACGTGCCCGTGGAGAGATGAATCCCCAGAGTGGGCGAGGACCAAGAGCAGATGATGGGGCCACCCACCTCAGCTCCCCCACAAGGGCAGGCTGCGTGGGCCGGCTGAGGTTGGCAGCTCCCTGGGGTGGCTGTCTGGGATGCGGGCAGGCGGGAGGGGCCCAGGCTCTCCATGGAACGCTCTGAGGTCGCCTCCCTCTGCCACCAGCTCCAGAGTTTTATCTTGGAATGTGTGTTTTGGACGTGAGTTCCGGGGAGGCGGGTGGAAAAGGCGCTGGGGGCTGACTAATGGGGATCCAGCCCCCAAGGGGCTCCCAGAGCCACTCGTGGGTCCCCTGGTGCCTCCTTTTCTGCACCTGCCAAGATAGGTTTGTGCTGTGCCTAGGGTCCCTGCCCATCACCAGCTGGGATGTAGGTGCAGGGAAAGCAGGGACTGACCCATGTCCAGGCAGCGGCCCCACTCGAGGTGACGTTGGTATAAGACCGTTCGTGAGTGAGGAACATCAGAACTGGTCCAAAGGAGGGCCTTTTAATTCTCGTGGCCAGGGAACACGAGAGTTCTGTGTATTTTTGTTGTTGTTGTTGTTGTTATTTGGGTCACACTCGGCGATGCACAGGGGTTACTCCTGGCTCTGCACTCAGGAATTACTCCTGGCAGTGCTCAGGGGACCATATGGGATGCTGGGAATTGAACCTGGGTCGGCCACGTGCAAGGCAAATGCCCAATCTGCTGTGCTATGGCTCCAGCCTCCGAACCCGGGTTCTCTGAATGGCGAGTTCTCCCTACCAGCTCCTGTCTGGCTTACCCAGTGGGGGGCTCCTGTCGGACCGGGAGACAGCAGAGGGGAGAGAACATTAGGACAGTGGTGGAGGGGAGAGGGGGTGTTGGAAGGTGGTGAGGTCTCCTGCATGAAACCCCGACGGTGATGGTACTGTGAACCACAGTGCCAATAAATCATGTATTTGCAGGAGAGCCCTAGAGACAGGCCAGGAGGTGGGAGGGAGACTGCGGGCGCTGGGGGAGGGATGAGCGCTAGAACACTGCACTTTGCAACCCAATCATAGGTGACTTTGTAATTCACAGGGACTTAAATAGACATTTATTTTTAATTTCTAGTCATTTACTTTGGTGTTTTAGACCACACCCAGTGATGCTCAAGCGTTACTCCTGGCTCTGTGCTCAGGAGTTACTCCCAAATCAGGGGACCATATGGGGTGCTGGGGATCAAACCCAGGTGGGCCGTGTGCAAGGCCAATGCTCTACCCACAGTACTATCTCTCTTGCTCTGCTAAACATTTTTCAAAGGTGGTCTCTGGTGTCTGGGTATAGCTTTACACCCCTTCAAAATGTGTGTTACTGTATTGTGCTCTCCCCGCAATCCTGAGCCCTCCCCACGGCATCCATGAAGCCTTGCTCCCTCTTTGGTCATTTGCCCCCTCCCTGCCCCGCCCCCCTCCCCACACACTCTTGGGCTATGTCAGCTCTGCTGTCTGGGTTGGTTTCGGGTTGGTTGTGTCTGTTCCCCTGACTGTGTTTATCACCCACAGATGAGTGAAAATCTCTTTCCTTCACTTATTTCCCAGTCTGTCATGGCAAACTGCACACGGTCGCAGAAGCCCACTGTGGCCTTGAAGCGCCGTCCCTGAGTGGCCTTGTCTGCGGCCGGGCACCTGCCGGTTTGCTCAGTCAGCTGCCGGAAACAGTGCCGCGATGCATCGGGGAGCGCACAGGACTTTGCAAGTTAGCCTTGGTGTTCTTTAGCTAGATACCGGGGCGGAGAACTGCGGAAGCCTTGGACAGGTCTATGATTTGGGCATTTGGGTTTGAAGTCTCCGTTGACTGTTTTCCCACAGAGGCTGGACTGCAGGCATTCTCGTGGCCAGGGAACACGGGTTCTCTGTATTTTTTTCCCCCCCGCTATTTGGGTCACACCTGGCGATGCAAAGGGGTTACTCCCGGCTCTGCACTCAGAAATTACTCCTGGCGGTGCTCAGGGGACCATGTGGGATGCTGGGAATCGAACCTGGATCGGCTTCGTGCAAGGCAAATGCCCTACCCGCAGAGCTAACGCTCCAGCCCCCGAACCTGAGTTCTCTGAATGGTGGGTTCTCCCCACCAGCTCCTGTCTGGCTCCCCCAGTGGGGGGCCATCTCACAGGTGGGCGATGGTTCTCCCGTATCTCCCAGACAATCAGCCATGGTGAGCAGCTCTCTGAGCCTCGTGGCCCTCCGACGTCTGGGCCCCACACTTTCTTTTCCCATCAGGTCCTTCAGTCTTCCACTGGCTTTGGGTGTGTCGGTCCCCAGTTCTGGTGTATGATGGTTAAGTTGATGGATTTTCTCCTGGGGGTGTTCAGATGCTCCTTTTTCGTTGTGCACTAGGACAACGTGCAGGTGTGTGTGAAAGACCAGAGGGCTGTGATCTGGGTCAGCCAAAGCGATCGGCCGTGAAGGGGGCTCTTCTCATTGGCCATTGTTCTGGGGACTTTTCTGGAAGTTATCTGACAGTTTAGATCACAGGCATTTTTTTTCTTTTTGTTTCACATCTGGAGATGCTCAGGAATTACTTGCGGCAGTGTTGGGGGGGCTGGGAATCGAACCCAGCTTGGCTGAGTGCAAAGCACATGCCCTACCCACTGTACTATTGCTCTCACCCCGAATGCAGGCACATTTTAACGAGACCAGCACACAAGAGCTTCTACACAGATTGGTTTTTCCTTAGAAGCGAGTGATTGATGGCAGAAGTGCTGAGGGATGGCCAAGGGCCATGGCTGGATCTGGAGATCAACCTGAAAATATGGAAGAAAAGGTTGATGCTAAAAAGAAACAAAAAACAAAAACAACTTTTACTTGTGCTGTATTCTAGGAAGGAAACATGTTTTTTGGAAGGTGGTTTCATAAATATGTGAAGCTTAGCAAAAATACCAAACTTGAACACAATTTTTACAAAGAACAACATTAAAGTCTTCAGAGTTAAAAGTCCACCAAGGAGCATAGCATGGTTTCCTGTCAAGAAGCTCTTCGGGTTTCTAAAAATGAATGAGGCACTGATTTCCCAGTGGTCAGTGAATATTAGTGGAAGAGCGCTATTGTCATCTCTCTGCAAGAATATTAGGGACAGTGGGGAAGATTAATCTCATGGTGAATATCATTACTCTTCTAGGATGTGTGACCTGGATTTTTGATGATAAATGTGAAATAGCAAATTAAAAATCAGATCTCTCGGTTCACTTTAATATCTCACCAACTCTGCCTGGCAAGACTTGATGTAGCAAAGACTGGATATGTTTAAGGTCAGAGTCGGGTCCCACGATTCCACCTGGTAAAAGTACTAGTTGGTCTAAATGATCTACTTTGCATTTAGATCAGACAACAGAGATGAAGTGATTTTGTTTGTGTTTTGGACCACATTACGATGCTCAGGGGGTACTCCTGGCTCTGCTTTCTGGAACTACTTCTGGTGGGCTCCAGGGACCTTCTGGGATGCTGGGGACTGAACTCGGGTAAGCTGCGTACAAGGAAAACACCCCACCTGCTGTACTATTGCTCTGACTCTAAGTAATTATTTTATAAAAGTATTTTTGTGTTGTTCAACTTAAATTTCACTTCCAACTGGATCTGCTCTAACCTCAGAGTTAGGGAAGTATATTAATGACTCTGTGTTATTTAAACTGGAAAAATGATAAAGGAATTCCCAGCATGGACAGCAGATGAGCAGAAAATATGGAATAATTATTAAGAGTTGTTAAAAATACCTATCAACTGTGGTTTACTTATTCATTATGAAACTTTGGCATCAAAAGAAATGAAGCCTTATGGAGTTATTAAAATCCAATGACTTGCCAGTGAGCAAACTTTAGAAATATTCCCTTCAGATGTGGGAATTGAATATATCCACTTGGTGGAATTTATCCCTGGTGGAACTCTGGGTCGTTTTAAGGTAAAACTCAGAAATGCAAAGCTGTCTTGAGTTGGAAAGTGACCTCATCTGACAAATATCTATTGTATAGTTTGGATACTAAAAAAATGCACATTTAGCTGATTTGGGGACATTCTTTTTTTTTTTTTTTTTTGCTTTTTGGGTCACACCCAGCAATGCTCAGGGGTTACTCCTGGCTTTGCACTCAGGAATTGCTCCTGGCAGTGCTTGGGGGACCATATGGGATGCCGGGGATCGAACCCATGTCGGCCGTGTGCAAGGCAAATGCCCTACCCGCTGTGCTATTGCTCCGGGATTTGGGGACATTCTTAACCATAATTTTGGGAGAAAAACTGGGACGTGTTTGCACAAGTCAAACTCTGCAGGATTCCAAAGACATGACAGTTTTAAAAGATGCCATAATTACCCGACTCTTGCCATTAAGAGATGGGTATTATCCCCTCCACTTGATCTAGGCTGGCCTGTGCCACTCTTATAACCAATAAAATGTGGACGGAGTGATGATGTGAGAGTGAAGAGCCCTGGCCTTCTGCTTTGGTCCTCTGGGAAGCATCTTCTCCAGATGCGTCTGCCGTGACACAGCCGCCACCCTCTGGGAATGCCCCGCCACGTGGAGACCACGTGTTGGTCCTGTGGTCCACGGCACTGCTGAGCTCACCTTCCAGCCATCCCGGCGGTAGCGCAGACCCTGGTGGGGAAGCCAGAGGGGAAGGTCCGGCCCCATCGTTCCAGCTATTGGACAGCAGCGTGACTGAGCAGAGTCACGGGCAGTCGGTGGGCATTGTCCGGAGTTTCCTACAAGCGAATGTTTGTTTCTCTGGAGTTCTCAAGCAGCCTAGTCAAAGTCAAAGGACTGCATCCCATAGGGGCAGGGAATTCAGTCTCTTTTCATGTATTTATTTTGCTTTTTGGGTCACACCCAGCGATACTCAGGGGTTACTCCTGGCTCTGCACTCAGGAATTATTCCTGATGGTGCTCGGGGGACCATATGGGATCCTGAGGATTGAACCCAGATTGGCCACGTGCAAGGCAAACACCCTACCCGCTCTGCTATGGCTGCAGCTCCTTCCTTCCTTCCTTCCTTCCTTCCTTCCTTCCTTCCTTCCTTCCTTCCTTCCTTCCTTCCTTCCTTCCTTCCTTCCTTCCTTCCTTCCTTCCTTCCTTCCTTCCTTCCTTCCTTCCTTTCCTCTCTCTCTCTCTCTCTCTCTCTCTTTCTTTCTTTCTTTCTTTCTTTCTTTCTTTCTTTCTTTCTTTTCTTTCTTTCTTTCTTTCTTTCTTTCTCTCTTTCTTTCTTTCTCTCCCTTCCTTCCTTCCTTCCTTCCTTCCTTCCTTCCTTCCTTCCTTCCTTCCTTCCTTCCTTCCTTCCTTCCTTCCTTCCTTTCTCTTTCTTTCTCTCTTTCTCTCTCTTTCTTTCTTTCTTTCTTTCTTTCTTTCTTTCTTTCTTTCTTTCTTTCTTTCTTTCTTTCTTTCTTTCTTTCTTTCTTTCTTTCTTTCTTTCTTTCTTTCTTTCTTTCTTTCTTTCCTTCCTTCCTTCCTTCCTTTCTCTTTCTTTCTTTCTTTCTTTCTTTCTTTCTTTCTTTCTTTCTTTCTTTCTTTCTTTCTTTCTTTCTTTCTTTCTTTCTTTCTTTCTTTCTTTCTTTCTCTCTTTCTTCAAGATATTCTCTCCCAAATTATCCAGTTTCCCTCCTAAATGTTCCTATCCTTAGGGCTGTGGTTTCCAGCACAGCTAGAAAACACAGAAGGGAACATCGTCAGGAGATGTCTCAAAGGGCAGGAATGCTTGCATGCCTTTGCCTGCGGGAGACCTGGGTTTGTTCCCTGGGACAGCGTGACCACCCACCCCGCCCCCACCGACACACATACCAGCTCCCCACTGAGGGTGACCCCTGAGCACACAGCCGGGTGTGGTCCAGAATCAACTACCACAAATCTGAAGTAAAATGCGAGCGGTGTCCCACGTCCCTTTTCTCTAAAGTCAACAGTTGCTGCTTGTTAGAGGAAAATCTGGAGTGTGGAAGAGAAATATTTAAAGAAAAGATCTCATCAGGGCGGGGGGAGCTTAGCATTGCCGTGGAGGATCTCACAGGTTGGGTAGGTCCGCAGCCGCCCCTGCAGGTGGCACTGGGGACAGCTGTTGCCTCCCCAGGTTCCCAGAAACCCTCACAGGACTTTCATTTTTTATTTTTATTTTTTGCTTTTTGGGTCACACCCAGTGATGCTCAGGTGTTACTCCGGGCTTTGTGCTCAGGAATAACTCCTGGTGGTGCTCAGGGGACCATATGGGATGCTGGGAATTGAACCGGGGTCAGCCGCATGCAAGGCAAACGCCCTCCCCGCTGTGCTATTGCTCCAGCCCCTCCCAGGACTTTCAGATCCAGGCGACCAAGCCGGCTAGTGTCTACACCCGCATGAACTTGCACTCCAGGCTCCCCAACAAGCAGGACCCTCGAATCTCACTCAGTTACCTCCACGTGTCGGGGGCGGGGATCGCAGGCTCACCTGTCCCCCACAGGGAAGATCGATCAGACCCAGTTCAAGGTGCAGTTTCTAGGATCGACCTGACGCTCAGAGGGCTGAGCCCCACCCAGACGGGCCGAGTCCAGGGTGGGCCAGAGGTCTGGAGCCCAGGAAGAAGCAGCTGGGCGCCACTCACCCACCTGTGGCAAAGAATCCCTGTCATCCTGGTGCGCCTGTGTGTGCATCCTTACTCACCTGTACACCTGCGACTTGGCACACCCGAACAGGTGCACACCACACACTCACACAACCTCGCGCCGTCACACCCACACACCTGTGTACCTGCACGCCTGCGAGCCAGGACACCTGCACAGCTGCAACCCTCACACCTGTGAACCTTCACGCCTGCACGCCTGCGACCCAACCACTTGCATGTCTGCACACCTTCATACCTGTGAACCTTCACGCCTGCATACCTGAGACCCAGGACACCTGCATGCTGCAACCCTCACACCTGTGAACCTTCACACCTGCACACCTGCGACCCAACCACTTGCACAGCTGCAAACCCATGTACCCAAAACTCCTGTGACCCCACATACCCACACACGCGCACGCCAGCATGCGGGGTGGAAGCCCCGTACAGGTGTCTGAGACCAGAGCGTGAGGAGAAGGAATCAGGAGTGTGTTGAGCCCGAGGGCGAGTCCCAAGCCCAGAATGACAAAGGCCACAGCTGGCTTAGGGGGAGACGCGGAGACGATGGTCAGCCGTACGCACACGGTCCAGCAGCTGGACCTGGTTGGGCTGCACTCCAGGAGAAGGTCCCGCCCCCTCCGGAAGTGCAGGAGGAGACAGGAAACAGGTGGGTGCTCGGTCCAGGTGAAGTGGGACTGCCGTGGGGACAGTCTGGTCGCATGTGTAGCAGGGGGTCTGGTGAGCACTGGGGACAGAGGCTGCTTGTGACCTGCCGGCCGACGGGCCGGTCCTTTATCCTTTGTGGAATGCTTTCCCGGCTTTGCCCCAGCCAGCTGGTGGATGGGGTGCGGCTTAGAGACGGGGAGCTGAGCGAGGGAAGCTTTGGGGGTGAGGGCACCTGAGCCAAACACGTCAGCCTGCGGGCTCGAGGTCCAGGTGGTCCGTGCATTGCTCTTGAAGGTCATTGTGGACCCGCATCTAAGGCTCATGGATCTGTTTCTGGACTTCCGGGATGAGGTCCCTGTGGGTAGGGCCCCCTGGAGACCCCCAGTCAGACTGCCGCCCCCGCGGTGGTGGTGCATTTGCTCACGCTGCTGTCGGGCCGAGCGCTGGCCAGCCCGGTTGCTGCCCAGACCCGGGAATAAAGGCAGCGGGAGCTCAGCGCGGGCAGGAGAAGTGCCTCTAGAGCGACACTTGCCTCAAGAAGGTGGGCACGAGCGCCACCGAGAGCATGCTCCCTCAGCTGGCCGCAGGGCAGGCTCAGTGTGTTTAAAACATGCTGTAAAGCAGAAAGGACAGGAAAGGCATCTCCCTAGCTGGGGAGAGATGCTAATAGATACTGAGGTGGATGGAGAGGGGGGGTGAGAAGGGGAGAGGAAGGGAGGGGAGAAGGGGAGAGAGAGAGGGAGGGGGAAGGAGAGGGGGAGGGAGAGGGGGGAGAGGGAGTTAAATCAGCGCCTCTAACTCCCTCTTTGGGGTCTTGGTGCTGAGAGGGGCTGAGCCCGGCCCTGCCACACCTGAGAGGCCCGGCTGCTCACTCGGCAGCCCCTGCATGGCTCACACGGGGAAGGTGAGACAGAGACAGAGAGACAGAGAAAGACAGAGACAGAGAGAGACAGAGAGAGGGACAGAGACAGAGAGACAGAGAGATAGAGACAGAGACAGACAGAGAGACACAGAGAGGGACAGAGACAGAGACAGAGTGAGACAGGGACAGACAGAGAGATAGAGAGATTGAAACAGAGACAGACAGAGAGACACAGAGACACACAGAGAGACAGAGACAGACAGAGAGAGAGAGGAAGACAGACAGAGAGAGGGACAGAGAGACAGAGAGAGGAACAGAGACAGACAGAGATACAGAAACAGAGACAGACAGACACAAGAGGGACAGAGACAGAGAGAGTGACAGAGAGACAGGGACAGAGAAAGAGACAGAGAGAGACAGACAGACCGACAGAGACAGAAACAGAGAGACACAGAGAGGGACAGAGACAGACAGAGAGACAGAGAGAGTGACAGAGAGACAGGGACAGGCAGAAAGAGATAGAGACAGAGACAGAAAGACTGAGACAGACAGGGACAGAGACACAGAGACACAGAGAGACAGAGACAGAGAGACACAGAGAGAGAGGGAGACAGACAGAGAGAGAGGGACACAGAGAGAGAGAGGGAGACAGACAGAGAGAGAGAAGGGACTGAGACAGAGAGACAGAGAGAAGGGAAGAGAGAGTCAGAGAGAGGGGGAGAGACAGAGGGAGAGACAGAGAAAGACAGAGGGACACGCTCATGGTCACAGCAGGCTCAGTCTGAAACGTGAGTTTGAGGAGGGGGCGTATTCCTTGCATGCAGAGGCCCTGGGAGCAGGCCCTGGCTAAGGCCCCCAAACACCCCACAGGGGAGGGGAGTACTCGGAGGGTGGGGGGCGTCTTTAGGTGCCGTCACCTTCTGCCTCATCTCCTCTCTCACCGTGCCGGAAGCCAGGCGCTTGAACTCGAGTTGTAGTTGGGAGGTGGTGTCACGTGGTCTGAGTTCAAACTCTAAGCGATTTATTTGTTTTGCTTTTGGGGGCCATGCCGGGCAGTGCTCAGGGCTCACTCCTGGCTCTGCTCGCATGGATCAATTCTGGCGGGCTCGGTGGGTGAGTTGGTTCGAATTAAAGCCGCACCACGGTAGCTACGTAGCCTGGATCCTCCTGCCCACGGGTCCATCTGGGCTGGCCCCGCTCATGTGTGGATGGGAAGCGAGGGCAGGGCCCGGGGGCCCCAATGGGGGCGGACCTGTCCAATCCATTAGGTCTCGAGCTGGCACGGGCACCCTCCATCAGTGGCCGCTCACAAGAGATCTTGTTTGGGAAAAGTCCCAACCCGTCTGCGACACCACGGGCTTCTGTGCTGTCCCCTGGCCAAGTGTGATTCATCGCCGAGGAAACCCGGAGTTTGGCACAGCCCACCCGTGCCTGCCGCCCCCTCCACGCTGTCCCCCCCTAGCCAGGATTGCGTCTTGAGCTTACATGAGTGCGAGTACAGGGGTCTGTCCCCTCTTTCAGTTGCCACGCAAGAGAAAACCCTAGAAGGAGGCAAGAGCACAGATTCAAAGGCAAAAGCCATGGCATTCAACCAGAAAAACAGCCCTGGATGTGGCCGGCTATGACTCTTTAACGACCGTCCTCAAGATCAAAGTGCTCTTATTAGTCAAGAGTGGAGAAGCCGAGAGCAAACGAGGAGGGTTTCCTTCAGCCCGCGCAGACCAACTCCCCACGCAGCCCCGCGCCCGCTGGGTTTAACCCACAGCCGCCCTCAGGAGGGGAAGCGGGGTTGGAGTTGGTCTGGCTCCCCTGCAGGACTGAGCTGGCTGGCCAGGTGCCCTGGGAGTGAGGGAGAGCCAGGAGGCAGAAAGAAGGTTCTGGCAAGAGGCAAGCCTGCATGTGTCCTGCTGGGGGGCGTGACCCCGGCCCTCGTGCTAGGGAGAGCTTAGAGGTCTCTCCATGCTGTCCTCTGCCTCCTCCTTCCCAACTCAGTCACAGAACAGGCTCGATGGCTGGCCATCTGCTCGGCTCTGGACCGGGGAGGGGAAGGGCGGGGTGAGTGGGGGGCCACAGGGGACTTTTGGAACGCTGCTGGTGGGAGCTGGTGGGGTCCAGAGCAAAGATTCTCTCTCTCTCTCTCTTTTTTTTTTTTTTTGCTTTTTGGGTCACACCCAGCAATGCACAGGGGTTACTCCTGGCTCTACACTCAGGAATTACCCCTGGCGGTGCTCAGGGGACCCTATGGGATGCTGGGAATCGAACCCGGGTTGGCCGCGTGCAAGGCAAACGCCCTCCCCGCTGTGCTATCACTCCAGCCCCAGAGCAAAGATTCTCCACCGTGCACTGGCAGTTCGGGTCTTGGGGCAGTGAGGTCCTGCTCTCCTTCCTCACCTCTTCGTGTTGGCTCTGGGCTACAGCTGGAGGTGCTCAGGGGTCGCTCCTGGCAGGGCCGAGAGAATTATACGCTGGGGAGCCGGCCCAGCTGGCCGCTGTGCTCGGGCTGACCCCAGCTCCTGCCCCGTGGCCTCCACCTAGTTCACTCTAGCGCCCGCACCCACCCTTGCATCTCACCTGCTCCCTGTGGGAAAAGGGATGGAAAACTATTCCCCCTTCTCCTGTCATCTCAACAAATCTCCGCAGTTTGGGGCTCCCAAAGGGGGCGAGAGGAGCGGTTGAGGCCCTGAGTCTGGAGGCAGCAAAGTCCTCCCACGGGGCCTGTCTGCATGGCCCAGAAGGGAGAGTGCAGGTAACCCCCCAGCTGTCTCCCAGGTGGCCCTCTTTAAAAAAATTTTTTTTTTCTTTTTGGGTCACACCAGGCAATGCTCAGTGGTGACTCCCAGCTCTGTGCTCAGGAATTACTCCTGGCGGTGCTCGAGGAACCATACGGGATACCAGGGATTGAACTAGGGTTGGCTGCATGCAAGGCAAATGCCCCACCCACCATACTAAGTCTCTGGCCGCTAAAATTTTAATTTTCTTTTAGCACCAATTGTGCATATCTGCTCAGTGTCTGAATAGTTATGGAGGAAGAGGAAGAAGAAGAGGAGGAAGAGGAGGAGGAGGAAAGGGAGGAGAACAAGGATGAGGATAAAGATGGAGAGGGGAAAAAAAGACAGGCCAGTTGAATTCAGTACCCTGGCATCACATATGTCTCTCCAGGGAGACATCTCAGCACAGAACTAGGGGTACGCCCTGAGCACTGCTGAATATGACCCCAAGGCCCCCCACCCTACCCCCACCACTGACTTCCAAACAAATCTCAAAATTTAAGCGCTGCATTGCATTAAGGATGAAGACAGAGACATTCTGCCCGAGCAGGGTGCGAAGGGCTGAGAAGCTCCGGAGGGCTGGGGCAGGACGGCACAGGCCTCGCAAGCTGGGAAGCAGAGCCAGCCTGAGGGTCGGGGGGCAGGTGGGCTCTCGGGGTCCTGCCCAGCGGTGCTCAGGGGTCCTTCTGGCAGAGTTTGGGGACCCTATGGGGTGTCAATCACCAGCGTGCAAGGCAAGAGCCTCACTCACTGCACTCTCTCTCAGGTCCGATAACCTGTCATCATTTACCCACTCCACGGATTCTTGTTCATATTTATAATTCCAGGGGGTTCTCTTTTCTTTTTCTTTTGCTCTTTTTTTGGGGGGGGGTGGAGGAGGTGGCTGGGCCACACCTGGTGGTTTCCAGGGACTGCTGCTGGCTCTGTGCTTGAGGGTCTCCCCCCCGCAGTACAGAGAGCAGTACACGATCCTGGGGTCAGCGGCACACGAGGCAAGTGCCTTAACCCCTGTATATGTCTCCAGCTTCTCCAGGCACTTTTTTTCTATTTTTCAATATGTTCAGCTCACAAGAACTGTCTGATTGGATTGATGTGGTCAGAGCGATAGCACAGCGGGCAGGGCGCTTGCCTTGCATGAGGCAGACCCGGGTTCAATCCCCGGCATCCCACATGGTCCCCGGAGCACACTGAGAGTAATTCCTGAGTGCAGAGCCGGGAGTAACCCCTGAGCATACCATAGGTGGCCACATCACAAAAACGAACACAAAAGAAGTGTCTGATTAAGAGATCTTTCTGCAGTGCTGGGGCCCACTTCGGACAGTGCTCAGCAGAACCCGCAAAGACGGCCAGAACCGAGACTCCTGCATGCAACGCCCACACTCCAGCCCTTGGAGTCCTCTCGGGCCTGAGTTTGAGATTCTTTTCAAGCCCGTGGTGCCTGGGTGGGTCCGTGCCTCAGGGATCTTTAGGTTTATAGCCCCCGGGGCTCTGGACGTCTACACCAGGATTCTGTTGGGGCCAGAGCGTTAGTACAGCGGGGAGGGCGTTTGCCTTTGCACGTGGCCAACCCGGGTTCGATTCCCTGCATCCCATATGGTCCCCTGAGCACTGCAGGGAGTAATTCTTGAGTGCAAAGGCAGGAATAACCCCCAAGCACTGCTGGGTGTGACCCAAAAAGCAAAAATAAACAAAAAAAACCCCAAAAAAACCTCAAACCCGGATTCCCACATTTGCCCAGTTCAATAGTTCTCACCACCCTCTAGCCTTGAAGACAGCAGAATCGTGGACATAACGACCTCTCCGTGCTTAAGTCAAGGTCTTTATTTCCCATCTCTTTTCCAGACAGAGTTTTAGTCAGAATCACAGATGAACGATCAAATACAAATCACATTCCCCCTCCCCGCCCACTTCGTCATAAAAATACTGTTGCTGGGCTTTTTTTTTTTTTTAAATCCATTTTTCGTGATCCAGAGAACTGGGGCCACAACTGCAGGCGAGGCCGGCAGTCCCCCAGCGCGTTCTCTGAGTCAGGAGGCCGAGTGTCCCGGACGGCGCTCGGACGGTGCTGGCGGTGACCCGTGGAGTGGGCAGCGTGGCTCCCTCCGGTCTCCACGCGGGGGGACACGGCAGACGTGTCCAGGAGCCGCCGCTCAGGGCTTCACCAGCCAGACCTCGTTACGGCGTCCGTAGGGCTTCATGGGGGGGTCGTAGCCGGTGCAGAAGTACATGTCGCTCCGGAAGGTGGCCGAGCCCTCCAGGGCGGCGCGCAGCTGGGCGGCCTGGGCTACGTAGTCCACTTCCTTAGCGTAGCCCCCGAACTGCCTGGGGACACCAGAGCAAGCGATTGGTTAAGGGCGGGCCTGGATGGGGCCAGCGCAATGGCACAGCGGGGAGGGCCTTTGCCTGGCACTCGGTCGACCCCGGGTTCAATCCCCGGCATCCCATATGGTCCCCTCCCTGAGCACCGCCAGGAGTAACCCCTGCGCGTCGCTGGGTATGACCCAAAAGGACAATAAAAAAAAGGAGGCGGGGCTAGCCCCTGGGAAAAGTCATCCACTTCCCTTGGGGTTGTGCTAACCTCCACTTCCGAGGTGGGAGACTGATCCCTGGGGGCCTGACAGCCCCCCTTGTCTATTGCATTGATTCTTGCTCCTCACATGAGTTTTTGCACGGGCGGGTGGTAATTGGGCGGGAAAACGCCGACGCACCACCACGGACTAGAAGTCTGCTGCCCCTCCCCCACAGGGTTTCTCCAGGAGACGGTGGCTGAGCCTTCGCCTGCTCCCCGCTCTCTGTAGTTTGTGCCGTGTCTCTGCCCTGTGTCTGGCTGGGGCCAAGGGTCAGGCTCAGTTTGGCTGGGGCTGGGGCTGGGGCTGGCAATTCTTCCCCAGCCAAGCAATGCGCCCAGGGAGCGGTCTGGTTAAAGGTACAAACGAAGAAATGGGCGCTGGAGTGAGAGGACAGTGAGTGGGTCGGGTGTCAGCCCTGCACTCGGCCGATCCGGGTTGGATTCCGGGCCCCACAGCCCCGCCGGGAGTGATCCCTGAGCACAAAGCCAGGAGTCCAGCCCTGAGCATTGCTAGATGTGGTCCCCAAATAAAAACAAAAAGACCACCCCTCTCCCTCAAACCCAAAACTAAGGCTGAACGCACTCAAGGAACGGGAGTGCGTGTTTTACATGTAAGAGGCCTGGGTGCGAGCCCTAGCACCTCATGGTCTTCCGAGCACCCCCATAAGGGCATGCCCTCCTAGCACTGAGCTGGGAGTAACTCCCAAGCGCCAGTGGGTGTGGCCCCAAACCCACACACACAAAAAACTAAAACCCAGGGGGCTGGAGCGATAGCACAGCTGGTAGGGCATTTGCCTTGTACACGGCCAATCCGGGTTCGATTCCCAGCATCCCATATGGTCCCCTGAGCACTGCCAGGGGTGATTCCTGAGTGCAGAGCCAGGAGTAACCCCTGAGCATCACCCGATGTGACCCAAAAAGAAAAAAAAAAACAAAAAAACAAAACAAAACAAAAAAACTAAAACCCAACTAAGAAACACAAAACTAAAATTTCGATGGATCTGTGACATAGTATATAACTATGTAGATACATTAGATACATCTATATAGTCATAAATCAGTGTTCCCTCAAAAACCTGAGCTGCCAACGGGAGGCTGTGCGAGCAGTAACCCTGCCCCAAGTGCACCCCTTCTCACTCCTCCCTCAGGGAACCTTCTCTCGCTCATCAGGAGCGACTCTTCCTAAATCAGGCCGAAGGTGGGAGAGAGAAGCCAGAGAGCCTGTCTCCCCGGGATTATTATTCCCTCCTTACTTCATCTGCCTACACGCCAAAATCCACCCAGCGGCCCACCCTAAGCACCCGCCTCAGAATCCGGGCTGCACTCCCTCTTTATTGGAGTCGAACGCAGCCCCGTCCCTAACGAGCCGATGACTCAAAAATCTGAACCCACACGGGGCCAAGATTAGGCCCAAATGCATTATTTTCGGTGGGGTTCTCTGAGTCACGCTTTGCTCTTTTATAACTGGTTAGTCACGCTCAGTAAGCATTCTGCGTGCTGATTATAGGGTTATTGACGGGAAAACACCCAGGATTTCATCTTGCAGGGATCGCCGGTCTTAATGTCTAGACGGTAGTGGCAGAACCCAAAGCCGAGTCCCTGTGGGAGAGAGCGGCCTCGAATCTTCAAACGCACGCCAGGCCACTCCGAGGGCAGGGGCAGAAAGTTGAGTCTGAGGTTTATGGAGGCCCAGAGGGAGGCCTTGGACGGGCGCACAGGAGGAATAATATAACGAGCTGTTTCCAGCAAGTGAAGCCTGTAACACACTGGAATTAGGGGACCCCTGAACTCGGGGCTCTGCATACATTCAAGTGCTCTGAGATGCATGCAGAGTCCCCTTATTCCTGGGCACGTTGCAGGGGGGCGGGGGCACCAGCTGGGGGAAGTGACTCCGACCCCGGAAGTGGGAAGTGACTGCAACCCCAGAAGTGGGGCCAAGTGTGTCTGCTCCCACTGACCCTGTCAGGCCGTGACCTGGAGCTGCTCCCTGCCTCAGTGGTGGTTGCTGGGGGTGCTGGCTCTGTCGCTTGGCGGAGAGCAAAGGAGTGGCCCTCACGAGCAAAAGGGCGAGAGGGCAGGAGGCACCTGCCCTGGCATCCGGGGTGATTCATCTAGGTGAGGGGGTGGGGGGACGGGGTCCTTCCCGGTGGCTGGGGAGGACGAGTGTCCAGATCCCGGGAAAAAGGACCTTGCACAGTGCTCAGCGGGTGCGAGCCGCCCAGTCCACTGCTCACGGCACACAGCAGCGAGGACGGGGAGCCCCAGCTGAGGGGAAACTGAGGGAGTATCAGAGGCAAACACTGACATCGCACACCTTGACACCATCACAACCAGGCATGGCCAGACACCCTGACTCGATCACAGACACACACGCAGACACACAGACACACACCCCTGATCACATGTACCCTGACGTCTCACAGCCCCTGGTACAGTCCCCCAACTGACGTGGTAACACATCCCCCAAAACTGCCAGGCAGCCTGACTGACACAGGGAGCTCCTGCTGGTGCCTCAGTTTCCCAGCAGCCTCTGAGGATGCTCCCCCCCTCGCACTGAGCCGCCAAGTGCCGCCTGCCCATCCTGCAACCAAGCCCAGTCCCCACACTCAGTGACGCCCCCCAAGGCCACACGTATTAATGGCTGCAGCAAAGATCTGGTTACCATGGCAACCAGGGTCACAGGCACAGCGTTTCAGAAATGCAAAAGGACATGTCTCCAAAGGGGGCGAGGGACCATAACGTGAGCAGCGGAAGGCGCCATGTGGACTGTGCCACTCAGGCTGGGGGTACGGGCTTACGGTGAGGAAAAGGGGGGTAGGAGTCACCTTCTGCACGTCGTCAGACTTTCCAGAATGTTCCGAAGGCGTCACCACAGTTTGGCCAGAGGGTAAGAGCTAGGAGAAGAGAGGGTGAGCGCCAGGAGAAGGCTGGTCTCACCCCAGCCGGCAGAGCCAGCCCCCGTTGGTCTCCCGGCAGGGAAGGCTGGAGCGCAGGACCCTCTGTGGCACTCGCTGTGGGCAGGACAGGTGGGGGTGAAGGGCAGCACGGGAACGAGCTCAGAGTGGAGCCAGGGGTCCTGACAGTGGAGGGCCAGGAGGGCGGTGGGAACGGTCGACCCATCCATCGTGACTGAGTCTCCAGCTCGCCTGCGGCCCAGAGCTTCCAGGAGGAATGGAAACGCGGCATAGAGGGCGTGAGTGGACCCGTGTGAGTGTGCATGTGTGTGAGTGTGCATGTGTGTCTGTGTGCATGTGTGTCTGTATGTATGTCTGTGCGTGAGTGTGTCTGTGTGTCTGCCTGTGAATATGTGTGTCTATGTGTGTGTGGGGTGTGAGTAAGAGTATGTGTGTGTGAGTATATGTGTATATATGTGAGTGTATGTATCCGTGTGAGGCGTATATGAGTACGTATGTGTGTATATGTCAGTGTACTGTGCATATGTATGTGCATGTGTGAGTGTGTGAGTGTGTGTGTGTCTGTGAGGGAGGACACTGGGAGGTGGGAGTGCTCTGAGACCAGGGGACGCTTGGAGCAGTGGGCAGGAAAAGTGAGGACAAGATGCTTTTACTCGGTTCTGCTGACAAGTGACACACTGAGGGACCAGCCCCAAGTCCGCCGAGGTGACAAGTGGCTGGAGCTCCGGCCTAAGTCCCAGGGGCTTCCCTGGTTGGTGACCTGAGGGGGGTGTTGAGGGCTGGAGGTGGCAGCAGGCGTGGGCTGGCGGCTCAGTGGGGACGGTGGGCGGGGGGGAGGGGCTGATGAGGAGCCGCCAAGAGTCTGGCCCGCCACCAGCCGTGGACGCTGGACACTGGCCTCAGGGCGACACTGGCCACAGTGGCTGGAGAGTGGAGGAAACGTGAGGCAGACGGGACAAAGGGTCTGAGGTGCGAGAGAAAGCTGAGCTCACTCAGACATGGGGTGTGGGAGACACCCGAGGGGGCTTATGGGGAGTCAGGCAGGTGCCGGGGGACAAAGGCAGTCCTGGCCGTGTGGCCGTGTCTCCGGGGGGTCATGTGACTGTGTGGTCATGTGGACACGTGTCACGTGCCCACATAACCATGTGCTCGTGGGCTCGTGCCCCCAGAAATGGAGAGCGAGCGCCTTGCAAGCACGTTATAAAGATCCACGGAGGGGCTGAGGGTGGGCGGCTGGCAAGGGCCAGACAGAGGCCGTCTGCTCGGGGACTCGGGAGGGGACGTGCCGGGCTAGCCAGGGTCCTCCCTGAACGTGACACCCAACTCCCACGCAGAACCCCCATCCCACAGAGCGCATGTCGCCCTCTGTCCCACGGCACCCCATTCCCGCCGGGCAGGTGGGTTACTGCCTGTCGCCTGTTTGCCCGTGAGCCACCTGGTGCCAGAGGAGAAATGAACGTTCCAGACCTTTCCGTCCCCAGACACCATTTCTGGTGGCCCTCTGGAATGAAAGTCCCAAAGCATCTCAGGACAGTGATTCTGATCCGTCACCCTCCCTTGAAGGAGCAGAGGTGGCTTGCGCTGGCCCTGTCCCCCAAAACAGTCCCAGGAGAGCGAGAGGACAACACAGTCACTTCACGGCTCGGGCCGAAGAGACCTCGCAGGAGCCCGAGGGACTCGGGCCAGAAGCTGACACGGAGCTATGGGAGTACCAGGCTCTTCGGGGAACAAAACGGGAGAGAGAGAGAGAGAGAGAGAGAGAGAGAGAGAGAGAGAGAGAGAGAGAGAGAGAGAGAGAGAGGAGGTGCAGGGGAGGTGGCTCCGGGACGCCACCCATTCACTCACTCACTCACTCGTTCACTTCGTCCTGACTTTCAGTGGAGCACAGACGAGAAGGTGGCATCAGAGCGGGGAGAGAACCGTGAACACGAGCGAGTGACACACGGCTGGTAAGGAGCAGCGGGAACGTGACGAGGCTGGGTGGGTGGGGCGGGAAAGAGCAGGGGCTGCAGGCACAGGGCGAGCGAGCGGGGGACGGGGGGTCTTCATCAGGCCGTGGGGTCACAGACGGGAGCAGGGCTCAGTGGGGGTGTGGCTCTCCCTTGGGTGACCCGGCACTTCTCTCCCTCGGGGTTGACACGCCCCATGTGGAGAGAGAAGCGCCACCAGCAACGCCCGGGGCCTCACAGAGGCCGGGCTCAGTCCCAGACACACGTGCTGACACGGAGCTGACACGGAGCAATGGAAGTACAGGCTGCAGGCGAGAACATGTGGGGAGGTTCCATTGTGAGCGTGACTGCAGTGGGAGTTTGGGGACAGGCCTGCAGGGCTGTCACCCGGGGGAAACTGAGGTACTGAGAAGGAATGGGCGTGGAGCTCAGGCCACTGAACACTGCCCTGATGTGGCCTTAAGACCACAGAGGGTTCCTCAGGTGCCTCCACTCCTCCTCTCCCCCAGGGTAACTGAAAGGGGCGCTGGCCTCCTACGCGCCCCATAGCTGCCCTCAGCACCCTGGGCTTGCAGCGCCACCAAGTGGTCAGTTGAGGAATGACCACATGCTAAGGTTCGTTTAAAAAAATGTGTTTTTGTTTTTTTTTTTAAATCTTCACTAGCCACTATTTGTCATTGTCATCAGTTTTGACAGTTTAGATGTTAGGGACAGAGGAGCAGGAGAGATAGAGTACGGTGGGTAAGTTGTTTACCTTGCACACGGCCGACTCGAGTTTGATTCCCAGTACCACATACTGTCCCTGAGCACTGCCCGGAGTGGTCCCTGAGTCCAGAGCCAGGACTAAGCCTTAGCACTGCTGGGAAGGGCCCCCTCCCACCACACACACACACACACACACACACAGAAGATTTAAGGGGCTGAAAAGGCAATTTCCAGTCACCTGGCTTCACGATGCCCTTTAGACAAGTGGCCACTCTGAGGAGAAGAAACAGGCTCCTTGGAGAAATGCCCGATTCCAGTTTTACAAGGAAGGTCAAGATGTACCTGGAGCATCTTGCCACCAAAAGGAAGCTACCAGAGACCACTTGAATCGTGTCGAAAGGACTGAGAAATTACGGTGAGGAGGCCCTCCCCGGCCAAGGAGGGGGCAAGCTGAGCCTCAGGACAAATGACTGCAGAGAGGTGCAGAAGCGACAGTGCAGGGGTAGGGCGCGGCCTCACATGTGGCCGAGGAGAGAGACGCAGACGCTGGCTACTCGCGATGGCGTAGCATTCGCCAATCGGTGGGAGGCTTTCCAAAGAGGAAGGAGAGATCACAGTGACCTTCACCTTGAAAAAGTCTTCAGTAGTCACACTAAGACTGGGGGGCTCCTAAGCAGTACTGGGGGCTTGGAGGGGGCCCTCCTGGTGATTCTCAGCCAGGTGAGTGGGTCGATTCAAGGGTCAGAGGATGAGATGCTCTCGGGCCCTGGAGTGCCAGGAACTGATCACCCCAGCAGTGCTCAGGGGGGCCTCCAGGGCTTCCCCCAGTGATGCTCAGGGGACCAGATGGTGTTGGAGAATGAACAATGGTTGGCTGCATGCGAGGTACATGGCCTAATCCCGATACTATCTTTGTAGCCCCCTGTCACTATCACTCTCACTGTTATCCCGTTGCTCATCGATTTGTTCGAGCGGGCACCAGTAACGTCTCTCATTGAAAGACTTATTGTTACTGTTTTTGGCATATCCAATATGCACAGGTAGCTTGCCAGGCTCTGCCGCATGGGCTCCATACTCTCGGTAGCTTGCCGGGCTCTCCAAGAGGGGCGAAGGAATCGAACTCGGGTCGGCCATGAACTCGGCCCCCTATAATGAAATATTCATGAGTTGGATAAGACATGTATCTGGGACCCACCTGACGGCACCGGGGTAGGCAGTGGTGGGAGTTGTGTGGATCCCCACACAAACGTGGCCTGGACTCATAAAGGTGAGTGATGGATATAATTCACGATCTTATTCAGTCTTTTTACAAGCTTAAAAATATCCATACTCGGCAAACTCCAGGCCTCCTGGGCTAGGGGATGGGCCGGCCCTTCCCATCTCCCCACCCCCAAGGGACCCTGGATGTCATACCCACAAGCTGTCCCCAGCGACTATTTAAATGGCCATGATCCAGAGACACACAAAAGAATCTCAGAACCCAAGCACCTTGCTGCAAGACTTCTCCAGACCCTAATTATCTAAAATTTTAGATTTCTAGGAGCGCACAGCTGCGCGACATCCTATGTTCTTCATAACAGCATTACAAATGGGTTACCTAGCATCTGCCTGTTTGGCAGGTTTGAGTGGTGGTAGGAAATTCAAAGTGGTGGTGGGGGGAAGGTGTGATGGTGGTGGGACTGGTGTCAAGATAATGAATTTGTTTTGTTTTGTTTTGTTTTTGCTTTTTGGGTCACACCCAGCGATGCTCAGGGGTTACTCCTGGTTCTGCACTCAGGAATTACTCCTGGCAGTGCTTGGGGGACCATATGGGATGCCGGGGATCGAACCCGGGTCAGCCGTGTGCAAGGCGAACACCCTACCCGCTGTGCTATCGCTCCGGCCCCGAGATAATGAATTTAATCCATTATTGTGAACAACTTTATGAAAAAATTTTTTAAAAACTATATAAAAATCCATACTGAAAAGTTAAAGACAGGACCGGAGCAATAGTACAGTGGGGAAGGGTGCTTGTCTTACACACGACTGGCCCAGGTGTGATCCCTGCACCCCATATGATCGCCCAGCCCGGCAGGAGTGATTCCTGAATGCAGAGCCAGGAATAAGCCCCGAGCACGGCCGGGTGAGGCCCCAAACGCCCACTCTCCCAAAAGTTAAAGACAAAGGAAAGAAATGTATCGACTCGTTCATCTGGGTCTGGAAAAAAGGCTGTGAGCTGAGCTCTGCCCACGTGTAATTGAATGTGAAATGACTTAATTATGTCACTTCATTTCTGTAGAATAGGCAAAGGGAGGGCATCGTGAACGAAACCCACTGTGGGTCATAACATGAAGCAAATGACAAAGAGTGTCTTAGTAAATGTGATAATCAAGAGGCACTGAACAGCACTGAACAGACAGTAACTCGGGGCTGGTGTGGTAACAGTGCAGCGGGTAGGGCGTTTGCCTAGTACACGGCCAACTGGATTCAATCCCTGGCATCTCAGAGGGTCCCCTGAGCACTGCCAAGGGTAATTCCTGAGTGCAGAGCCAGGAGTAATCCCTGAGCGTTGTCGGATGCGAACTCCCTCACCCCCCCAATAATAAGACAGTGATTTCCCATACAGCATCTTTCTACCAAGCAGTAGAGCCAAGATGCAAACCTCAAACCACTTTCGTTACTGTAACCAGAGGGTCTTCCAGACCCTGAGGGTGGGAAAGCTGGAGCGGGAGGGAGGGTGAGCCAGCCAGCATCGGCAGAAGGTCAATATCAGACAACTGAGGCAGTAAGGAGCCCTCCCACCCTGCACGGCCTGGGAAATGACCTTCTTTAACGACGTCTCTTTTTCTCTGCAGCCAAGGCCGCAACATCTCCTGGTACTAAGAGCTCTAGGTGGGCATCCCGGCTGCAGGACACGCTCTGTCCTCTGGGGGGCACTGCACTACCTGGTCTGGGACTACACAGAGCAGACGGGAGTTCCCATCTTGGGGTAGTTCCAGGCAAAGCTGCACCCTCAAAATTACAGAGATGTTGCAGTGCGGCCAAGGAGAGGAATTTGGAGGCTGGTGGGTGGGAACAACAATTTTTTTTGGGTGGGTGCAAGTTTATTTGTGGATTCCTTTTCCATGAGGTTGCTCCCCCATGGAAGTCACTACCCGGGAAGCAGTTCTCAGGTATGCGTGGCCCTGGGCCCCGTAGGGTTTTAATAAACGGGGTCACTGATAATTCAAGAGACATGTGCTTTCTCGGGTGAGGGTGGGGCCCAAGCATACAAAGGTGCAAAGACTGGCAAATGACGCCCCCCTCTCTGTCCACAACATGAAGTCCCGGGAGTGGTACGGGAAGAATTGTGGGGTGCACACGCCTTCTGTTCAAAGGAACGCGAGCCAAGAGCAAGGAAGGGGCTGGCAGCCCCCTCCCCGCACAGAGGCGCCTCCAAACAAACACCAGCAGAACAAGCCGATCTAGGGGCATCCCTAAAGGGGCTGGAGGTGGGGGCGCTCTGCTCAGCCAGAGGGGATCTCTTTCCACCAAAGTCAGGCTGGCCGCCGGTGGCGGCGTCCACAGATGTGGTGCAAAGGTGCAAAGGTTTGCAAAGGTGCAAAGGTTTGCAGGCTCGCGGATAGCGCCAAATGAGACGCTCAGGCGCTCCAGAACTGGCTCGGAGGGATGCACAAGCCGGGCGCCCACGCTTTCTGCGGGTGGTCCAGGTGCCGGGAGCGAGCGCCCCCTGGCGGCCCCTCACCTGGAATAAACGGTGATGCCGTCCCGCTCCTCGATCTTGACGCTGTCATCGCTGGGCACGGGCGGGTTGCCCTGGAACTGGTTGGGGATGCGGAACCAGACTTTCACTTTCTTCTGCAGAGAGCCGTCGCCATTGGGGAAGACGGCGAAGGAGATGGGGACAGTCATGCCCATGCCGATTCCTGCGCGGGGAACCAGAGAGAGGCGCTGGGGCCACCGCCGCCCGGGCATTCTGTGACCTCCCTGCATCCCGGGGCAGTCCCCATGGACCCCGAAACCAGTAGCGCCTCAGGTATTAAAGACAGACAGACCTCACTGCGCACTCTGCGTTAGGATTAGGGATGCGGCTGGGACGAAAGAGGCCGGGAGACGGTTCAATAGGCTGGAGTCCCCGCATTGCAGCGAGGTGCCCAGCTTCAAACGCGGGCACTGCCACCAAATGCCCTGGGGGTAGCACCTGGGCACCAGCTGGGCGTGGGCCCACCCCCCCTAAAGAAAAATTATCTGGCAAGTATAAAGTTATTATTTATCTATTTCCTATCGAAATACCAATTTTAAGGAAACACACCCAAAAGACGCAAAGGGTTGTGCAAAATGTGCAAAATGTTTGTCATCACTGCGGGCAAACATTATGAAAACTGGGAGCCTTTGTGGTTCAAAACTGGGGTATGGCTCCGTAAATTAAACGTGAAAGAGGCACATACGGCTGCTTTTAATGATTAGATTTCAGGAGACCACTGGCTCCGGCGAAAAGGCAGTGATAAGACAGGGAGTGACAGAACCTTATAGCCGCACAGACACCGTGGTTGCATTTTAAATGCTGGTTTTTAAAACCCTAAGGAGAAGTACTCAGAAGACAACTTTAGAAAGAAGAATGGGGGTGCGGGCTGGAGCTGGTAGAGCGTTGCCACAGCTGATCCAGGCTCGATCCCTGGCACCCCAGATGGTTCTCCAAGCTGCCATGAGTAACCCCAGAGCACAGAGCCAGGAGTAAGCCCTGAGCACAGCTGCACAGCTGGGTATGGTCCCTGAACAAGAAAGAAACAGGAAAGAAGGAAAGACGGAAGGAAGGAAGGAAGGAAGGAAGGAAGGAAGGAAGGAAGGAAGGAAGGAAGGAAGGGAGGAAGAAAGGAAGGAAGGAAGGAAGGAAGGAAGGAAGGAAGGAAGGAAGGAAGGAAGGGAGTGAGGGAGGGAGGAAGGAAGGGAGGGAGGGAGGGAAGAAAGTAAGAAGGAAAGAAGGGAAGAAAGAAAGAGAAAGAAAGAAAGAAAGAGAAAGAAAGAAAGAAAGAAAGAAAGAAAGAAAGAAAGAAAGAAAGAAAGAAAGAAAGAAAGAAAGAAAGGAGGGAGGGAGGGAGGGAGGGAGAGAGGGAGGGAGGGAGGGAGGGAGGGAAGGAAGGAAGGAAGGAAGGAAGGAAGGAAGGAAGGAAGAAAGAAAGGAAGGAAGAAGGAAAAGGAAGAAAGAGAGGGAGGAAGAAAGAGAGAGAGGACATTTTAGGTCCTTCATGGGACAGAGGGAGGGGGTAGGGATGACCCTGTGAGATGTCCCAGGGCCTGGTCAGGGGTCTCCGAGTGGCTGGGTCTGGGGTGTCACTTTGGGGCGAGGCTGCAATCACCACTAGCTCAGGCGTTAGTCTGGGCCCTGGGCCCGGCCTGCAGGCCCCCTGGGGTCTCGTGTGTAGCAGCCTCTCGGCTCGGGCACCTGCAGCCCTGCCCAGGTCGCTCCCGTTCTCCTGCGTCTTCCTGCAGCTTCATACCTGGGGGTCCTGGTGCGGGGGTGGGCGCCTCCCCGGAAACTTCAGGCCTGTGGGTCCCTCCGGAGGGAGGTCCCTGCACTCGGGCGGCAGGGGGACTCTCAGACACCTGCGGCAGGATTGTCCACGCAGGGGTGGGGCTGGCTCCCGGCCTGAAGTACCCATGCTGCCCACCCCCACCCCGCCAGACACCCCACAGACTCCGTGGGCACTGCAGGGTTAAAAACATACTCTGAGTCTGGGTCAGTGGCACCGAGCAGGAGGCTAGACCCAGCTCAGCGTCCCCGGGCCCCAGGGATGGGTGGCAACGGGGCTGGGCCCGGAGAGCGGGGCCGGCTCTGGGGGACACTCACCCTGGTCGTTGGTGCCGCCCACGTATTTCATGACCTTCGGCATCGCTTCCCGCAGAGCCTCGTCCACGGGCTTGTCGGTCACTTCCACCGTGGCGAACCTCCCGCCTTCACACGCCCTCTCCTCGTAGGAAACTTCTTCCTGAACACAGAGAAGACACGCGCTGCCAGGGCCAGGGATGCGGCATGCGGCAGCCCCCGGTTCCGTCCCTGCACCCGTGGGCTTGACCCTGAGCACTAAGCTGCGAGCAGCCCCTGAGCCCTGCTGAGTGTGGTGTGAAAACCAAATAAATCAATAAGAGCAGGGCAGTGACCCAGGATGCTTCTAGAAGCACCAAGAGGCACAAACTGCCAGGGACTGTCCCTGCTGACACTTGGCCTCTACTCAGGACCTGGAAAAAGGACTCTGGGATTTGTCACCCCAATGTAGGGGGGGAAGAAAATCAGCCAAGCCCACCTTCTCTGACACGAGAGGCCGCTCCCCAGCCCCCAGCGCGTCATTCTCTAGGGGGCTACAGGGACAGAACACGCAGCGTCAGAGCTCTCGGGAATGAGGAGTAAAAGAGAAACAAAAACGTTCGTGTTGCGACGCGGGAAATGTCCCCAGAAGGCCAAGGAAGGAAAAGAGGGCGGAGAGGGGACGGTCACTGGAGCATGAAGCCGGAAGCCAGGACCAGAACAGCAGGAGACCGGGGGAGAGTAACTGAAAAGGGACAGAGAAGGACGGACAGCAGCCACACCCAGCCCCGCGCCCCAAGTTTAGCCTTGTTCTAGGGCAGCCCCACAACCAAGGAGCAAAGAGTTTCCCAAATGGAGTTTCTTGCCCCAATTCTGCCGCCCACCTGATGCTCAGCTGAGGTGGCCCATCCCCCACCCCCACCCGCCGGCAGGGTCCCCATCCAACAACCCCGTGTAGAGTCTATTCTCAGGCCATGCTCCTTTCTGGATGGACCCACTGGCTCAGAGGAAACATTTGTATTCCAGAACATTCTACAAGACAGCATTTTTTCCAGACACTCCCCGCCCCCCAAAAGGCCCTCATTCCACAACCAGAAATTCATTTAGACATGCATTATGTCTATCGGTTTGAGTGGAGGCGACCTTCAGTGCCCTCCTTCTGTCCTAGGTGTGGGTCTAGGTCACAGGAAGCCATCTCTCCGGGCCGAGGTCCACCCTTCACCATCCATTGTCCACTCGGTCCCGACTTACCCACATCCCTCCCTCTCCCTTTTCTGGTAACCACTCAAAAGCTGACTGGAAAAAGGGAAATTCAAGTGTTTAGGTTTCATTAGCTGACCACTGGTCTGGTTCCTCTGGATGGCACAAATGCATGAAATCTGGGCTCTCCGAGAGAGACGGAGGAACCAAACCCGGGTCAGCCGCGTGCAAGGCGTGCTATCGCTCCCGTCCTAGTACGACGGAGAACATGTTAGCAGGTCTTTGTGGCCACAACCCCAGGCATGCGCTGCCCATGTCAGCTGCTCAGTAGATACTGACGGGTCAAAGCACCATTTGTCTTACTAATGGCGGTGACAAAAAGACATGTGATCAGTGAACCAGGCGGCCCGAGCAGGACTCTCAGCTCGGAGGGGATGAGGGGAATCTCCACAGAAGGCAAAGAGTGGGGGTGGCGAGTGGTCTGAGGAGTCTAGAGAAGCACGCAGAATGTCATCATTTTCTATTTGGAATGCAAAACCATGATGCCCCCCTCCCCCTTTGTAATACAGAATCCCAGGAGGCCAGTGGGGAAGGGAAGAGACCTGGAAGCGAGCCCAAGCTCCACTTCCATACATTTCCTTCCCATGAATAGAGGACAAGCTCCAGCCCCTGGACACTGTGGCCGCCTCTCTGCTGAGGGCAGCTGGGGGCCGCCCCCAGACGCCTGGTCACTTCCACGGAGCCTTCGGGGAAGGCTGGCCTCGGGTCACTTGCTCTTTCTGAGAACTCACCCTGACCTGCGGTCACTCACCTGCGCGGGCAGGGTTTTAGATCCCCCAAAGACCACTTGGGATCCCGGAAGTACAGCCCTGACTGGGGTCACTAAGTTGGCCTCGTCTAACTAACTTACCCACGGGGAGATAAACTACCTCGAGACGGGGTTGTGTCCCCCAGGGCTACTCACGGCTGAGACCAGAACCGGAACGCAGCCCCTAAACAGTGCGACCATGAGGCAGGAGCCAATTTTTTCGCCTATTTAGCCATTTCACTGGCTACTTCTTTTTCAGTACTTTTACTTTTTGGTTATCCCGGACTAGACGGGAGGATGGGGGGGGGGCATTTGTAGGGTGTTTTTTTCACCTCAAAGTTGAAGATTGAATCCAGGGCCTCAGTGAACACCTGTGAGACGTGTCCTCTTCCACTGGGCCATACCCCCAGCCCTGATGTCCCTCGTGCGCACATGTCAAAGCCTGGAACAGGGGCACGGAGCCACGTGACGCCTCTGCTTTTCTGAGAGTGGAAGCCACAGCGTTGCCGGAGCAGCAGGCTGGCTCCTGGCTCCGCCCCGTCTTTCCTTCTGTTCCTTGGCAGGAGGGAGCGGAGACACAGTGAGGGTGGGAGAGCCCGTGAGGCAGAGAATGAGCAGACCACCCACAGGCCCTGGGACCCTCAGCCCCGAAGGGACAATTGTCCTTACCCCAAAGTTGGAGACAGACCCATTCCTCTCCAGGAAGAAAAACTCTGGGAGCTGTTGATAACAGGCAGATTCTTTTTTTTTTTTTTTTTTTTGCTTTTTGGGTCACACCCAATAATGCACAGGGGTCACTCCTGGCTCTGCACTCAGGAATTACTCATGGCGGTGCTCAGGGGACCATATGGGATGCTGGGATTCGAACCCGGGTCGGCCGCATGCAAGGCAAACGCCCTGCCCGCTGTGCTATAGCTCCAGCCCCATTTTTTCCTTTTTTTTTTTTGGATAATAGGCAGATTCTTCAAATGTATTTTTTTTTTTTTTTGGTTTTGGTTTTGGCCATACCTGGTGGTACTCAGGACTCACTCCTGGCTCTGTGCTCAGGGAGCATTTCTGGTGGGCTCTAGGGACCCTATAGGATGCTGGGGATCAAGGTCGTGCTGGATACGTACAATGCAAGAACTATGCGATGCACTATTGCTCTGCCCCTGTTTATTTTTTTGTTGTTGTTTTTTTAAATTATTGTTAATTTATTCACTTTTCTTTAATATAAACATGAGGGGGATCTGTAGCATTCTTATCAACATAAAGATGCAATCAAAGGTGGTGAAGATGCAGAAACTTTGTACATCAGAAGCATACACCTTCACACGACTGTGCCCATGTTACCTCAACTACAACGAAATAAAAAAAAAAACCATCACTAGAAGAATGAAAAACAAAACAAAACTGCAATCAACACTTGGATCTCCAAGTTGTAATCCATAAAAATGGGTGATGTGACAGAGGGCCACTTTTTGTGCCCTGGACAAATAATTCACACCTGGACCGTTAACAACTTAATCTCAGCACCCCATATAGAATATAGAATGTGAAGCCTCGCTCTACAGAAGCCCTATTTTATTTTATTTATTTAATGAGAACGATTAAATAAATAAAATAAATGAACGATTTGAGGCTCTTCCTGTTCCTGGAGCGAGCAGATATCATTGGGCTGCACAGGGACAAATGGAGACGTTACTGGCGCCCGCTCAAGCAAATCGAAGATCAACGGGACTACAAGTGATACAAGTGATTATTTAATTTTTTTATTTCATAAGGTAGTTCACAATATTTGATTGCATTAATCAAACACCAATCCCACCACCTTTACACCTCCCCACCACCATATTTCGGGTGTTTCCATCCCAAATCCCAATCCCTGCCCCAAAGCAGAACCGAAATAATATATTTTGTGATGTTTGTTATGAAAAACTGCTGAAAGTGCTATAAAAAAAAGTATCCTTAGAGGAAAGAGTGTGAAGATTGTTGTACCTCACCCAGGGGCCATGAAGCCCTTCACTAGGAGATCACTAACATGTTGTCAAAGGTTGGGCCTTGTGTGCTTTTACATATGTATCTGTAAAAAAAAAAAATTGTATATTTTCCCTCTAAGACTGGTTGCCTCCTACTTTGAACCCTGTCAAACGTGGTGTGGTAATCTTGGAGTATGGGGAGGGTGTGTGGTCTGGAGTATTGCTCGGCCCCAAACGCGGCCGTGCAGTCCAGGAACAGATTCACTCGTGGGCGAGGCTCAGCCCAAGCGTGTGGAGAGTGGCCATGAGCACGGCGTGAGAGAAGCCCTAATTTTTTTTTTTTTTTTTTTTTTTTTTGCTTTTTGGGTCACACCCGGCGATGCACAGGGGTTATTCCTGGCTCTGCACTCAGGAATCACCCCTGGCGGTGCTCAGGGGACCATATGGGATGCTGGGAATCGAACCCGGGTCTGCCGCGTGCAAGGCAAGCACCCTACCCGCTGTGCTATCGTTCCAGCCCCGAGAAGCCCTAATTTTAATGAGGCCAAGAAGCCAGAAGGGACTTCGCAGGCCCGGTCAGGGAACGACAGGTCCAAGAGGAAGCAATGCTGTTGTTTCCACCCCAGCCGGGGGGAAAGTTCCAGAGGGGGAAGCTGACTCAGCATCCAGGCAGGGGCCCCAACCCCCACCTTACCATGACTCTGCACTTTCCAAACTGCCTCTTTCTGCTGAATAAACCCCTTTGGCTGGTGAAATGGCTGGTGGTCTGGGGTCTGAAGTCAGCCCTCTCGGGGCCCCTCAGAGTAGATTTCCTGTCTTAGAGATCTGTGGCCTGCCGAGCTGACCAACACGAGGAGTCGGTCACATGGCCCTCGACGCATGACGTTCTCCAAGCTACAGCCACAAACGCCAGCTCCCCTTGCTTCCTCGCTGCCCCTGCGCGCTGTCCCCCTCGCCCTGCACGCCACCTGACCCAGGACACGTGACCTTGGGCGCAGCCCAGGACACGTGACCTTGGGCGCAGGCTCCCTAGCCAGTCCCCAGGACAAGGCCGTCCACGTCAATCCGGTTCACGGGCCGGTCCCAACCCCGTAGGAGTGACCGATGCACAGCTAGGTTCTAGGCACACTTTGTCGAGGAAATGAATTTTATTTTATTTTATTATTATTATTATTTTGCTTTTTGGGTCACACCCGGTGATGCACAGGGGTCACTCCTGGCCCATGCACTCAGGAATTACTCCTGGCTGTGCTTGGGGGACCATATGGGATGCTGGGATTTGGACCCGGGTCGGCCGCATGCAAGGCAAACGCCCTACCTGCTGTGCTATCACTCCAGCCCTGGAAATGAATTTTAAACTGGATGAGATCCCCAGAGTCTAGGTTGGGGGTCTGCCCCAAGGCTGGCGGCAACAGTGGCTCCCTCTGCTCCGTGGCACCCACCGGGGACAGGGACAGGGAGTGGGACCCTCGCCACCACCAGTGTCAGGGGTGACCCGGCTGCTTGGGGGCCTTGGCACCAGCTGCCCCAGGCCTGGGCTGCGCTGGCCACTCTCCATGTCGGTGGGGACAGAGATGTGGACAGAGGAGTGACGGGCGCCTCGGGCTCAAGCGAGTGGCAGTTGTATGGGGCCCTGGTGTGCCGGCCGTGGTACCTGGTGCCAGAAGTTACACGCCAGCTGGTCTAATGACCTGTGGACAGGGGAGCCACTGGGACAGCGGGAGCTCAGCCACTCAGGCACAAAGGGCCTGTCCCTCGGGGTTTTATCACCTGCTGCCAGGCCTCTCACAGGCGGCAGCCAATGAACTGGACGGTGCTAGCGCTGATAGGAACTTGGGGAGGGCAGCAGTTCTGCCCTCCTCACGCCTCCCAGTTCTAGACTTCCCCAACGCTGGGAGCTGCACTGGCCAACAAGCCCCTTCAGACCCCTGGGCCTTTGCATGTGCTCTTTGCTTTGCCAAGCACCTCACATATCCCAGAGATCCCCCTGTTCCCCTTGAAGACATTTCCTGTGGAAAGGCCCATTTTCAATATTTTCAAGTACACCCACTGCCCACCTTGCATTAATCTCTTGTGTGCCCCATCTGGTTCTCTCATACAGAATAATCAATCCATAATAGATATTTCTCTCCACCTCCTCCTCCGCCATCCTCCTCCTCCGCCATCCTCCTCCCATTCTCGCCCCCCCTTTTTTTTTGAGTTTTGGGACCACACCCAGCTGTGTGCAGGGGCTTTATGCGCAGGGGTCACTACGTGTTCTGCCTGGGTTCAAACCAGGGCCAGCTACGTGCAAAAACGCCTTAACTCCTATCCCATCTCTTTTGCCCCGAAGTAGGTGATCCTTGAGGTCAGGCTCTGCTTGCCCCGTCTTTTCTGCACCCTGCACCGCAGGGTCTCCGCAGACACTCAGGCACGGTCGGAATGTCACCGTGAACCACTGCGCTCAACAGGCAAGTCCTTTTCCCTGGTGGGGCGGGGGGGGTCTTCCCGGGATTAGCCCGTCCTCTACATCCCGCTCCTCCCGATAGAACGCTGGTCCCACCGCCCTCCAGAGCCAGGGCAGACAGGACCCGGGGGTCGCATTCCTGCTCCCCGCCCCCCCCCCCCGGCCCCGCGGGCGCCGCTGCAGCCCCGCGCGTGGGCTCCAGCCCCTGCGCTCCGGAACAGCCCCGCCGGCCTACCTTGCTCCCGGTGCTCAGCACCTGCCAGGGCCAAGTCTCCACGCTCCCGAACAGCGAGTTCCTGATCATGCCCAACATGATGCTGCTGCGGGGCTCCGGACGCACAGGCAGAAGCGGGGTGGCTGCAGCGGCGGCCAGAGAGTGCGGGGTGGGCTGGCCGGGGGGCGGCGGGCGGAGCGAGCAGGGCCTGAGGCTCCGCCCCACGGAAGGGAGCCGGGCTGGGAGCGGCGGGGCCGGAGGGGGCGGAGCCTTGGTGTCTTGGGGTGGGGCCTGGGCCAGAGAGGGGCGGGCCTCGTGGGTCGAGGGCGGGGCTGATGAAAGGGGCGGGCCCCGAGAACGGGGAGGAGCCTATGGGGTGAGGGCCGGGGCGGGACTGATGGGGGCGGGCCTCGAAAACAGGGAGAGGCCTATGGGGTGAAGGCGGGGGGGGGGCGGGACTAATGGGGGGCGGGCCTCGAGGACGGGGAGGGGCCTATGAGTGAGGGCCGGAGGCGGGGCTGATGGAGGTGGGCGGGCCTCGAAGGCGGAGAGGGACCTATGAGGTGCGGGGCGGGGCAGAAGGCGTGGTCTCGGCGTGGCGGTGGGCGGAGCCGTCGGGGAGGCGCGGCGTGGAGGGCCCGGGGCGGGCTCGGATGCTCGGGTCTGGGAGAGGCCCTGCGGCCTCGGGGCCGCCTCCTGGCCTCGGGTCTCGGATTCCAGAGGCTGGGCCGCTGAGGATCAGCCCTTTCTCCCGGGCGAGCACACAGGCCGCGCACTGGGGTTCCGCAGCGCCGGTGGAGACCGCCTGTGCCCACCCGCAGGCTCGCTGCGCTGCAGGCACTGCACGGCCGGCAGAGGGTGGCTGGGTAGCCCCCTGACCGCGCCCCCTAGGAGACCCCATACTTGTACGATCCAAAAAAGGTCTGAACTAGTCCCGCGTTTGCACTTTCCTTCCTTTGCAATCACAGGTTCCAGACGACAGTGCCAATAGCAGGGCCTCGCCGCTCCATAGCCATTCCCAGCCTTGTCACCCGCCGCTCCTCCCACTACTTATTATCACCGGGGCGTGCCGCGAAGATTAGCTCCACCCCTCACGCCACCGAACAGAAATAATTTTTGCGAAGGAGGACTCTGAGTCTCAAAATACTGAAGTTCCTTTCCCCAGGCAAGAAGCCTGTGTGAGGGTTCCAGGAGATAGAGGTTGGAGCATCGCATGCCGGAGGACTGGTTTGTGCTTGACTGAGGATGGTCCTCCCCTTCCCCACTCCCACCAGTGGGTGTTGTGGACCCCCCCCCCCCACACACACACAACCACCAAACACACACACCAGCCTACTCAGGAGTAAGCTCACCCAGCAGCACCTGGTGTGTGTGGCCCAAAATCTAAAACCCCAAACCAAACCAAAACCCCGTGTGAGTCTTGGCCACAATCTCACAATCAGAATCTGTGTTTGTGGTGTCAATATATTCGTCACGCCTTAACTGAGCCCCATGGCCCCTATAGAATGCTGGTTGCCACATATTCGGGTTTGATGCCATCTTGGTGTCACTCTGGGTCCTTCAATGATGAGGATTAGGACATCCACCTCCCACCCCCTGGTGACCCATCCCACCCTCCCATCTCCAGTGAGCCTGGACATTGGCCTTCTGGACTGGAAAATTTACCAGGACAGGGACATGAGTACACACACACACACACACACACACACACACACACACACACACGCACACACACCAGCATGCATAGAGAGTCTTCCTAAACCTTTAAGAAAAGTCTAAATGCACTTTTGACCTATGTGTTACTCTGCTGCCTGGAATTGTTAACCTAATTAATTATTAGCCTGGCTTGTGCAGGTTTGTTGAGCAAAGGGACGTTTCATCTAAGCCAGGCAGCGGTTATCAATAATGGCCATACTGATGACCTCTCGGTTTGTCGTAACAGAAAGTTTATTAACTCCATATGGAAAAATTTCTCTTCCTGTGACTAATGGCCATTTCATGCTTTGATATTTTCTTGACTCTAAGAGGCTGTTAATTATACTATTCATTTCAAGGGCCATTAAGAAGACAAACGCTTGCAAGCAAAGGATGACATTTTATGGGCTTTAGGGCACCCAGAGGCACGATTGTGTGGTCTGCCACTCACAGGAGACCAACCATTAACTGCTTTGTCAGAGTCCCTGAGTGTTTGTCCTTGTCAAAGCCCCTCTCCTTTTTGATGAAGTAACCCCTTCAAGGGCCAAGATCTATTTTCTTTCGCTCTTCCCTCCCTCATCGTGTCCAGCAGTTGCTCAGCAACTGCCAAATGATTAACAAAACTGGGTCTGATGTTACATCAAATCTATTTAAGTTACTAAGCTAGGTACAGTGACCTCTTGCTCACTGTGGTCAAGGAGCAGAGACATTTGGGAACCTCGAGACCCAGACGCCAGAAGATCTGGATTCCCAGAGGCTCAATCTTACAGGGATGCACTGGCCCCACTCTCCACTAAGATGTGACCCGAGTGGCCACCTGTGTGCGGCCTCTCCATTGCTGGATGACCATGGTCCCGGAGGCCAGCTAAACTATTTTTGGTACCAGCAGCTTCTTGCAGAAATGTCTCTAGACTGTGAACTAAGCCAAGGCCCCATGCCGCCCAGGAGGGGAAAGGTTTTTCTCTCTCAGCTTTTTCCTTCCGGGGGGGGAGCGGGGGGGAAGATGTGGCGACTGCCATCTTATAAGGACCACTAAAGAGAGGTACGAGCTTGCAGTGATGCAATTTCTGACAGAATTTTCCCTGAACTTAGTTACTAAAATACTAAAATACAGAAATCCAAAACCTCATATCTCTTCATTCTCAGCAATGGAAAACAAATTATCAAATGTTTCCTTTTCAGCAGGTCTGATTTGGGTGGGGGGGGGGACTCCAAACAATAATAGTGAGTTGGTTGTGGAAATATTGAATGAAATATTTCCTTTAATGAAAGTAAAGAGAAAGTAAAGTGAAAATTATGAGCTACACAGGTGGGGGGTGGATGGCAGGGGAGGTACACTGGGGTCCTTGGTGGTGGAATATGTGCACTGGTGAAGGGATGGGTGTTCAATCACTGTATGACTGAGACTTAAGCCTGAATGCTTTGTAACTTCCCACAGGGTGATTCAATTAAAAAAAAATCTTACAGGGATTCGTGTCTCCTGAGATGCCCTGACCTCCACACATCTTGGCTTCTATATTTACGATTTTGGGGTAATAAAGTCACCTTCAGTTGCGTTGGGAGGATTAAAGGAGGCCCAGTTACTTGGTATAGACATTGGTACAGAGCCGGAGATAGCCCAACGGGCCACAGCGCATGCGCTGCCTGCAGAAAGCCCGAGTGTGATCTCCTTCTCTACATGGGCCCCAACACCACTGGAAGAGATCTCTGAGCACAGAGCTGGGAGTATTCCCAGAGCACTGTTTGGGTTTTGCCTCCGAACAAACAGAATTTGCATGCATTCCATTTTCGACCTCCACACCCCATTGTCAGGTTCATTCTCCTCTCACTTACTGAAGACAACAGCTTCTTGAGCATTGCGTAGAGGAATCAGTTAATTGACCTACTGATTTTTCACAAGTTAAACAAATGCCTTAAGACTTATCATCAAGGGGCTGGAGTGATAGTACAGCAGGTAGGGCACTTATCTTCCATGGGACAACCGGGCTTTGATTCCCGGCATCCCATATGGTCCCCCGAGCACTACTAGGAGTAATTCCTGAGTGCATAGTCAGGAGTAACCCCTGAGCATCGCCGAGTGTGACCCAAAACACCTCCCCCCAAACAAACAAACAAACAAACAAAAATTAAAAGCCAAACCACCAAAAGACTTTTTATCAAGATACACCACATTTATAACAACATGCTACCCCAAGCTCTGTTTGATAATGGGGTTGGATACAGAATTCTCTGATCCCACGAGGCGTGGTTAGTTTCACCATACAATAAAAGGTAATTGAATCGCCAGCGTGCACAGCTTCTCATGCCTGCCTTGAAAGAATCAGGCTCTGTTCACACATGATTAAGTTCTTGGGCATTTGGGTGATGGTAGTTCCTATGAGTGGGTTTTCCTAACTGCCCTTGGGGTTCACAGGGAAAAGCTATCACCAGTGCTTATAAAACAGGTCATGTGTGGATCCCCTCGTCTTCTTGGATGGCTGTGCTATCCAAGGTATTTTCTTTGAAGGTGGCCTTGGTGTTACAAAAATCTGACCAAGGAAGAAGCACCAATACTTGAGAGACTGGAGGAAGAACTGACTTTAATGACACATGCAGACTCCACTTGGCGACTCCTAAAATGGGCTGAGCTTAAATAGTTCACAAGGAGCTTTTTTAGGCTAGCTACAGGTAACATTCTTTCCAGGGAAACAGTTTTCATCAAACACACAATGGTTTCTAACATATGCACGGTTAGTACAATCAGTGATCCACACAATTAGTTTTAAGTTCCATTTGGAATTTACTAATCGTTTCTGTGACTGTTTGGTTCTTGCTCAAGCAACCAGATCGATTTTGTTTATTCATTTTTTTGTTTGTTTACTTATTCTGTTCTTTGTTATTCCTTTGTGATTTGTCACCTATTCATCTTTACCCATCTCCTAGAATGGGTCACTCAGAGTCCTACCTCTGGTCTCTATTTTCTGCCTCTAGTTTTCCCGCTGCACCATGATGGAATCCTGTTTATGCTTTCCAAACCGTTGCTTCCTGTGCACCAGCCCAGGTCCACAGACTGGTAGTCAAAAGCCACGGAGCCAATGAGGCATGGAGAAAAATACCAGGAAGGCCTGAAAAACAGGAGCTTAAAGTAAATGGATATATCCCATAATCTCCATGTTCCCTCCCTTTTGCTATTGTACCATCATTTAAAACTGCAGACTATTGAGTGTTTTTCTTTTTTCTTTTTTTTTGGTTTGTTTTGTGGCTACATCTAGCAGTGCACCGGGCTTGCTCCTAGCAGGGCTTGGCGGACCAAATGCAGTGCTGGGTATTGAACCTGGGTCAGCTGTGGTGTGCAAGGCAAGCACCTTACCTGCTGTAACCATCTCCCCGGCCCGATAGGTGTTTTCCATGATTTGATGACTAACTCGTTGTGAGATACTTTCCTTTGCATTGTGTTGGGTGTTATGATTGAACGAGATTGAATGTGTGTGCATGATACACAAAAAATATTATATGTACTTCTTATGCTGTGGTTGGAAGAAGAAAATATGATGAACCAGAATATGGTAGAAGAGAGATAACAATCAGTTATCTATTGAGCACGAGCTACACGCTCCTGTAGGCACCCAAAGGGCTCTCTTAGGTTTATCTCATTTAACCTTGACAGTTACTCTGGAGGTTATTACCTTCTTGATGTTGCAGATTGGGCAATGTGGGAAGGGAGGTAATTTCTCAAGGAGGTTAGGGTTTGGTGAGAGTGGGGTTCAGAGGCAGACACCTTGGGGTTTGGGCTCTTAATACCATACTGCGTGGGGCAGTAGGGAAGGCAGGGTGGCCCCAAAGTCCCAAACCCCCCAGTGCTGAAGAGAAAGTTGACCCCTACGACGTTATAGTTCATCTGCACAGCAGAACGATCCTTGGAGATGATTTCCTGGAAAGACAGATCAGAGCAGGAAGTAGGCGTGGGTATCCACGGCAGAACCACTCAGATATGGAGCTGGGTGGAGGAAGACGCCCTTGAGGTGAGCAGCTCTGGTGCTGGTGAAGCAAAGAGGTGCTGAGAGTTCCCATGAAGTGGCCCAAAGAACCATCCACATCGGTTCTCCACATTCTCAGCCCTTTCCATTGGACCAGAACCAGCCTGCAGGTTGCCAGCTTGCAGATTGATCTGGGGGCCGGTCAGTCTCCACAATCTCAGGAGCCAATCCTTTGGAATAAGTAGTGAGTTGGACCCACAGCCATGCTCACGGGCGCTCTCCACACGTTTGGGTGAGCTTCACCCATGAGAGAACCTATTCCTGGACTGCGTGGCCGCATTTTCGACCTTGTGACACTTCATACAACACACCCTACCCATACTCCAAGAGGACCGCACCAATTTGATAGGGTTCAAAGTAGGAGGCAACCAATCTTAGAGGGAACCATTATTTTTAACAGATTATATATTTTATATATTATATATTATTATTATAATAATATATAATATTATATATATTAACTAGTTGGGGAAGGGACACACACATATATACATACATAAATACACACACATATATAATATATATATAAAAGCACACAAGGCTCAACCTTTAACAACATGATAGTGATCTCTTATAGAGGGTGAAATACAACAATCTTCACACAGTTTCCTCTAGATCCCGTCGCTCATCGATTTGCTCAAGCGGGCACCAGTAACGTCTCCATTGTGAGACTTGTTGTTACTGTTTTTGGCATATCGAATATGCCACGGGTATTGCCAGACTCTGCCGTGAGGGTGAGATACTCTCAGTAGCTTGCCAGGCTCTCCGAGAGGGATGGAGGAATCGAACCCAGGTCGACCGCATGCAAGGCAAATGCCCTACCCATTGTGCTATTGCTCCAGCCCACACTTTCCTCTAAGAATACTTTTTTTGGAGCATTTTCAGTGGGTTTTCATAACAAATAATACAAAATATATTATTTTGGTTCTGTTTTGGGTCAGGGATTGGGGTTCGGGATGGAAACATCCAAAATATGGTGGTGGGAAGGTGTCATGGTGGTGGGATGGGTGTTTGAATATCAAATGTAATCAAATGTTGTGAACTACTTTATAAAATTAAAAAATTTAAAAAATTCAAAACATTTAAAAATAAAGTACTGAGTCAGACTCCGAGTTTATTCTGCCATAGGAGGGGAGGGTGGACCGCACCCTTCCAGCAGCTGCGATGTTGATCATGGCCAGTAGAGGGCAGCGCAGAGGCAGGGAGGCACGTGGCCAGGCTGGAGGTGAGACACTGTGTGGGCTCTGGAGGAAGCTACAACTTAGGGAGTGTTGCAGGTGACGTGCACGTGGCATCGGGGTGGCTCCAGGTGTTTGGCTTGACCTACGGGAAGAATGAAGAACCTTAAAGACCCAGCAGTGCCTGGGCCAGGGCGGGGCCTCCGCGTGGGAGCGCAGCAGGTCCTACTTCAAGCACGGACTGGAAGAAGGGAGAAGGGGAGCTCGGAGGGCTCATTCGGA